>NC_053155.1:79222477-79556227 GCF_016835505.1 Polypterus senegalus
AATGGTTCATTGTCAAGCAGTGGTGCTATGAGGATCCACACAAACCAATAAAGAACAGCAAACTGGCATCAAGGAACCACCATTTTTAAAAGTGTATGTGAAACACCAATGGCTTCCCGATTTTAAAAGGACTCTTTCTACATACAGTAACTTAGAAGATCTCTCAGAATTAGGTACATTTAAGATTTCTGTTTTGTCCATAGGAACCTTTTCAAAGCTTAATGAATCAACTGTATGTACATAAAGAACCCTTCTGCTGCTACGAGGATCCACACAACCCAGTAAGATGTAATTTCCTTTTCTTATTAGGAGTTTGGGTGAGCTACTTGGTTCGCTATGCTGGATAGTGCCATTGAAAAGAATGTATTGTTATTGAATGTGAGAATCACTTTCGTTCTTTCAATAATTTTAGTGTGCATCGCTATAACAATGTTTTATTACCTTGCAGAGGCGGCCTTAGAGGTGTGCGGGGCCTGGAGCTGATCAACCCCACGCGGGGCCGGTTACGCCAAACGCTGTCACTGGTATGTGTGGATTGTATAAACTTGCGCGCGAATCTAATAGAAATAATGTTACCATACACCAGATTTTCTCATTACATTATTCAGCTAAATTTTGGCAAGATACCACGCGGACTTTATCAAAATATAACGATATAATCTATTAAAAAGTGCATTTCATAATTCATGACAATACCACAACAGTACGAAATGCGAAGCGGTGTCATGCGGAAATTAGGAGGGCCTCTTCTAGAAAAGTATACTCGGAGTCTCGATATGCAGGATGTCACAGTCATAACTCATTAGCGTTACAGGTTTGTGTGCATTAATATTCGGACATGTTTATGACCGACAAATAAAATGTGACTTTCAGGGATTCGAAAGGAAGTGTGAAATTAACGTAGAGGTATCATCGTGAAATCTCTTACCGGTTTCCAGGTTCAGGGACGAAAATCCACTTTTCTTGCCTTCCGATTCGTGGCGTTGTTGATGCCATCTTCGTAGTCTAATCTGGATGCAATGTCTTTCTCTATAGATAGGAGAAGCCAACCCAGCGACTATTTTAGGAAGGGATTATACTGGCGACCGTATTCGGGCAATGAAGGTGGACTGTGGAATGTTTTCAAAGACGTACGGAATTTTACCCCGAAGAGGGGTTTTAAAAGGGTTCCTCTTATAGAAGCATCTCAAATATATACAGTATATACACACTGGAGGATATGACTTGACAAATCCGCTCAAACGGGACACGCGGACCTCAAAAGCGGGCCCCCCTTTGTCGCGGGCCCTGGGGCGGTAGCCCCACTTAGCACCCCCAAACGCCGCTCTTGTTACTTTATACGTGACGTCAGACGCAATCTCATACACACGAATAAGATAGGATTCAATTGATTTTGGACTACATTGTTGCCATTGCTGTTTTAGACGCAGTATTCCCCTCGGTGGTACGCTCGCTGCCGGCAGGTGTTATCTTCAGATGTGGTCGGACCGTTAGCGGAGCTCACTTGCTCTTTCATGATTTTATGTATGAGCGTCAGTGCTCATCAGCCGAGAAGGCTCGCAAAACCATGGACCTCGGGGTTTTAAAGTTACCATAACATGCTAAATGGAATTATTACATAATGGCACCTTTTATTTGTGACTGGATTTTCTTTTTCTTCGATATAAACTAAAAATATGATAATAAGTTAAATTACTATGAGTTTCCTTTCACATCCCAAAGACACGTACATTTGGTCTGTGGTTAAATGAGATTTACCCATTGGTGGTAGTGTGTGTGCCCTGCTTAAATGGTACCTCATGCATTGATTCTACCGACACCCCTATAGCTTAAAAGGGGCATTTTGGGAACAAAATTTTGTAAAGATTAACCTCTCCTCCTGTCCGTGCTCTTTCCAAATAGCATTTGCCTGTGTAGATTGAGAAATGACCCAAATAAAAAGTCGGACAGAGTGCAATTTATTTGATCAAGCGAGTACAGGATTAAATATTCATCTCTGTCTTGGCACTCCTAGATTTTGCTGAAGCATGACAAAATGGTAACCAAGGCCATTCGTCTGAAGCGGATGTTAAAATTTGAAGTTTCTCTCCCGATTAGGTTCAAAAGTGCATTTAGGTTTTCCACAACAAACGGCGCAGCCCACTGTTAATCAATATGGCACAAACACAAAAGAAAGAGATTACTGTATATCATTGGACAGATCGATCGATAGAGATGCTGTGCTCAAGAAATGTTCTTCCTTTACTTTTAGATTGACACCTCATCCATCGCTGACTGACTTGCGCTTCCTCACCTCACCTCACCTCACCAGGCTTGTTTGTCATAATGAGTGATTTTTCTAAACCTGCGACTTGGACACTGACCAGCTAGGTCTACAGATTCTAACAATTCTTGCTTCCAAATTCACCTTTACATTTCGAAGAAACAGACTGCGCTTACCTGTAGATATGTTTTACATATTCTGCCTGAGTGACTGCAACCATTAATCTTGTTCAGCGGGGATCTCTCTTCGAGTAATTTGTCTTCTAGTACGGGCAATGGATGGGTAATTTGTTATTGTTAAAATGAGTTTGATAACAGTGAGCAATTTTAAAAATACAATAATAGGGCAAGTGAACTGTACAATGCTACGTAGTATATGGTGCGCTAAGTATGCTGTTCGCAAGGTGGCGCAGTGATCCTGTACTTCTGATCCCTCGCAGCCTTAGTAGGGTACTATCCAGAGCTGAAACGTTTCGTCCTCTTTCATGGTGTCCCGAGCCCCTGATTTGTTTTTTTTTTCCCATGCACATCCCACAGATGCGACCCAAATGAGTTGTTTTGCACCCTTTTATATTTTGCGGGATTCAGGCCACCAGTGACTCAGATGAAAACAACTGCAGACCATTTGAGCGAACTCTTGGATATCAAGATTTAATAACAATTTGCTGAACCCTTTTAATGCTAATCCAGGACCTGGTTTGAACCGAGCGCCATGTCGCAGGGTGCAGTCACAATCACTCCGTGTCAATTAAATCTTGTGGCTCGTCTTTGGGTTGTGGGCACAGAAACAGAAATACCCGAAAAACACCATCTGTACCCAATGTAAATGGTGCCTAGAATGGTCTTCTGGAACTGGGAAGCATGAGCGCTAATCACTGCGCCCACGTGCTATTGAATTTTGCTTCCAGTTAAAGATTATGATTACTTGTTTTAATGGCATTGAGACCGTCTGTGAGTATTTCCGGAATCACTTGGGCATTGCTTCTGTTATTTTCCTTCATGCCGAAGTTTGTTAAGGGAACCAAGAAAGGAAAATAACGGCGAACGTATAGCAAAGCGTAAGGCTTCCTATGTAGGCAGCGACTCTCCATCCGTATAGCGAAGTGCAACTAAACGACACTCGTCTGTTTTTTTCTTGTCAGTTTACACAAGCTGCAAAAACACAATAGCTTATTCTGGTTTTTCTTTACTATATAATAAAAAATCGGCACGATATGAAACTATAAATCCGGCTTTATTAGCGCCAGTTGAGAGAACAATCGCCGGAGTGGCTACAGAGCGGTGTACATGAAACAGCAGTGTGCGCTTGCCGAGTTTATTTGTGATGTGCCGGGATGTGAGCGCCTGTATAATTAACAGTGCAATGGCAAGAGCAACCACATAAAAACCACAAAAAAAAAAAGCAAATCAATAAGCGATTGAGTATGCGCGCCGCGCCCGACTGTTACCCTCGGCGACTTTACGCCCGAATGCCTGTGCGCGCGTCGGTATTTCTGCAGGTTTCCATGTCGGTGAATAACCTTTGTGATGGCGAACGATCATAATCTCCAATATTAAAAAGTGTATGAATAACTAGAGATAGCTAGACCGATAAATGTTATTTAAACACTGGCGTTCATGCTGTGCGTAATTGTTAATGTACCTCTTTGTCCTGTGGTGCACGTGCTGGGAATGAAAATGTCTGAGATTTAAATCACTTTAAGGTTATGTTAGGTAGACTGTTATTCCAGAGGGAAATGTGGTCGCAGCAGACAAGTACAAAACAACTCATTGTTACAACGATACAAGAAAATAAGCCAAGAGACAACAGCTGAAATCCAGTGCGACTCTTTACTGTTGGGTACCTAAGCCTGATGACTGCAGCGGGCTTTAAACACGGGCTTGGAGCGGTCAGTCCCATACCTGGTGTCTGTCCAGCGCGATGGCAGTCAGGGTCAGCGTTGAGACGTGCAGGGAACAGTACTGGACGAACCTGCTCACGTGGCACATCGCCCTCCCGAAAACCCAAGTGCTGTTCACAAAGCGAACCTGTAGGAAGAACAGAGGGTTACAGGGTCCTGGATTATTAACAAAAGTTATGCCAGACCGCTAAGGGGACATGAGGCCGGATAACAACACGTTAAGTAAAGCAGGCATGGCTGAGCATCGTTGGACTGACCAGCGCACCACAAGCCATTTAGAAAAGATCAGGGAGAAAACGAGTTCCAGTGTGTCTCACGGAGAGCGCCAGTACTGTACATTGTAGCTCTAAAAGGTCCACGTACCAGAGTGAAAGGCGTGTTGAGCAAGGTGATGAGGATGTCCGCGATGGCCAGGTTCACGATGAATAAGCTCGTGGCCGAGTGCATCCGCTTGTTCTTCATGACCACATGGCACACGAGCGTATTCCCAAAGAGAGAAATAACGATGATGAAGGAGTAGGCGACAATGAGTAGAGCCTTGACAGTCGGATTTTGTGATTCGATTCCGTATTTCTTCTTTCCCACCAGGGACTGCCATTCGGCCATCGTGTTGTTGTCCAGTCTAAATATGCTCGAACTGTTGGCACCTACAACTTCCAAAACTGAGCGGTTGAAAAGCCCCTCTGACGTGATGAAACTATCCGCCAAATAGGTAAGAGGAAGCCAGGCGTATTTAGTCAACATTTCAACTAAAGTTTTTCTTTTAGATATTTGAAGCCAGTAAACAGAAATTAAAAACGCAGAAGAAGCGAACTTGAAATCATCCGGCTGTTGCTGTTCTCGACAACTGAGATTTCTCTACTGGGACAGCCCGAGAAGTGCGTCTCATGGAATAGAAAGAATCCGTCGGCAACCTTGCCTTTCTTTGAAATCTCAGTGCTGCTAATAAGCCATCTAAGAGGGTCTACCTGCCCCTTCTATGGATTTCCGAGATCGCCCACCTTCTTCACTGGGACACCCCGGCGCATAACCCTTTAAATCGCCACCTAGAGCGTTCTTCACCTGTTGCAGATCTTTGACAAATGCGCTCCAGCGCCTCTCGACTGCGATTTTCAATCGGAGCTGCTTTCCAAGCTGCGATTGGTCTCCTGGCAGTCCATTGATTCTGACGTCAACCATAAACCAACTTTTATAATTCTCCGGCAGCAACAATATTCAGTTTGGATTTTAGGGGCTGCCTGAAATGAAGGAACGAAGCAAGTCCCCTCTTTCACCCATCACCACGTCACTGTCTGAAGGTGTCTGGCACATTTTCTTGTGAGCGCAGCAGGGCGATTTACAGACACGACTTGCGATCCGACCGCACCCTCAGACTCTAGAAAGGTGGGCGTTGGGCCCTTCTCACAAGGACGGCTTCACACGGGAGGCGCACGTGGCGCTCTCAGCTCACAACGAACATCTGGCGTGTGAAGAAAAGCACCGAGTGGAGTGGGAAGTGACAGTGAAATATAAAGTGGAATAAACAACCGACATGGGAATGTCTCGCAAAATTAGGACTGCGAAGCCTTTTTATGCTGCTGTTTAGTGTCTGTCAGGTCCAGCCTACTTCAAGGAACCGCGTGTGTTCGGTACTGTAAACGCGGAGGGATAACATGATGTGCTAACGAGTCAGAACAAATTCCTAGCAAAATACTAAGCGCGCAGTATAATATTTAGATCGGATTTCTCCAAGTGTGCAGGTTGCATGTTCTCCCTATGTCTAACGGGTTTTCCTTCGCTCATCCCGAAGACTTTCATGCGACTCTGAACCTGGTGAGGTGAGATGTGTGGGTGAGTGTGCCCTGTGATGGAGTATTTTAGCCATGTGCCCAGTGCTGCAACTCTGAACTGGAAAAGCAGGTAAGAAAATATATGGATGGATGATTTGTTTGATGACACTTCCACCAAAACTGTCAACAGAGTTAGACAATAAATGCTATTTTGGTTCAGTCTGCTGGTCTCTGCGGATTTCCGCAGACCATACTTGCATGCCACGTCTGTCCTGTTTAAATAATGCATAAGTGTGTGTAGCATTGGAAGGACGATCATCCCGGAATGTTTCAGCATGCAGCATTTGAAATCCAATTCACTCTTAAAAATACTGCAATGGCACTCCACTGTGTTATGTGGCTCCTCATAGAACATTGCTTGAAAATGAACCATCTTGTTCTGTGAAGGGTTCTTTGGACTCTGAAAAGATTCTCAATATGTGGACAAAATGGAAATCATTAATGTACAGTAGACGTTTATTGTCTTCAGGGATGTTGCTGCCTTGGAGTTTTTGTTTTCTTCTCCTCTGTTGTCAACTGGCCATAGTCTTAAAAGATGTTTCCTGTCTGTTTAAACAGATGTATGTCTTTATGTGTACTCAGTTATGTAATTAGTAATTTATAAAATGTGTAATTGATTGTCTTGTGGACTTGTCACATCACTTTGTGCTCATACTCAGTGAAGAGCAATGTACACGATCAAGCTGAACTGAATCACTGAATGATGCAGCCTGGTTGTATTTGCCTTACTGTCTGCAGGTAAAAGGCAGACATAATCTGAATATTGTCCGTTGTGTTAGCTATACCTTTGTGTATACAACAATACTCAGTGAAAAGAATGACTAAAAAGTGTTTTACTGTGTTATGGGTGTATGTCTGTTTACTAAGATAACTTACTCCTTTGCCCTACAGCTGTTGAAGTGATACCAGTCAAGATAAACCACATCTCATTTATACTGAGACGTTCGGTCAGATTAATAAACCTTGATGTACAGTAATGAACGACCATAAAGGGTGCCTTTTCCCACACATTATAGTGTCATCCAGGAAGCCCGTAAATTCTAAGGAGAGACTATGCCAAAGTGGCATTCGTCCAGTTTTAAATCATTCAGCGCTTCAGCCAGCCATGTTACAAGGTCTGCAATTTCTATGCTTAGCCATTTGCAACACCAGGGTCTCCTCCCAGCTTCCTTTTACTTGAAAGAAATCATAGCATGGACCAAATTACACCCTATTAAAGGAAAATGACGATGACTCAGTATCTCAGAAAAATAAGCCTCTTCTAAGTAAATTACACCAATAATAAGAATAAGAGCAAAACATTCTGCAGAGTACATTAAAGCCAGTTTAAATGGGGAAAGCATCCATTTTGAACTTACAACTTAAAGTGACATTCTTATATAAAACCAGTTATGGGGAAAATCAATTCAAAGCAGATTTGCAATTCAGAACAGTGACAACATGCTTTAATACGATGTAACAAACATAACATAATATACTTAACCCATATAACTCAGTTCATAGTTGTGGGGGCTTAAAACAAGAAACTGCTCTGGAAAGTCCATCACAGGGCCCACTCTCACACTTATGCGCCCAATACAACAAGCAGTGCCACTCATAACAGGGAGATCTGAGAAAATAATAATAAATAAATAACACTTGATTTACACAAGCAACCCCACCCCAATGACCGCCAGCCACAAGTACTCTGTTTATCTTGAGGGTCATTAATTCAGCTCAGACTGCAAACCTTGTTGTATATTTTTCACGGAAGGCACTGCAGTCCACCTTAGGTGGTAAATACAGTCCAAATTGTTAGACTTTTAACAATAATTATGACACATAGTGTGAAGAAAAACCTAACTCTCATTTAGAATACTTAAAAAAATTCTTTAACATGAACACATGGATGGAAACTTGCTAAAGGTGAAGTTTTTTCATATGGAGAACATTGGCACATGGAATATATTACTAGGTAATGTAGTGGATGGTAGGACTTTGGGGACCTTCAGGTCTCAGCTTGTTATTATTTTAGAGAATTATTATTATTATTTAGCCTTTGTTGGGCTAAATGATCTCTTCTTGTCAAAACTGTTGTAATGTTCTAATACAATGCATAGACATTTAAAAGTGTTGTGGCATTACCAGATAAAAGATAACAAACTCGAATATTACATACATTTGAACTTCTAATCAATTGTTCTGATTAACCAAATGTGTTAGTAAGTTACAATTTAGTGCTTCCTCTCATTAATTCACAATGTTAGTTTCACAATGTCTGAGTTAAGGCTTGAGGCAAACATGATGACGTTTCCAGTTTGTTTCTAAGTTAATCGTACAATTTAGCACGACTTCATCTGTTGTAGATGACATGGTTAACTTCTGGCGCCTGCAAGGCCTATAAACCTTGCTTAGATTTCACACAATAATTTTGCTTATGCTTGATGTATGCACAAAAAAAATTTGAATGTATAAAACCATACATACACTATGTGCCATGGCCGATTCCATTACAAATCTCAAATCTACTTAAAACTCTGTGCTCATGCAAATGTATTTAAGCCACTCTCCATTTTCCTGAGTTACATCTTTACTACAAACCATGGAAGAATGCAGGAGAAGAAACTTCAGGGAACATGAGCATGAGGTATTTGAGTGAAGTGGAGAACATTAAAAACATTCCTTCTGATTGTCTTTTTCTGTGTATCCCACAGAGAGAAGAAAACCAAGAGTGGGAGCAGCTGAGTGCAGAGAGCAACAGAAAAGTCCCATCATGCAGTGTTTAAACCGCTGCCAGTAGATGGCATGAATCAATGCAAGCTCTATGTGCAGAACTGTGAGACAATACAAACATCCTTATTGAACTTGTGAAAAATAAAAGCATTTTGCCGAGTAAATGTCAATGTTGCATTAAATACAAGTCTGTTTAATCTTGACGTACAATATCCAAATGGCTTTGAATTGCCATTGCGTTGATGTCGTAAGAGACAGGCTAAGATAAGCACATGGATGACCCCGACCCTATCTCAGGTGGCCAAAGCAGGCCAGGTTTCTACACTTTGTTGTTCAGTACTGCACAAGCCATCACAACACAGCAAAACTTTGTGGGGCTGTACAGTAGTGTGCCACCCAACATGCCCAATTACTGTCATCTTTACCTTTTAAAGAACCAATGGTCCATTCTATCACTGACCGTGTGCAGAAATGCCTTTCATTATACACACAGCATGACCCTGAAGTCTGGTTCCCACACTACTATTTGGTAAAACAAAGAAATCTTGGGTTTAGCCAGGCCACCTCACAACAAAATAGTCAGACACATTTGAGCATCACATATTAATTGTATATTACTTGAATGAAAATCTTTTCTGTTTGCAAAAGAAAATTAATTCTGTGACAGTGCCTTTATTGTAACATACAGTGGTGTGAAAAACTATTTGCCCCCTTCCTGATTTCTTATTCTTTTGCATGTTTGTCACACAAAATGTTTCTGATCATCAAACACATTTAACCATTAGTCAAATATAACACAAGTAAACACAAAATGCAGTTTTTAAATGATGGTTTTTATTATTTAGGGAGAAAAAAAATCCAAACCTACATGGCCCTGTGTGAAAAAGTAATTGCCCCCTTGTTAAAAAATAACCTAACTGTGGTGTATCACACCTGAGTTCAATTTCCGTAGCCACCCCCAGGCCTGATTACTGCCACACCTGTTTCAATCAAGAAATCACTTCAATAGGAGCTGCCTGACACAGAGAAGCAGACCAAAAGCACCTCAAAAGCTAGACATCATGCCAAGATCCAAAGAAATTCAGGAACAAATGAGAACAGAAGTAATTGAGATCTATCTGTCTGGTAAAGGTTATAAAACCATTTCTGAAGCTTTGGGACTGCAGCGAACCACAGTGAGAGCCATTATCCACAAATGGCAAAAACATGGAACAGTGGTGAACCTTCCCAGGAGTGGCCGGCCGACCAAAATTACCCCAAGAGCGCAGAGACGACTCATCTGAGAGGTCACAAAAGACCCCAGGACAACGTCTAAAGAACTGCAGGCCTCACTTGCCTCAATTAAGGTCAGTGTTCACGACTCCACCATAAGAAAGAGACTGGGCAAAAACGGCCTGCATGGCAGATTTCCAAGACGCAAACCACTGTTAAGCAAAAAGAACATTAGGGCTCGTCTCAATTTTGCTAAGAAACATCTCAATGATTGCCAAGACTTTTGGGAAAATACCTTGTGGACTGATGAGACAAAAGTTGAACTTTTTGGAAGGCAAATGTCCCGTTACATCTGGCGTAAAAGGAACACAGCATTTCAGAAAAAGAACATCATACCAACAGTAAAATATGGTGGTGGTAGTGTGATGGTCTGGGGTTGTTTTGCTGCTTCAGGACCTGGAAGGCTTGCTGTGATAGATGGAACCATGAATTCTACTGTCTACCAAAAAATCCAGAAGGAGAATGTCCGGCCATCTGTTCGTCAACTCAAGCTGAAGCAATCTTGGGTGCTGCAACAGGACAATGACCCAAAACACACCAGCAAATCCACCTCTGAATGGCTGAAGAAAACCAAAATGAAGACTTTGGAGTGGCCTAGTCAAAGTCCTGACCTGAATCCAATTGAGATGCTATGGCATGACCTTAAAAAGGCGGTTCATGCTAGAAAACCCTCAAATAAAGCTGAATTACAACAATTCTGCAAAGATGAGTGGGCCAAAATTCCTCCAGAGCGCTGTAAAAGACTCATTGCAAGTTATCAAAACGCTTGATTGCAGTTATTGCTGCTAAGGGTGGCTCAACCAGTTATTAGGTTCAGGGGGCAATTACTTTTTCACACAGGGTTTGGATTTTTTTTTCTCCCTAAATAATAAAAACCATCATTTAAAAACTGCATTTTGTGTTTACTTGTGTTAAATGTGTTTGATGATCAGAAACATTTTGTGTGACAAACATGCAAAAGAATAAGAAATCAGGAAGGGGGCAAATAGTTTTTCACACCACTGTATCTGTAGTCAATTGTACCAAATACATGAGGAAAATCAGCTGCAAATTACATTTTGATCTCAACTTCCTTACCTTGACCGTAAAGAAACTGCACGTACCTTGGGAGCATGTTGATTAAACCGTTCTCTGAAGATAGTATGACACAGCTCATGCATGTCTGCGAGATTCGTAACTGGCCAGCCAGTTCACGCTGAAAAGTGCCTGTTGCCAGTTGATGAAACCTTTAACAGAAAAGGGATTGTGTGATTTACTTATGATGGTCTCTGTAATGCAGGCTCCAGTGTAGCACACAGCTCCAAGAAAACAGCTCTAAGAAGTCTAAATCGGCCCTTAAGCCAACCATCATCATGAACCAAAAACTCTTTGTGATCCTTGATAGCCTGCCATCCTCCAAAAGAGCTAACGCTGCCATTGCAAGTCATGTCCTACAACACATAGCACACCCTTTTTAGACAAAATGGATAGGCTGTACACTAAGGCATTTTAACATTAAACTTATGCATTAAGGTGTTATTTATTACCAATGTTGAAGACCGCTGCATTGAGAGAACATGTCAGGTAACTTTGACATAATTAGTTAAAAAACATTGGGATGTGACTGACATGTCATTTTAATGCACAATGAAAGAAGTATTTTTGTTCACTTTATTGCCCTGCTGCCTGTAGTTGCTAAAACTTTGTGTAAGACTAAGAAATGGTCAGACTAGCAGCATTGTTACTCTTTCGTGTAAGTAAATGGTTTACACACGTTTTACACATAAGGCCCGAGGTCTCTAATGTTTTTTTTTTTATTCTTCTTCTGTTATGTTCATATAACTAAAACTGAATGACACAGAGGTGGGAGATTTGCTGGAAAAACAGACAGTCATCAATTTTATTAGTGATTTTTTTACATATATATTTTGCAGCATTTACCAAAACATTTGTATTACTGGTCCCTTCTCCTTTCATCATAGATAATTTTCAGCTTCACTGAATTTGCACAGTGAACAAAACATACATTTTAAATTGTTACCATTTATAGTAAATACAACAATCATTATTAATAGCTACCTAGTATGACAAAAAAATATGAATCATCGATTTATAAAACACTGCTCTGCTGGCACCGATGTTATTTAGCTTTTTTATAATCTAACTGAGATATCCCGTATTTAGTCAACCTGGGAAGATTTAATTACAGGTATATTAAACGCATGTGCAGGAGACCAAGGGGTCAGAAAGAGTAAAAGGAAGCTAAAGCTCCATCAAAGTCTTAGACGGTCTCAAGTTCATGTTACGACCTGCCACAGAATTGGAAGAAACAGGCGAAGGGATGGAACAGCCAGGACCTCACGCTGTAGTATCTGCTCCAGCCAACAACGAACACGGAAGTAAAACTGCTAATGAAGCGGGCAATAAGAATTTACTGATCTCAGGTGGGATACTGGAACCAAGAATGGTCTCTTTATCCCCGGTGTCAACTACTACAAGCACCACCTGTGAGTCAACAAAATCAACTCCAACAGGATACATAAGTCCGCTTTCAAAGCTTGTAGAAGATAGGAACATACTACTGTATTTGAGCTGAGGGTGATAAAACCAAAAATAAATCAAGACCATAAATTATCTCAATTTTAATTGTTACTGCACCGTGTTTGGGGGTTTGTTTTGGACGAACCTTTTCTCTTGGCATGTCAGAGGACTGGGACTTTGTGAAGTGTTGTCCAGTCTCACTTTGTGAGGCAAACTGGAGGGACAGGTTGAAAGAGAGCAAGCAAGCTGTAATCATCTGTAAGAGCAAATACAATAACAGACTCCTTAGCCATAATATCTGCCAATAATATGATACCAAGATTACAGCTATTGTATGAAACAATATACTTACCTTTATTTAAGATTACAAAATGTACTCTAAATTTCAGAAACAGTGTCTCTCTGACCAAACAATGAATTTCTGGGCTGGATAGTCAAAGGTCTCAATCACAATCACCTAAAAGGCCTAAATGCCAAGATAGTATTTTTACAGGAGACTCACTTAATAAGTAAGGTCCAATTTTGGTTCTAAAGAGATTGAATCAAGCAAATCGTTCACTCTACAGGTATGGGAATCTTAATGAATAAAACAATCAAACATTTTTTGTAACAGATGTAGTATCTAATTCTGATGGACGATATGTTATAGTGATGGGTAATTAATTTAAATCTAAATTAGTTTTGCTAAATATCTATCCACATAAAGTGGATGATAGATATTTCATTCAAAATGCATTTGCACCTATTACTACTATGAACACTCATAAAATTATAATGGGCAGAGACTTTGTGTTTTAAATCCAGACCTGGATAAGTCTTCAACTACGGTAACAATAACATCTGATACCATAAAAACAATCACGCAGTTCATAATGGAACATAACTTATCAGACCCATGGATATTTTTAAATGCAAACTCAAGAGCATATTCCTTCTTCCCATCAATACATCATAGTTACTCAAAAATGGATTATTTCTGTATAGTTAAATAATTTATTGCCCTCTATCGAATCTTGCAAGTACAATGCTATTGTTATCTTTGGCTATGCCCCTCTGTTCATGGACCTTAAATGACTATCCCCTACACACTCATTTCGTAGCTGGCATCTTAACCTTCCTGTCATTAGCTGATGAGAACTGTACATAAGGTACAAAAGGTGTGGCAGAAAAGTAATGAGACTGATATTTTATTTACCAAAGTTTTTATTTTTTTCAAACATCAATGTTATCCCCTTCAAAGTAGTTCCCTTGGGCAGCTACACACCGATGGAGATGTTGTTCCCACTGTTGGTAGCAGCGCTGGAAGTGTTCAACCGGTACGGTCTTCAGCATGTCCGTTACACTCTTTTTGGATGTTTTCTAAAGTCCCGAAATGACGTCCTTTGAGGACATTTTTCAGTTTAGGAAAAAGGAAAAAGTCACACGGACTGAGGTCAGGTGAATAAGGAGGCTGGGGAACCACAGGAATGCCTTTTGAGGTCAAAAATTCTGTTATGGAGAGGGCAGTTTTTCGGCACCATTTTGGCACAGACCTTTCGCATGTGCAAATGTTCAGTCAAAATTTGATGAACGGTAAATTTGTTCAAATTTAATTGTTCACTCAACATTCTTAATGTTAAACGACAGTCTGATCTCACAAGAGTGTTCACACGTTCAATGTTTTAATTGGTTTTCGAAGTTGAAGTCCTTCCTGAACGGTGTTCATCTTCAACGTGTTTTCTGCCTTCCAAAAATGATTTGTGCCAGCGAAAAACTTGAGCTCGGGATAAAGAATGTTCCCCATAGGCCTGTTTTAACTTTTTAAATGTCACACTTGCCGTTTAATGGCACAACGTTGCTCCAAATTCCGCTGTTCCATTTTGCGTGACGCACAACCAAAAACACAACTTCGCTAATAACAGTCACAAAAATCATGTAGTTAACGGAAGGAGTTGAAACTCGCACTGAGCTATGGGAGGGTACTGATACACGTGCTCTATCAAGGACAACAGCGCAGCGTTGCCAGATCGCTTGCAGTGTTGCCAGTCTCATTACTTTTCTGCCACACCTCGTATTTAATCTCTGAGCAAATTGTTTATTTTCTAGAGTTAAATGCATCCTCAGAGGTCTCTGCAGGAATACTGTGGGAAATTCTGAAGGCATTTTTAAGAGGACAGGCTATTTCATATCTTTACCACAAAAAGAAATTGGAAACCAAGAAGCCGTCACATTTAATCAGCAAAATTACCAGAATAGATCAAGAATACGGCTGGTCTCCAAATGAGGCACTTTATAACGAAAGAGAGGTTTTGCAATCAGAATTTAACATCTTCACAACAAAAGTAGCAGAACAGCTCATCTGTAAATTGTGGCATCATTACTATGAACAGACAGAGATAAAATTATTGACCATAAAAATATTAACCTGCACATTTAGAGAGCACTGTAAGTCCTTATATTCTTTTCAGTTTAAAGTAGATAACACAAAATCTAATGAGTTTTTTTGACACATTACAAACACCACAGCTAGGTACTCTCAGCGTGGAGGACTTGGACAAACCTCTAACACTCTCAGAAATACTGGATGCTATAAAGTCACTCCAAAGAGGGAAAGCAGCAGGCCCTGATGGCTACCAAAGTAGATTTTATAAAAAAAATTCAAATAAGTTTGCTCCACTATTATTAGCAATGTTTACAGAAGCTAGAGACAACAAAATTCTGCCTCAAACTTATTGCTAAGCATTAATTACCATCTTTCTAAAGAAAAATAAGAACTTGCTACAATGTGCATGATGCAGATCAATTTCCCTTCTGAATAATGGTGTTAAGGTGCTCTCCAAATTTCTAGATAGATGGACTGAGATAGTGCTTCCTTCTGTAATATCACAAGACCAAACTGGATTTATTGAAGGCAGACACTTAGCTTCTAATCTTCAATGTTTGTTTAATGTAACATACTCAAACATAAAATCTAACACACCAGAGATCTTATAATCTTTGGATGCAGAAAAAGCATTTGATATGGTTGAATGGGACTACCAATTCACCACATTGCACAAATTTGGGTTTGGCCCAAATATATCTGCATGGATCAAACTACTCTACACCAGTCCGGAAGCTTCTGTTTGTATTAACAACATTGTTCTAAACTACTACAAACTAGAATGTTGTACTCAACAAGGATGTCCCTTATCACTATTACTCTTCACAATCACCATTGAGCAGTTAGCCATTCACTTTTGAAATGAGTCAGAATGAAGGTGACTACCAGAGAAGGACTCGAACAGAAAATATCACTTTATGCACATGAAATGGTACTGTATATATCAGATCCACAAATCTCCAAACCAGCAGTTCTCAAAGCACTAGCAGAATTTCAAAAAGATATCTGGACTCAAAATTAATTGAAATAACAGTGTGCATTTTCAGTGAACTCTCTACTGCACAATATTAGGTGGACAGCTTCCCATTTATTTTAGCAGATCAGTTCAAATACCTACAGGCAAATATCACAAGTAAATATTAATTTTGTTTAACAAAATGTTGCTATATTATCCACTCAGGTGGTTCAGTAGTAGCGCTGCTGCTTTGCAGTAAGGAAATTGTGGGTTCACTTCCCAGGTCCTCCCTGCCAAGACAGCATATTGAGTAGTGAGAAAAGTACTATATAAATGTAAAGAATTATTATTCTTATTATTAGCATGGAAAAAATTAAGGATGTGAACAGGTGGACTATCCACCATCTCACATTAGCAGGAAGAATCAACACTGTCAAGGTAAACATCCTTCCCAAGCTTCTTTTTGTAATACAGATCATCCCCCTATACATAAACAAATTGTTCTTTAAGAAATTAGGCTCAATTTTAACCTAATTTATTTGGATTTCAAAACATCCACACATCCACAGAATGATTCTACAAAGACCTAAAGCAGAAGTTGGCATCACACTACCTAACTTTTGATTTTATCACAGGAAGGCAAATGTACAAGCTATTATGACCTGGGGCCTCATGCATAACGTCATGCGTAGAACTCACACTCTAACATGGCGTAAACACAAAAGCGGAAATGTGCTTACACACAAAAAAATCCAGATGCATAAATCTGTGCGTTTGCCAACTTCCACGTTCTTCAGCTACATAAATCCCGGTCAGCGTGAAAAGTAACGCACAGTAGCGGTTTTAGGCATGGGCGAACGGGGCTGCATTTTTCCATGACACGTGGGGGGCGGCACACGAACTTGGAGGAAAAAAAAAATCATCTGTGCCGCTAAGCGGTTTTCTATTATCTATGATACCTGCGCCGCCCTGCTGCTGAAGGAGCCGCACAGAAGCTGAGCGAGCAGAGAGGAGAGGGGATGAGGGGCGGTGGGGGGTTGGGGGAGAAGGCGCAGAGTACAGTTCACCTCTCCCAAATGAAGCGGACAAGGAGGGGGGCTAAACTATGTCAGTGACACCTGACTTTCTTACAAATAACGCACATTTCATTCAAAATATTTTAAACACAGACCAATAATTGGCACATTTTTATTTATTTATTTAATTGTGTGAAATGGCTAATAAAAATAGGTAATAAAAAACGATTATGATGTGGAGGTGAATTGGTTTAGTCTTGACTTCTGGTCGTGAGTGACAGCGTTGGGGGATGATGGGAAATCTGTTGATTGGCAATTACTTAGTAAACACAGCGATGGAGAGAAAAAGGCCAAAGCTGTCAGGTGCCCAATTTAGGAAAAAAGAAAAGATGATGAGGAGAAACGGGCAAAAGATAAAGGTATGCAACAATATTCTCTCTGTATGATTAAGGTATTCATGTCATTGTGTTAATTAGTGGTATAACGTTAACTCTTACTTTGTTAGCCTTCTTGCTTATGATGCATGTTATGCTTACCTTGCTAAAAAAAAAAACACAGTAAAAGCCTAATATACAAACCATCACAGAAATTCTAATGGTTTCTATTAAATACCATTGTGAACCATTAACTTTTTTCCAGTGAAACTATTACAAAATTCCTTTGTGACTGTGGCTCAAGCAGAGAGGAGCTTTTCCAAACTGAAGTTAATCAAGACATACCTGAGGTCAACCAATGTCTCAGGAACGACTCACTGGCCTTGCTGTCATAAGCATTAATCATTCAGTAGGGGAGCATATCTCATATGATGCCATTATTGATGACTTTAAATCTAGAAAGGCCAGAAATGTCAGATTTTAGTTTCAGTTTGTGTTTTCTGTTCTGCAGTGAAATAATTTAATTTTCTTTAGTGTGATTTATTCTATATTTTATTTATATATTATTCTTAATAATTTAAACTATTTTTTCTTAAATAATATTGGTTTTGTACAGAGTATACTTAAGTTATGAGCAGTTTATTTATTTATTTATTTATTTTTTTGCAAAAATTGGTCTGTTACGGAATGACGGAATTACTACAATAAAACGTGTGTTGTGTACAAAATGTGTAGTTTTGTCATGTTATTTTTTTGGGGGGCGGAGGGAGTCTCGCCCGGGGAGCAATTTAATGTAGAACCGCCACTGGTAACGCACATGCACGCGCCTGCTGCCCCGCCCCGTCTCCTCCCAGAATTACACCTTTGTGAATATGCAAATCAATATAAATAGCCCTTAAGCTCAGCCTTCTGTGAAAAGACAATGGCAAAAGCACGGGAGAAAATAGAAGAATTTCAGCGAATACCAAGTGGAGGCAAAGAAAAACGTACTATTTGTTAGTTTAAAAAGTGGTATAAACAACAAAAGGAAGCTGATCGAATGACAGAGTGTCAGAGAAACAGGAAAGCTCAAGTTCACAAAGTCGCACAGTGCCCGAAATAAAAAAGAAGTTGTCACATATCAAAGTTGCTTTGAAAGGACAAGTCGTAGCCCACTGTCTGAGTGTCATATGAAAGCTAATTAGGGTACAGAGAAAAAAAAAATAGGGACACAGTGGGAAAAAAGCATAAAATGTCAACTTTAATCTCGAAAATGTCCACTTTAATCACATAGTTTATTTTGTCATTAAAGTAGAACATCATAAACATCATTGTTTAATTTACTAGTTTCTCAAATCCCATCATAACTAAGGTAGCACGTTAAATGCTTTGTCCTGTATTTGATCTTCTATGTGCTCTATGTGTGTGAATCACTACGTGCTTCCGTTCTTTCTCTTTCTCCGACAGGACACAGAATCCATTACATTCGTCATATTACAGCTCTCTGACTAATTAAAATACTGAGATGTATATGTGATATCATTTTCATGATGATAGGAATTAAAGCATGTTATTAAGAACACGGTGACGCAGTGATTGTTCATGCCTCACACAAGATACTTGCTGCACTATGCGCAACCTTCGATGAAATAACTTATTGCAGCAGTACTGTCTCTTTCAAACGTATTAACCCCCAATTCCAGTCCTTTCTTTTCTTTCTCCAAATACCCAATCGCCACACAATCAGTTCTGTAATAGACGTCAAGCCATCTGTAAGCTTAGAACGCAGATTCTTCAAAACTTTTAAGGAACATTGAAATATCTTCGTAGTATGTGTTACAGTAAATTATTCTGTCCATCCAGTGTCACGCCAGTCCCAGCAAGAATACATCGTGAGGTAGGAACACTCGGTGAACGGAGCGCCAGCTCCTTGCTAGCGCTGCGACAATGTGTCCGTTTAATTTATTAACAACTAGCAGAATACCCGCGCTTCGAATCGGAGAAGTAGTGTGTTAAAGAAGTTATGACAAAGAAAAGGAAAAATTTTTAAAATAACGTAACATGATTGTTAATGTAATTGTTTTGTCATTGTCATGAGTGTTGTTCTCTCTATATATAGCAAAATACCCGCACTTGGCAGCGGAGAAGTAAAAAGAAAAGGAAACATTTTAATAATAACGTAACATGATTGACAATGTAATTGTTTTGTCATTGTCATGAGTGTTGCTGGCATATATATATATACATGTGTACATATATACACACACACATATACTATGGGGTGCCAAACAGGCAAATACATTGATTTTATGAATATATAAAGTCGTCGTCAGAATATATAAAGTCAAAACTTGAATATATAAAGTCAGCGTCGGTATACATAAAGTCAAAACTTTTTTCTGAATATATAAAGTCAGCGTCAGAAAATATAAAGTAAGCGCTGGAATATATAAATTCAAAACTTGAATATATAAAGTCATCACTGGAATTTATAAAGTCATTCCTGATTATATAAAGTCAACATCGGAGTATATAAACTCACTCCTGAATATATAAAGTGAAAGTCAAAATCTATTAATTGAAACGACTCTGAAGTGAACTAAGTTAACAAAAACGTATTCAGAAAAATAAATTAAAAAAACACTGTTCGGTTAATGTTTTGAAAATGATGCATGTGCCCTGCCCAGGATTGGTTCCTGCCTTGCGCCCAGTGTTGGCTGGGATTGGCTCCAGCAGACCCGTGACCCTGTGGTCGGATTCAACGGGTTGGGAAATGGATGGATATTCCAGCGCTGACTTTGTATATTCCGACGCTGACTTTATATATTGAAGTTTTTACTTTATATATTGCAGAGCTTACTTTATATATTCCAACGCCATCTTTATATACTCAGGTTTTGACTTTATATATTTGGGAAAGACTTTATATAATCAAGTTTTGACTTTATATATTCGGGAATGACTTTATATATAAAAGTTTTGACTTTATTTAGTTAAATTTAGTCATTATTGCATAACTTTTTCTTTACCATAGAAATTTAAAGACTAAATTCAACTTCCATTCCTACCAAAGATATTTCTGGCGACTAAATAGAACCTACTTATATCCAAATTCGAGCTATTGAGCTGTCGCCTGCCTGCCTGAATAATTCACCCTCACTTCGCTCTTACTTTTTTACCGTTCATTTAATCATGGCTAGTGGCAGAAAAATTATAAAATGAAAGGAGGATTACACTGAGTATGGCTTTACCAAAACAATTATTGATGGTGAATCGATTATTCATAAAGCTTCAATTGGTGATCTGTTTTTCTGTGTTAACCTCATATTTTTTCATACTTCATCTCAAACCAAGGGGGTGCGAGGGTAAACTGAATCGGGAAGCGATGATCAATGTAATCGGTGTACCAGGAAATCATGCATTGACAAGAGTTCCCCTTTGCTTGTAATGCAAAGTGTGATTAAAGGCATTATTTTTTAACGTGTTATGGAGCACATGCATCGAAGCTTCTCAGCTGTACTTGTGCTAAGAAAAGGAAACATTTTAAAAATAACGTAACACGATTGTCAATGTAACCTTTTGTAAGTAGTTCCTGGAGGATTCAGTGTGGAGAAACTGTAGAGACAGCGTGTGTATTAACTTGTGGATTTTTCTGTGAGTATTTGGTGGCAGCGTCACAAAGTCGCTTCTGTAAGACTGTGTTAGCCGCGGAGCTCAGCTCAGAGCGAAATAAGGTGAATGGGAGGGGAGATGATAACGTGACTCCCCCACCCGCCTTAACTGTCAATCCCCCACAAACACAATCTCTCGGAATTTGCATAAGCACACCCCTTCACCTACAGTTTTAACTTAGTTACAAAGTGATCAAAACTCTTGTTTATATCCTGCGTCCTCTCATTAAACTTGTATCCCGCATTCCCGTGGGCATGAGAAACGCCAGCGGCAGCCTGTCTATGAACTTAATTTAAAGTGTAGGTTTACACCGTGCTTTGTTTCCGAAGTGGCAGCACTCATGAATATTGTCGTATATGTCACTCGCTTGCTTCTTATTGTTTCGCTGCCTTCTCAATTATATAATGCATGTTTTCTTCAGCGCTTTTTGGAGGTCTTCCTGGTTTTCTACGCACTGCGTTGACAGTCAGTTCACATGATTACGTGGGAGGCGTGATGATGTCACACGAAACTCCACCCCCACAGCTTTCGAGCTCAACTCCATTACAGTAAATGGAGAAAAATAGCTTCCAGTTATGACCGTTACGCGTAGAATTTCGAAATGAAACCTGCCCAACTTTTGTAGGGAAGCTGTAAGGAATGAGCCTGCCAAATTTCAGCCTTCTACCTACACTGGAACTTGGAGAATTAGCAATGAGTCAGTGAGTGAGTGAGTGAGTGAGTGAGTGAGGGCTTTGCCTTTTATTAGTATAGATATAGATTATTTAAATTAAGTTAAAGTTTTATCTGTATGATATAATAATCATATTTTGCTGCATTTCATCTTAAAAATGATATTGTCATCATATGTAAATACACGCTTTATAAAGTGGCTGAGGTTGTGCAATATTTTAATTGTATCGCAAGTTTACAGTGAGGTGATTGTACTAATAAGTACAAACAGTTCTACAAGGAGCACTTGATGGACTGATTGAGTGCGTTTAGAGTTCTTGGGATGAAACTGTTTCTGAACCGCGAGGTCTGTAGAGGAAAGGCTCTGAAGCGTTTGCCGCATGAGAGCAGTTAAATAGACAACATGGCTGAGGGAGCGTGTGCTGTATACCGATAATTCTCTATCCGATCAGCTGTTGCTGTGATTCCCCACTGAGATACAGTGAAATAAATACTCTGAGTGGTGCAGTGAGAGTAATATGGAAAAAGATGATCTGATGTGGCAACCCCTAAGAGGGAGCAGCTTAAAGAAGAAGAAGGAGAGTAACAACACTAAAGCAGGTTAATTACAATCAGATGCATTAAACTAATAAACAATATGCGGTTAATTTCAGTGTATTTATAAAGCCGTGTCAGGAATAAGAATCTAAAAAAGAAAGGGAAACCACACTGGAACAGTAGTACTGCTTTGACGCTGGATGCCGCCAGCCTGCAAAACCCAGTGCAGGGTATGAGGTACCGTGGAAATGTGCATGGCTTTATGCCAAGTTTAGGTTTTATACATCGCAATTTCCCCTTGGGGATTAATAAAGTATCTATCTATCTATCTATCTATCTATCTATCTATCTATCTATCTATCTATCTATCTATCTATCTATCTATCTATCTATCTATCTATCTATCTATCTATCTACTGTATCTAACTCCAGTTTGTTTAGAAAGATGTGAACACACCAATCACAACCTGATGCAAACCAAAACAACCGTATTGAGACCCTTTGGAAATGGTGGTCTTGGTTCAGTATCAAGTGAACCTTGGAGAAGCTTGTTTGAGGTATGAATGTGATCCAATACAGGACGTCCAAGCTGCAGGAAATCCAGAGCATTATGCAAAATATTTCTGTAGGTAATTAAGAAATCTTATTACAAAAAATACATTCACATATATACAAGTGTACATAAAACACCCTTCACAAGTACCAGGCCTTCAGATCAAAATTAGCACCTGATTCAGGTCTGAGCTTCTTTTCCCACTCACAATAGGACTGGATAGCAGTTGACCATAAGATCAAACTGCCCATATACACCATTGTGCGACCAACAATCAAACCTTCCTAACCTTACACCACAAGAGTGGTGCAACCTCTCAATGCGATTGCACATTTAGGACACCGCAGGCACATTAACTTTTGTAGGAAGTAGTAAATGTGAATCAAAAAATCCCAAGTGAACATTATCAACAAATATTTAAAGGCCAAAAGACAGAAATGTGATCTGAGAAATGAAACAGAGGTGACATGAGGGTATTGGAAAGTAGACAGGCAACATCACACAATGAAATTAAATTCACCTAATACGTCTACTCTCTAAATTAAATTGGGGCACATCATTCTATGCCCTCAGGAGAGCTTGCGATGAAGATGAAGAAATGTGTCCTTAAGTGGCATGCAAAGTAACATCTTTTTCATGTTCTCTTCTCCATATAGTTCACTGAGTTCTTCTTGGTAAGCAAACCACATAATCATCACTAACTCAAGTTTCTCAAGTGCAGCTCTTGTCAAATCTTCACGATGAATTTCTGCCCGATGAATAAAGACCAGGAGGCATGGTGGCGCAGTGGGTAGTGCTGCTGCCTCTGTGGACGAAATCTCAGACCCGGCAGCAGGTGCGGTTATAAAGCAGCTTTATTATTCAGAGTCACGGTGAGAAGAGTTTCAGAAATGCAGACAATCAAATATACATGACAGCGTCAGGGCTCTTCTGAACCCCGTCTGTTGGGTGGGGTCCAGTTTTATACCCCTAGAATGCGTAATTTAATATCATTATAAAATGTAACAGTCAACACGTTTATTATACACAAACCTTTAGCCCCTTCAACGCCCCTTGTGCAACTTGATTTCTTGGCTCCTTTTGTTATGGCGTTCAGATGTAAGCTAAGGGAAAACGTGATAAGGCAGACTCATGTGTGGAATGCTCAGACCTTGAGTCCTTTGCACAAACATTTTTCTGTTTGCTAAAACAAAGCATGCTATTACATGGTTTTGTAAAGCTTACTTCTCAGACATGAATTAGTACAAGGGAACGAAGAGAACATTCGTCTTCCACACCTCACAGTTAGGAGACCCGGGTTCGCTTCCTGGGTCCCCCTGAGTGGAGTTTGCATGTTCTCCCTGTGTCTGCGTGGGTTTCCTCCGAGTAGTCCGGTAGGTGCATTGGCGATTCTAAATTGTGCTTGGTGGGCTGGCTGGCTGGGATTGGCTCCAGCAGACCTCTGTGACCCTGTAGTTAGGATATAGCGGGTTGGATAATAGATGGATGAATAAAGACCATGACAATTCCAGAGTATGTCCATTGTTGCTTTTGGTTCCCTTGAAAGTTCGATGTGTACTGCACCTGAACAAACTGAAAACAAAAACAAAATAACAAATAATCTCACCACAATGCAAATGGATTACGAGTATGAAAACACCTTTAGAGAATCTAGCTAAGAATTCCTTACACCAAAAAAAAACTCTCGCAAAAGGTATGATTTTATCCAAAAACTTAGACACCGAGGAGGCAGGGCCACCTGACATTGCAGCTGAACCCATTTACAGGCCTCAGCCTAGTGCTGAGCCATTTGCTCCAGCTTATGATGCCTGGTTTGTCTTTTTGGATTCCATAATGTTTTTTGCAAGTTCTTGTTTAGTTTATGTTTTTTTTTTGTTGCTGTCTTGGTTTTGAATATTGGTTTGTTTTAATTTTTGGTTGCTTCTTTTGAGGTAACATTTTGTTAAAGATCACCTAATCTTTAATCTTTACTTCTTGTTTTGCTTTTTTACCGTTTTTGTTTAATAAACTTTATCTTTCTTAAGAAATATTGTTTTCATTCTTTAGGCCAAGAGAGTTTTCAGTTCCCCTATCCCATTTTAAGATTTCTAGGCCAGGGCCTTTTCATGTGTTGGGCACACATTTGATTTTCAATTTCAAAGCTAGGCCTAATATGAGTTTAAGGCCTGTTTGGAAGTTTTGTGGCCCCGAACTCGCAACAGAGGAAAGCAGAAAAACAAGGAAAGCTGTAGCTGCATCAAGTGTCTAGACGGACCTTGAATTCTAGGAGATCATGAGCCTAAATTGAAAAGGACAGGGTTTAAGGCCAAGATTAATCTTGTAAATATTTTTGCTTATCAACAACCCATTCAAATAATTGCAACACCCTCAAACAGACAAGAACTAGAATAACACAAACATAAAACTGTATGTACAGAGTCCCAATCACGTTCACAATTGATGTACAGCTGCAGTTTCTTCAGATAATGCACCAAATCTTACACAAAATGTATGAAAATACAAGATGATTGGTTTTAACATGTGTATTTCATGTATTTCCAATAGAAGAACAACATCCCTGGGAAAAAAAGGGAAATCTAATCTTATTTAACACAGAACTCCAAAAAGGATATTGACAAAATGATTTGTACTCTTGATATATCAGAGTCAAGGGCAGGGTAGACAAAATCTGAGCCAAGTGCTTCCTGTAGCAATGAATGAGTTTCTTGCACAACTCCACTAGAAGTTGTGACCATTCTTCTCCAAGTCTCCCAGATTTGATGGGTGCGTTCTCCTGACAGCTCTTTTCAGGTCTCCCCACAACTTTAATGGGATTCAGATCAGGACTCATCACTGGCTACTTCACAACAGTCCAATGCTTGCTTTAAAACCATTTCTGAGTGCTTTATGAAGTGTGCTTTTGGTCGTTGTCATGTTGTAAGACACATGACCTTCAACAGACACCAAGCTTTATGAGACTGGGTCTTACATTGCACTTCATTCCTTGGCAATCTATGGATGCCATAAAGTCAAACAATTTCAAGGCACCCAGCATCAGAGGCAGCAAACCCCTCCTAAAACATCAGTGATTACTCTCTGTATTTGACAATAGTGATACTACTCGTTTCTTTGAAGACTTCATTTTCAAAGACAATGTGCTTTAGCAAACATTTCTGATTTGGTCTCATCTGTCCAGAGTACATTCTCCCAGGTGGATTTAGGCTTGTTCAAAAGTGTTTTGGCAAACTCCAGTCTGGCTTTTCTATGTCTCTGTGTCAGAAGCTGGATCTTCCTGGGGCTCCTACCCTTTTATTGAGATGTAAGCTAACACTGTTTCACCTCATGTCTGAAGGTCAGCTTGAATCTTTGTAGCAGTTGAGCAAGTTTCCTTCATAACCATTAGTAGAAATCATTTGCTGCCATCTTTCACTAATTTGTCGCTTCCATCCACATCCATCAAGGCTGGCCACAGTCCCATAGACCTTAAACTTCTTGATAACATTGCATACAGACACATGAAGGTCTTTGAAGGTGGACTTTCAATTGTGCAATTGCTTATGCTTTTGTACAATGTGGGGCTTCTCACCTCTATAGACAATTCTTTAGTTTTCTCCATGCTGAGGGTGGCACACAAAACACAAGTCAAATTGCTTTTGCGCTGTTTAAAGTGGGTGAATGCTGTATGCGACTTTGAAAATACCTGCATCTGTTTAAAATCTTCGGCACGGTGGCGCAGTGGTAGTGCTGCTGCCTCGCTGTAAGGAGGCCTGGGTTCGCTTCCTGGATTCTCCTCGTGTCTGCGTGCCTTCTGGTTTCCTCCCAAAGACATGCTGGTTAGGTGGATTGGTGATTCTAAATTGTCCCTAGTATGTGCTTGGTGTGTGTGTGTCCTGTGGTGGGTTGGTGCCCTGCCTGGGATTTGTTCCTGCCTAGCACCCTGTGTTGGTTGGGATGGGCTCCAGCAGTCCCCCATGACCCTGTGTTTGGATTCAGTGGGTTGGAAAATGGATGGATGTTTAAAATCCAATTATTTCTTACAACTTCAAAAAAGCACCAATAATTTTGTCAATGCCCCTTTTGGGGTTCTGTGTGACTTAAGATTAGATTTTGATCCCCCCACCAAGGTTTTCTGTGTTTTTTCTAATTTAAAGAAATGTAGTGAGAAGTCAAGTAAAATGACGCCTTTTATTGGCTAACTAAAAAGATTACAATATGCAAGCCTTCGAGGCGACTCAGGCCCCTTCTTCAGGCAAGATGTAATACAGAAACTGGAATTTCCTGTTGGAAAACCTTTAAGTGAGACATCTAAAATGTAAAAAATTAATAGACCGCTCCAGGCTAAGATTCACTTAGGAAGAGAGGAGAGCAAAGTATGGTCAAGATCTTTGGATAAGATAACTGTCCAACAAAGTTTCTGATGAGTTTTTCAATACAATATGGGTCTGTACACAGGTTGTCTGTGTCCGTCTGAGAGATGCAAACAATCCTCATATCTGGCCATAAAACTTGTGTCTCTATTCAAACCATGTTGTAATGTGTTATATTTTAGCAGTTTGACTTCCCATTCTTTTCTCTCTTGTGTTCTGAAGTTGCCCATATACACTGTGACTTTAAAGTCCCTCTCACAGTGTCCATAGCTGTTGAAGTGAGCTGCTACAGGAACATCTGTGTTGCCATGCTTGATGTGGAACCTGTGGAAATTCATTCTTTGGCAGAGTGTTTTTTCAGTTTCTCCCTCATAGAGTGCAGTGTCAGGATATTTCATACAGAGAATTAGGTAGATCATATTTCATGATCTGCAGGAAAATGATCCCTTCATGCATTATTCCAGTCGGCAGTGTGGTAAAATTACATGGTCTGTATTATAAATGTGAGCACACGTTTTACATCTATTCTGTAGGCAGGAAGATGTGCCATTTTCTGTTGGTTCACTTAGGGAGCATCAGACAATTAGTTGCTGCAGGTTTGGTGGTTGTCTGTATGCCAGGAAGGGAGGTTCTGGAAATACATTCTTCAGTGTTTTGTCATTGTGTAGCATTGGCTGAATACATATGTTACATACGTTAACATTAATCATTTTGCCATGCCATACATTTTGTGGAAGAAACTGTGCACCATCTAAAATATTTTTAGCCATAACTGCACAGTCCAGATGTAAATGAAAATTTGTGGATTAACAATGGTAAGCGATACCCATACAGAAGAACTTCCACCAAAAGAAACAACCGATAGTCCTACCAGCAAATTCCAAAGTGCATGAAAGCTTTTGAGATGTGCCTCTTCCAGAGGATGAGGAATGTTGAACAGGCAAGTTTGGAAATGTACCACAGTGTCCTTCACTGATTCTGTAGACCCAGACCTTTGGTTTTGAAGTCTGTTTTCTGTCTGGGAATTCTTCCTTATCAATTGCATACTAGCAGACTGAAAGTTTGAATTAAAAAAAAGGTATTTCTGACAGCTCTTCCCTTTAATTTATAGAGGCTAACTAATAAACAAATATTCAAAGTACAATGCCCACAAGGATGTACTTAAGCAGCATAGAATGGTGGTCTGTAGGATGACGTTGGAGATCAAGAAGTGGAAGAGAATGAAGGCAGAGTCAAGGATCAAATGGTGGAAGTTGAAAAAGGAAGACTACAAGGTTGAGTTTAGGAAGGAGGTGAGACAGGCTGAGTTTAGGAAGGAGGTGAGACAGGCACTGGATGGCAGTGAAGAGTTACCAGACAGTTGGGCAACTACAGAAGAAGGTGACAGCAAGAGGGGTGCTTGGCATGACATCTGGACAGAGGAAGGAGGAAAAGGAAACCTGGTGATGGAATAGGTAAGTACAGGAGAGTATGCAGAGGAAGAGGATGGTGAAGAAGTGGGATAGTCAGAAAGTAGACAAGTGCCAGGAGATAAGGTGCAAGGTGAAAAGAAAGGTGGCGAAGGCTAAAGAAAAGGCATATGATGAGTTGTATGGCAGGTTGGACTCTAAGCAGGGAGAAAAGGACCTGTACCGATTGGCTAGACAGAGGGACCAACCTGGGAAAGATGTGCAGCAGGTTAGGGTGATAAAGGATAAAGATGGAAATGTACTCGCAAGCGAGGAGAATGTGTTCAGCAGATGGAAAGGGTACTTTGAAAGGCTGATGAATGAAGAGAACGAGAGAGACAGAAGGTTGGATGATGTGGAGATAGTGAATCAGGAAGTGCAATGGATTAGCAAGGAGGAAGTAAGGACAGCTATGAAAAGGATGAAGAATGGAAAAGAGGACATACCTATGGAAGCATTGAGGTGTTTAGGAGAGATGGCAGTGGAGTTTTTAACTAGATTGTTTAATGGAATTTTGGAAAGCCAGAGGTTGTCTGAGGAGTGGAGAAGAAGAGTACTAGTGCCGATAGTTAAGAATAAGGGGGATTTGCAGAACTGTAGTAACTATAGGAGGATACAATTGATGAGCCCCAGCAAAACGTTATGGGAAAGAGTAGTGGAGGCTAGGTTAAGAAGTAAGGTGATGATTAGTGAGCAGCAGTATGGCTTCAAGCCAAGAAAAAGCACCAAAGATATGTTTTCTAAGGATGTTGATGGAGAAGTATAGAGAAGGCCAGAAGGAATTGCATTGCGTCTTTGTGGACCTGGTGAAAGCATATGGCAGGGTGCTTCAAGAGGAGCTGTGGTATTGTATGAGGAAGTCAGAGTACGTAAGAGTTGTACAGGATATGTACAAGGGAAGTGTGACTGTGTCGAGGACTATGGTAGTAGTGACGGACACATTCAAGGTGGAGGTGGGATTACATCAGGGATCAGCTCTGAGCCCTTTCTTATTTGCAATGGTGATTGACAGGTTGACAGATGACATTAGACTGGAGTCCCGATGGACTATGATATTTGCTGATGACATTGTGATCTGAAGTGATAGTTGGGAGCAGGCTGAGGAGACCCTGGAGAGGTGGAGATGCTCTGGAGAGGAAAGGAATGAAGGTCAGTAGGAACAAAACACAATGCATGTGTATACATGAAAGGGAGGTCATTGGAATGGTAAGAATGCAAGGAGTAGAGTTGGAGGAGGTGGATGAGTTTAAAAACTTGGGATCAACAATACAGAGGAATGGGGATTTTGGAAGAGAGGTGAAAAAGAGAGTGTAGGCAGGGTGGAATGGGTGGAGAAGGGTGTCAGGAGTAATTGCAGAGGCCATAAAATATGGAAAAAGATGATCTGCTGTGGCAACTCTTAACAGGTTGAGGCCAAAAGAAGAGGAAGATGGCCTCTCACTGCTCAGATTTGGACTGGAGTCCACCAGCTGGTGGCCACTGTTCTAGGATTTGGTAATTGACAATTCATACCAGGTTTTGAAATAGTGCACTTCCAAAAATGGCGGTGTCTTACAAAAACATTCAGACCCCTTTAAAAGTTTTCAGGTGTTACTGAATTACACTTGATCCTTGCACAAGCTGATCCAAACTACATAAATAGGCAGAGATAAAAACGTTAAATAACTTGAGATTTTTATCAGCTGGTATCTTTATTAGTATTTATAGACACCATTATTTGGTTCAGCCATACAGGGAGTGCAGAATTATTAGGCAAGTTGTATTTTTGAGGATTAATTTTAATATGGAACAAACACAGTGCTATCAGTCAATCCAAAATGTTAATAAACCTGAAACCAGAATGTTTCACAACGGAAATGTGAGTGTGAACATCATCAGGGGAATACATATGTGCGCACAATTATTAGGCAACTATTAGTGTGCAGATTTATTATGCAACTAAAGGAAAAATGAAAATTTTCCCATCTCACTTGTTTATTTTCATCTGTTATAGTGAGAATAATAAACAAACACCTCAAAATTTACAAATAAACATCTCTGACATTTCAAAAAAAATAAATCAATCAATCAATCAATGACCAATATAGCCACCCTTCTTTCCAATAACAGTCATAAGCCTTTCCATTCATGGAGTCTGTCAGTTTCTTGATTTGTTGACGATCAGCTTTGTGTGGAGCAGTGACTACAGCCTCCCAGACACTCTTCAGGGAGGTGTATTGTTTTTCTCCCCCGTAAATCTAGCGTTTAAGAAGTGCCCACAAGTTCTCGATAGGGTTTAGGTCAGATGAGGAAGGGGGCCATGTCATTATTCCTTCATCTTTAAGGCCTTTACTGGCTGGCCACGCAGTGGAGAACTTCGATGCAAGTGATGGAGCATTGGCCTGCATAAAAATCATGGTCTTTTTCCTGTATCACTGTTTGAAGAAAGTGTCTCTGAAAAACTGGCAGTAGGTTTGGGAGTTGATTTTGAGTTCATCTTCAATGCAAAAAGGTCCAACTAGCTCATCTTTAAAAATACCAGCTCATACCAGTACCCCACCTCCACGTTGGAGTGGAGCTCTGTGCCCATTACTGATCCACAGGTCCATCCATCTGGTCCATCAAGAGTCACTCTCATCTCATTGGTCCATAAAACCTTTGAAAAAATCTGTCTTCAGATATTTCTTGGCCCAGTTTTGACGTTTCAACTTATGTTTTTTGTTCAGTGGTGGTTGGGTTTCAGCCCTCCTTACCTTGGCCATGTCTTTGAGCACTGAACACCTTGTACTTCTGGGCACTCCAGGTAGGTTGCAGCTCTGGAATATGAAAGTACTGGAGGATAATGGGTTCCTGGTAGCTTCACGTTTGATTCTTCTCAAATCTTTGGCAGCTAATTTGCGTCTTTTGTTCTCAACACGTTTCTTGCGACCCTGTTGACTATTTGCAACAAAATGTTTGATGGTTCTGTGATCACACACCAATATCTTAGCAATTCCAAAAGTGCTGCATCCCTCTGAAAGACTTTTTACAATTTTTGACTTTTCAGAGTCAGTTAAATCTCTTTTTTGGCCCATTTTGCCTGAGGAAAACTAGCTGCCTAATAATTCTGCACACCTTGATATAGGGTGTTGATCTACTTAGGCCACACCCTCCCTCATTACACAAATACACATCACCTGACATGCTTAAATCCAATAAGCATTCAAGTTAATACAGCTTGGAGTTGGAATATACGCATTAAAAATGATGATATGGTCAAAATACTCACTTGCCTAATAATTGTGCACACAGTGTAGATTCCAAAGTAACCACTGTATGTCCTTTTGGTGTCTCAGAGCTAAACTAACCAGCACTTATGGGTTGTCATTTTCAAATTATTTCTCAAGGAGCTGAGCTGGGGAATTTGACTTAGCCACTGCAGGACACGTACCCATGGAGCTACCCTGGTATTCCTATGGCCCAATGTTTCAGTTTACCATCCTCCTTAAAGTGAACCTCCTCCCAAGATGGCATTGTAGCAAAGAGACATAAGCTCCCTTTCAATATTTTCAGGCATTTTTCCATATCAATTTGTCATTCAACTCTAACACATTACCCAGTTTCTTTTGATGAGAAGCATTTGCACAACATGGAACTCTTACTATCACACTACACAGCTTAGGAGTTGGACAGTGTTCAATTAATGCCCCACACATAACTGGTCAAAAAAATCTCAGCCATGATTTAATCTGACCATAAAATCTTTTCAAAAAACATAGCTCTGTAGTATCTCAATTTAATATTTCAGGGCAGAGTTGTGTTGAAGCTTGTTTTACAGGCCATATCTAAATGGTTTGATTCAACTTCCATTACTTGATCACTTACTCAAGTGTGCAGAGGGATATTTAAACTCCCTGGTGTTGTTTTGTATTCTTTTCCTAATCTATGACTTGCATTTTTCTCTTAAAACATCAGAATGTTTTTTAGTCTTCATTTTCATACTTCCAATTCACTGTGTGACCTACTGAATTCTGAACAGAATGCAATTTTGATCCAGACAATGTAGCAATGACTTCAGAGGTAGTCAGAGAAAAGTCATTAAGCTTAACAATCAGCTACCAGAGCATTGGAACTTATGTAAGTAGGAGAATTTAGTTTTTCATTTTAAAATACCGGCTGAGAATTCTGTCTCACATTTTTTCAAGTATATGAATTTGCAAAAAAAAACGTAGACTGATGGATACAAAATATGTAAATTATCATTTTTAACGAAGGAAAGCTTTAAAATCCCATTGTAATGCATTTTCATAAGATTATTTTGGTGTATTCCTTCCAACAATATTTCGCCCACCCCTGTTAGAAAAATTGCCGAAAGCAGAATACAAGATTAGCTTAACTCCATTAAATGTTTTGTACTTAACAACTTTTACTCACAAGCTTCCTTTTATGATAGCACATTCATATTTGTTTCACTATTCATTATCATCTTGACTCTTTATCTTAATGAAAACTGCAGTAGCAAAATGGTGGAGTGCACTGTACCCATAGTAACCTCTTCCAACACCTCCTCAGGAAGTCTCATTCCAGCTGAGACATATAGAGTGTCCAAGATCTTCACCAAGCAGGCTGTTTCTTGCATACCTTCCATGAGAGGTGTCCAAGGGTAAATTCTAACTACATGCCCAAATCATCTCAACTGGTTCCTCTTGACTGTTCAAAGTACCTTTGGAATTAATGAGCTCCTCACACTATCACAGAAACTTGAGTGCAGCAACTCTGTACAGGAACTTCACTTGTGCCACTTTCAGTTTCAGTTTCAGTTTAATTTTTACGGTCACTGCTCAAAACTTGTGACTATAGGTCAGGAAGGGGTGTAGAGAGAGAGGTAAATCAAACACCAAACTGCTGCCACGTTCCGGGAATAAATAATGGTCACAAACTCTATAGGATAACATCGCAATAAGGACTTTTGTGACCAGGTCTTGAGAAAGGGAGAAGCAGAAACTTGGTACACACAGCTTATTAACATGGTCAAAACATCAGGAAGTCAAATGCCCACTGTAAGAAGAACTAATCAGATTGTCAATACTTACTGTCAAACATGCAGAATTAGGGTAGTGGGCACTGGCAAAATGATGGGCTTGCACATACTTTTTAAGCGCATGGCTTTGTCCTGTATGACAGAATTCAAAATAAATTTGAAATATATAAATCACAAAGGTGACCTGTAAAAGTAGATACTGAAGAGTACAGTGAAGCACATATTTATATTAAATTCACTCCAACAGTTTGTGGAGAATTGGGGCACACTTCTCTTGAACACTTTTTATTTATTACAAGTGACAGCTGGTGTGAAAAGCTTGAATGACCATGAAATGCACAAAGTGTCCAAACCCAATGTATAAATGGCAATATATTCTTCCCCTACACAGGGCAAAGTAATTGTGTATAACTCCTAGAAAAGCAAAACACGGAAAGAAAACCTTATGGCACAGACAGGCTAATAAAAAGTAATTTTTAAAATGCTGCCCCAAAGTCCGCAACAAACAGCAGAAAAATTGATAATGCTGCTCTTCATGCACAATTAGTAGTTTTCTTATTGCTGTACAGTCTGGTAATGATTGTATAATGCTGTCCTCTGAAATATCCATAAGGAATTTGCAGTGGCCTGTAGGTCAGACTGGCAGAGGCGCAAATATCTGGCAGATGTGCTCTTAACAGGAAATCCTCCTGGAACATGAATGGACATCAAATGCAGCACTGATTTTTCCATGTCAGAATAATCATCTGAACCTTAAGATGGGTATTTTTATGAACTAATACGTTGAAATCAGCAGAGCAGTTATCAGCACTCAAACAAGAAATTGTTATCTCCTTTAGGCCACTAGTTAAAGAAGGAAAAAAAAAAGTCCGAGGCCATGCCTTCCTTCATGAATATAGAATGCATGTCTGGACCTAGGTGCCTCCCAAAGAGATAAGAAGTGTGCACTTCTAACAATTTACTTCCTTCTCCCCCTAGAATTTCCTTTTGCAGTCTTAAAGGGGTCATATTCATCCTAAAGGAAAGGGATAGAATAAATATCAGCTTTAGTAAATTGCAATATAGCCCTAGTATATGGCTTTAGGTTTACTGCTAGATGACAATCATAAGAACATTTAAATCATGTGAAATGTGCATCCCTTGTGGATTTTCTACTAGACAAAGAAAAGCACAATCCTGAACATTAAACAGATGAGATGACGAGACAATTGAATGCAAAATTTATTTTATTTAAATTTAGGGGAAATAAAAGTCATTTTTGTAAATGTTAGTTCTGAAAATAAAACAGCAATGGCAGCTCTCTATGTCAGAAATCTGCATCAAATTTAGATGTAATCTTTATCAAAGTTAAAATCCAAGTTATGAATGACGAGATCTTCTTCCTTTATGTTAAATAACGTATTACTAACTGTTTCTCAGACTGTACACTGATAAAAAGATAAAATCATTTTTAAAAGTCCCATACAAATACAATCTAACAGACACAATGTTAAACTAAAGATACCCAAAGCATTGAATAACCTACCAATATCAAAGAAATTCCATTAATTACTTGTGTTATGTTTATGTTGCATTTTTTTTAGTAATTATAGGAAATGCCGTGAACAGCTGTTACTAATTCTTTTAGAAGAAATGGCAGTAGGCCTCAAGATTACCCTCTGCAGATCCAAATATAGGATTTGGCTTCTAACGGCCCGATATTTGTATTGAGGTGGCTAGATGGATGATTGGATATAACCTCTCTACACAAAATATAAGTATCAACTGGTGCTATAAGTAAACTGCAATTAATAAATTTTGACCTCAAAAATGACATTTTGCACAAAAAAAATGTTAATGGAACTTACATGTAAAACAGCTAATTTAACCTGAATAACCAGGCAGGCACATTGTAATGCATGGACTGGAATGATACATTGATGAGGCATCGCAAATTTATGTGAATGTCTGATGAGAGTGGAACAAACATTTTATACTTCTGCTATGCAAAGTGGTATCCTCAGCAGCCAATAATTGGAGTAGGTATATACAAGCTCAAAAAGAATGATAGTGAACCATTTGTTGAGTAAAGTAATTTTAATGATGTTTTTGTTCCTGATGCCACACAGGATGTCACTTCTAGTTAGCATGGCAGTTAAAGGAAACCACTAGACTTGTGGTTTATAATAGCTATGGATATCCATAGCAAGCTACCCTTAATGTTCCTGATAACTTTGTATGCAGTCAGATTGATTTCAGCATTAAAATGAGCACAACAAGCAGAAGCAAGGGTGAAAAAGATTATGACAACAAAAATGACAGTCCAATGCCACTACTGAAAAAAGTATTACAATCATCCTAGGAACTGATATTTCTTAAGTTGTTACAGCTTTTCAACTGAAGTGCTCACTTTATAACAGCCACGTAATCTTTCCTCAAGTAGTACTGGTCAATTAATGGGCATTGCACAGACTTAGAATGCCTAGGGCTACTGACAGACTATTAGATGTCTGGTGACCAAGACCAAGCCTCTTGATGCAACTCATATTATATCAAAGCCACATTAAATATAAATTTTACTCATTCTATCAGGAAGTGTGATCTGAGCTTAGTGTAGCACAGTCCACACTAGACATATCCAAGAGTATGGTAATGGACGCAGAACAAATGTATTGGTGTGGGTTTCTATGGATAAGGGTAGAAGTATGGACATTGGTAATTTGATTCCCAACAGGTACAGATAGTAAGAGACCTACAGCTAATGCTGAGCTTGTTTAAAAATATGTAGGAAGCGGTCCTTTCAATTAAATACAGTAGTTGTAGCAGCTGCTGCTCTTCATTTACAAAGGCAGACAAGAGGAAGAGAGACAACACATGGTTTCTCATAGGAAAACAATCACCTGTAACTTTGCCTCCTTTCATGTTTATGGGTGTAGGTGCATCAATAAAGTTGCTCTCAAATAATTTCACATGTGGAATATTCTCATTAAACAAATAAAAAAATTTTTTTTGTAATTTTATATGAACTAAGGAGAGGAACAATGTACATTCAACACTGTTGTTTTACCCAATAAACAAGTCACTTTGCTGAAAAATTAGGTAAAGGTCAATCCCACACTGAAACATGTCAAACAATTTATTAATGGAGTAACATTCAAGTGCATTCAGGTTGATTAGTTAATTGTTTAAAAAACAGTGCCATTTTAAAATTTTTATTTACAGTATTTACTTCATCAAAGAGGAAAATAAATGTTTGCTTATAAAACATTTTGTAACAAATCATACAAAAAAACAATGATAATATAATGTAATTATATGCATTAGTAGAGTAAGTAAAATCCGTATCTTTTTAAATGCATTTTAGAATATTATATATATTATATGAATAGGCTTGTGTGGCTAAAGTAGCTTTCATTGACATCAGACTCGGATGATAAAAAAATCATTTTTTTTGTACTGTTATTGCTGGTTTTATTTCAAAATGGACTTATCTGAATGCCACATTTCTGAATAGCTTTCAATGCCAGTTCTATTTATTTCAAAATTCCTCTTTTCTTAATGATTTTGTTACTTGTTAATGAGACCAATGTGCTGAACCTATCCTATTGGATAATTAATTCCTGTTAATTACTTTTGTCTGATTGCAGGTGGTACCAAAGGTCTTTAACAATAAGTGCATTTAAACAGGACATTGTACTGTTATTGCTGGTTTTATTTCAAAATGGTCTTACTTTTGACAATCATTTTTATTTAACAATGGAACTTTTCTGAATGCCACATTTCTGAATTGCTCTTTCAATGCCAGTGCTATTATATTTCAAAATGTCTCTTTTCATGATGATTTTGTTACTTGTTAATCAAAACCAATGGGCTAAACCTATTCCTTCTTATTGGTTAATTATTTCCTGTTAATTACTTTTTGTATGATTGTAGGCGGTACCAAAGATCTTTAACACTATGTGCATTTAAACAGGCAAAATCACTGAGAGAGTAAGAGTTATGACAAGTTTTGCAGATAAAGTATATGGAGATAATATTGTCTCATGTTGTGAGAATCAGAATCACCACACTGCCTTCTCACTATGGTATTCATAAGAAATGGGTAAATAAATTAATACTAGGTCTTTAACTATCTGTCTGCTTAATGTTCTATAGTGATGCTTGGTATATTTACCACTTAAATCATGGTAGCTTTCTTGATCTTGGAAAGTGGCATTCAAATTGCATCGACAAACTTGCCCCACACGCACAGCTTTAAAAAAAAAAAAAACGAGCACATGACTGAACAAAGTGTGCACAACAAAAAAATGAATGCAGCTTGCATAAAGTTATGAAGAAAATGGCAATGATAAAAAATAAGATTCTGGATTTGACAGATTACTCTGTTTAGGCGCTCTCTAGTCCAGACTGTAAAATTACGCAAATGATAATCATTTGTTGATTTTGTATTTGCATGCTACTAGTCATTCTTATTAATACATAATCGTTTCATCATCTTTGGTGCTTGAACTCTGAAAAAGAAAGTATTGGTTCTGGCATTTTCTTGAAAGTTATACACATGGAATTATATTTCTACAGGTTATAGAAAGTTGTATTGGTATAATGAATGGTAAAATTCAATTTAAAAAACAGTCCTAATTTACAAATGATACCTTCAATAGGTCATAACCCAAGTGAACTGCAGCTGAATCTGAATGGCTTGAATAAATTGTTATAAAGGACACATTCAAATCCAGAAGAACAATGCATGTTGAACTGCGGGAGATATGTATGTATGACAAGATTAAAAGAGTAGTTTGCTTATATTGTTAACAGGCTAAGGTTCACAACTGGAAAAAGTGTGGAGTAGTGTGTGGGAACTTGATTTCTTGAAACACCATGCCAACAGTGCAAGTAGACTCAGAAGTAAAAATCTTCCTTTAAGAAGAGAAATGATCAGCATGTTCCAAGAAAGTCATGCTGAAAAGGGACCAGGCAAATCAACAATGAATGGTACCATTCAAGTCCAGATGAAATTATAGCTTTTAACGATAGTGTTTTGACGGCCATTAACATTAATATGTCCATGCTCTCTGTTCAAGATATTAACAAGCACATAGCAAAGTACATACACATAACAGAGTGCTGAAGAAGTAAAACATATGTTTATGAATTTCTTGAAATTATGAACAGCATTGTGCAAAATGATCTTATGGTACAACATAGTGTCAGCAATGTTTCATACTCGTTAACTATTTGTGAAAGCACAGAAATTTCAGCTAACAAATACTTAACACACTACTTTAAATGCAAACCAGCAAATTCACCTGAATATAGTACATTCCTGGTGGGATATTACAGTTGGAAGCATGCAATGCCACTACAATAGTCACTGCAGTCAGGAAATTGCATATAAAATATAAGCTGGACTTTATGAAAATAATAATGTTTACGTCCAATGGAGGCACTGCAGCAGGACTTAATGGTGTTACAGTGCAGGTGAAAAATTATATTCCACATCTAGTGAGGCAACACTGTGTTGTACATCAGGAAGACTTGGGGATTTCAGAAACTTGGATGAAGTAAAAATGATGAAAGATGTTAAAACCTTAATAAGAACTGTCTATACAGTGTTTTGAGGTTTTCCATCAAAAGATGAAACTTTCAAGAAATAGTGAATGCATTTGAATGTGACTCAGTTTAGGTTTCTTGTGCTGGTTATCTACATATTTTGTAGTTCAATTATTTGAAATTATGACCCTTTATTGGGTTATTATAAAGAAGACAAAGATAACAGTCCATTTTCAAAGTATTACAAAATGCTAAATAACTAAAAATTCTGAATAACAATAGATATTCTGAATATTTTTTTAACAAATTTAGCTTTATTAACTACAACCTTTCAAAAACGTGGCTTAACCATTAGATGCTTATCATCTTCTATATGGTAAATTGAATAAGATCTGAAAACTGTACCTTTATTTATTTTTTTTTTAACTTTCTCAGCTTCTTCTTTTAGATAGATTTAAATGTAGTGATAAAGTTAACGGGATTCTTGAAAAAGGTTCTGAAGAAAATTATTCAGTGCATATTAATTTCACATTAACTTTCTTCAAATTCATTTATTTGCATTTGTGTGAAAGATTTCTAGAAAATGAAATTAAGAAATGGTCTGCTTTTGAATGTACAGATATACAGTACCACAATGTGACTACAGATTTGAAATTGAACAGATCTATTCTCTGTGTTCAAAGTACAAAATATTTTTTGCAGAGGAAAGTGTTGTAATTCAGCAATACAGTGTCCTCTAATGTTTGCTTGCTGAGAAAATCAAAAGTAAATTAATAGTCAGCCTTCCAGGTATAGTGACATTTGCACATCAGAATGATCAGTTTCTGGATTTAGAAAAATTACTGGATTTTGTGGGAACATTCTTGACATCTTGTGCAAACTACAAGCATAGTCTCAATTTAATGAACAGTTAAAAAAATAAAGGAATCGTTTACACTTGGAACATTTGGAAATACTTATGCTACAAGCTACTTCAGGATGGTGGATCATTAGATCTGTAAAGAGTTTACTCAGAATGGGTGAAAGTGAAAGATCTTAGGAAAAAAACTTTAAAGACTTTTAAATTCATGTATGTAATATAAGAATTGATAATTAAAAAAAAAAATAATCCAAATGTAACTTGCATTATTGCCTGTATTTTATTGTTTAACATTAATAAATTATTTTTATGACCAAATAACTGATAAGAATATTTTAAATATATCTGTAAGTTTTAACTTAATTGTTTAAAAGTTTCAAATCTTCATTATTTCATCTTTCATTAGTTCCATTGGTGCAGTATAATTATATTATGTTGTGTCACAAGCAAACAAGATAGATTAATTTAGGTTTGAATAATGTAGCGCAATGTTGGCTTAAAAAAATCCATACAAAAGATATTTTTATGCACACAGCCTATACAGAATTAGAGAGAATACTGGTTGCCATCATCAATGACAGATCTGAAGCCAGATGTTGAGCACTAGCCACTTACTTATATTATTAGACATGTACATTTTAAGTAGCTTTTCTTTTATATTTAAATATGCAAAACTAAGGTCACTGTTGTGTTCACAGAACAAGTCTCTGATGATGAATCTTGATAGTACCCAGTTTAAAAAGGGCAGACTGTAGGGTTGGACATGGTCAGCCGCAATGCTAAAGTACACAGTGGTATTTAGAAAAATAATATGCATGCGAAGAAAGCATTCATCATATCATTGTATTACTTCCACCGGCCTTTACCATTTACGTAAAAGAGGATTTCTATCTATATGTGCAGTACATAACAAATTCTTACCCCACTATCTGTATGTAGCAGCAGAAGTCAAAATTCATCAGACCAGTGAATACTGTTTCAATCGTCATTTATCTAGGTTTGTATACTGCATTCTCACAAATATGAACCCTGATGTGGTCTTAAGCTACTGTAGTCATTTCACTTCTAGGTTTGATACAGTGTGTGTTAAGAGTGGTCTTTCTGCACAACACCGTTAAAAAGAGCTACTATTTGAGTATCTGTAACCTTTGTGTTAATTCTAATGAGCTTGGTCATTCTCCTTTGCCATACTTTATTAACAAGGTATTTTTGCCCACAGAAGTGTTACTTGCTGGATACTTTTATGGTTATCACGTAAATCTCTGCAAACAGTAGTGATTATAATGTGTGAAAATCCCAGAAAGGCAGTATTTCAGTTTTAAGAGCAACTATGGCTCATACCAACAATTAAATCAAACCATTGTCAAAGTTGTTTGAATTATGTACCTTGCCCATTGTAATGTTTGACTGAATGCTCAGCATGCTTTATCTCTCTCTCTCTCTCTGTACTTAGATATATCTCTGGATGCGCTGGGACACATCATCAGTGATGTTTCCTAAGATCATCGGGTGTTTCGGGTCTCACAACATCAGACACCCTCTCTCAGGTGACCCAGCTGGGGTTGATCACGCCCCAACTTGTGTCCCAGCAGCACTGGCCCACTTTGCGGACCTCTTGATCCAAATCCACCTCGAGGCTCTTTCTGCAGCTTCTGTGATGGATTTAATGGCTCTCCTCTTTGCTGCTCCTGTGATTCCAAGCCTGGCAAAGATCTTACACAGGGATCGAGCAGCAAAGCCTCTGCACCCTACTTCTATAGGCTCACAGCAAGCCTTCCAACCTTTCCTTCGGCAGTCCTCAATGAGCTCCTGGTACTTGAGCCGCTTACGTTCATTTGCCTCTTCCATGCGGTCCTCCCATGGGACTGACAGTTCCAACAAAAGGATTTGCTTGGACGATGCAGATGTTAAAACTATATCGGGTCTCAATGAAGTTGATGTTACAAATTCCGGGAAATTGAGCTGCCTGCCCAGGTCAACCCGCAGCTCCCAGTCTGCTGAAGATGAAAGGAGGCTAATTGATTTTTGCTTTGCTTGCGCCTGTTCACCAGCCCTTATGAAAGCAATTCTTCTCTGGCTTCCAACATATTTATTGTTGGCCACTGCCTGTGAAATGGTCTCTACTATACACTTTAGAACCTGATCGTGTCGCCAACGGTATCGGCCCTCTCCAAGGGCAGTTGGGCAGAATATGCTCCAGAGATCCTTGTCCAGGACAGAGTGGACACGATGGAACTTCACTCTTGCCCCAAACATGCAAGTTTGTTGGGCTGGGGATCACGCTGTACACAGTTTGGACCAGGAACTTAATACGCTGTGGCTCTGCCTTCCAGATGTCATTCCAGGTGATCTTCCTCTCCAGCGCTCCTTCCCACCTTGTCCATGCCCCTTGCTGCCGCATGCTCACCGCCCTGCTGGTCCTCACCTCCTCGACACCTGCTCGGACTTCCTCTAGGACCAATTCTCGTCTCACCTTGCCCTGAGCCTTGTTGTACTGTGGCTATGGGATTGCTCCCAAACCTGCTCGCCCCGTTGCCACTGTACCCACAAGTGCCTTGTATCTCAGCCGAGACTCTGCCAACTCCAGTCCCTCTTGTGCTCTCCACTTCCTTCCTGTTCGCACTTCAATACCTGCTGCTGTTACTCTAGAATCTCCAGAGCCTTGGTAGACTAGGGCCTCTCTTATACGAGAAACCCTGAACTCCTCCTCTAGACTGCTGAAAGGAAGCTGAAGCCTATTACTCCTGCCATACAGTGCTACACTCGTTAGAATGCGAGGCAGGCCAAGCCATCTTCGGAGATGACAGCTGATCTTCCTCTCCAGGGTCTCTACTGTAGACATCGACACTTCATACACCAACAGCGGCCAAAGAATCCGTGGCAAAATGCCATGCTGGTATATCCATGCCTTAAATCTGCCAGGTAAACCCGACTTATCTACTGCCGACAACCAAGCTTCCAGCTTCTTGATCGTTGTCTGTATTGGACTTAGTATCTCTGAGGCTACAGTCAAAAACCTTACCTAGGCTAGTGACTGGTTTCTCATTAATTGATGGTATTGTTACGCCATCCACTGAGAAGCGAAACTTGTCCACCACTTTCCCTCTCTTCAGTACCATAGACCTGGATTTTGTTGGCTTGAAGCTGCTCATCGCCCAAGAAATGAGCTTAACCAGGCCCTGGAGAATCCACCTGCACCCAGGCACTGAGGTAGTGGTGACTGTCAAGTTATCCATAAAGGCTCTCTAATATATATGTTACCAGCAATGTGTAAAAACCGGCATTCTATAGAATACCTAGGCAATGTACACAACGCCCGAAATAGGACGTCAAAATATGAAATACAGTAATCCCTCGCTATATTGTGCTTCGACTTTTGCAGCTTCACTCTATCTCAGATTTTATATGTAAGCATATCTAAATATATAATGCGGATTTTTCGCTGCTTTGTGGGTTTCTGCAGACAATTTACTTCTGGTTCATGCTTCCTCAGTTGGCTTGCCCAGTTGATTTCATACAAGGGACGCTATTGGCGGATGGCTGAGAAACTATCCAATCAGAGCATGCAGTTAAGTTCCTGTGTGCTGACTGGCTCAGCGACGGAGCGCCAAATTCGATTCCGCTGCATTAACCAGGAAGACTCGTCTCACTCATTCAGCATCAACGTGTTTCGCTGTGTAAAGAGTTAACTGTTGTGTTTATCTTTGTGCATAGTCAAGCCCTTTTTTATCACTCCAAAACGATCTGCTCCTGCTACTGCTTCAGGAGTCGTGCCCAGGTGCCAATGGAAGATGCTAACGATTGCCGAAAAGGTAAAAGTTTTGGATATGTTGAAGTAAGGGAACAGCTACAATGCCGCAGTGTCCTTTAACCAGGGCGCAAAACGAATTGTAAGTGGATGTAATAAGGTGGTAGTCCGGATAGAATCTGCTTTAAGACTGCTGGAAGAAGAACAACGGCGGTGCTACACAATCGCCTGAAGAGGCTCCTTTAGAAGAGCTGTAACGCTCTCCTTTGGTGTGCAGTAAAATTAAACTCATCATTATCGGACAAGTCATCGTGTCATTGTTGGTGAGTACCCATAACTAATTTTCTACGTACTTAGTACATGTACGTACGTTTATTGTAACTGTACACACATTTTACACAGTTTTTCTTGCATTGTAGGTATTTATTGCCGGTCGTCTGTCTATCTTAATGGCTGTAACATATGTGATAATCGGAGACGCTCTACAGTATCTTTAAAATAACATTTTGGTTTTATGTACAGCATTTATATGTTATAAATTTTTCACTTATTTTTATATATTACCTAATCAATTACAATATGTTTAAAACTGTATTACGTAATAAATAAAACTCCTCAATGATATACGATACGTATGTTTGTGAGTAGTATACAAACAGTGTGTTTACATACATAATTTCAACGTATCTTACCTAATAACTAAGAGAATATAAAGGGTTTATGCTGTATAACTGTACGGGGAATATTTATAAACAGTGTGGGAGAGTTTATAAGGACTTAAAATATATAAAAATAACCATACAAACATATGGTTTCTACTTCGAGGATTTTCACCTATCGCGGGGGTTTCTGGAACGCAACCCCCACAATCGAGGAGGGACTACTGTACGTCGCATTTCATACATTTCCTAGGCATTCTATACAATACCTAAACGGCAAACCGGCAGAGTGTAGAATAAGCTTATCCTCACCAGAACATTTCATCAGTGGCGCCTGGATCTTTGTTCGTCCGTGTGGAAGCATGTGTGCTTGCTGTGTCGCAGCAGAGACTGTTCCATATATTGTGGTTGGTGAAGTACCACTACAGAAGCTGACCCATATTGTGCTGTGTGAAGATGGGAGAAGAGAATGTAGTGTACGGGGAAGAATCACGACATGCTGAAATGCGTCAACAGTTCTACAAAGAACTATCCCAAATGCGAGCCAACGCAGCTAAAAATTTTGTTTTTCTAACAGAAGCCACTTACGAGAAGTTAGTGAATGATGTAACAAAGGCTAAAACGACTACTAAGAAAGAACCACGGGACTATTGGCTGCTGAAACGCTACGATGTGATAATGGTAGAGAACAAAAGCAAGTTGATTTATCCTGTTAAATAAGGCATCAGTGCTATCCAGTTTTACGTCAGAGATTCTGAATTATTTGACGTACTTCACGACGCTCAATAGTCCATTGGCCATGGAGGATGAGACAGAATATTGAAAGAGCTTGCACCCAAATATAAGAACGTTACCTGTCATGACATTGAACTGTACATTCACCTTTGTGAGCCATGCCAAAAGAAACAAAAAGGTGTAAAAAAAAGGCATTGTAGTGAAGCCTATGGTGTTTTCTGATTTCAATTCCCGCTGTCAGATGGATCTAATTGATTTTCAGTCCCATCCTGATAAGGAATACAAGTTTATAATGGTGTACCAAGATCATCTCACCAAGTTTGTGGTTCTCAGGCCTCTCAAATCAAAGACAGCGAAAGTAGCAGCTTACAACTTGATAGACATATTTACGTTGCTTTGAGCACCATCGATTTTACAGTCCAACAATGGTCGGGAATTTGCGAATAAAGTGGTCAACAGCCTGAAGGAAGACTGGCCAACTTTGAAGATTGTCCATGGGAAGCCGCGCCACTCACAAAGCCAGGGAAGTGTCAAACGAGCTAACCAAGACATAGAAAATATGCTGTCTACTGCTGGTGCGAGGGAAAACGGTTCGTCCAACTTATGAAAAACAGGGCCTTTCACTCTGGGATTCAGAGAACACTGTACAAAGCTCTCTTTGGCTGCAAAGTTAAAGTGGGTCTCACAACGTCTTCCATACCCCAAGATGTTTTATAAGGTGTACAGACAGAAGAAGAACTGAAAAACATAATAGAAAGTTTACAAACAATACAGCTGGAAGAAACAGATCATCCGACAGAAGAGACTGAGGTTACTGCACAAAATACTGACGAGAATTCAATCTATGATGAAGGAAACAAAAGTAGCAGGGAAGACATGGATAGTGAAGAACCCTTCTTTTCTGCTACGTGTTGTGTGTGCTTAAAGGAAAGCAGTGGTGCCCATACGTGCAGAAAGTGCGGCCGAAACGTTCATGCGATCTGTGGACATGCTAATAAAGACAATGGCGGTGAGGAAATGGAAGGTTATGGGGTTAATATTTGGTGCACTATTTGCTTCAACATTGAGAATGCAGTAGAAAGTAAGAGACAATCGAAAGGGAATCTAGAAGTACAGGCCAAAAAAATGAAAAAGGACACTGACAAAAAATGCCCTCCTGCATCATTGGGGGACACTGTGCGGGTTCCTATCGCTGACATTGACAAGGGGCGAGCAGCAAGATCACAATTCAGTGTTTGTCAAAAGGGCTTACTCAAGGTTGAAGACGTTCCTGACCACGAAATAGCTCTTCGATCTGCGGCTACTGCTTAGTCCATAGGAAGTGGCCAAGGATTTGTGAGGTTTATGTGCAAGACTAAGTGTCAAAACAACAAATGCCTTTGCGTTAACAAGAAAATTAAGTGCAATTCAAAATGCCATTCTAGCCTTCCTTGCTGCAACAAATAGTAGGCTAAGTAATGACACTTTTGATTCTTTTGTTCTCCCAGTAAGCATATCCTGTAGTTCATTTTGTATTTCTTCTTTCATTTTTAGACATTTTGTTATTAAAGACCTTTCCAATCTGGACATTTCACACTTGGCGTAAAATAGTACTTGCCATTCTTTATAATGCCTAGGCATTTTATGCAATGCCTAGGAAAAGTATGTAACAATGGAGATATTTCATACCTTGCCTAAAAACAGCAGGCATTGTATACTTTGCCAAGGTATTCTATACAATACCTGCTTTTCATACATTGCCAGTAACATGTACAGTATATATAGATAATCATGGCCGAAATTATCGGCACCCCTGGAATTTTCCCAGAAAATGCACCATTTCTCCCAGAAAATTGTTGCAATTACAAATGTTTTGTTATACATGTTTATTTTCTTTATGTGCATTGGAACAACACAAAAAAAGAGAAAAAAAGCCAAATCTGACATCATATCACACAGAACTCCAAAAATGGGCAGGACAAAATTATTGGCACCTTTTCAAAATTGTGGGTAAATCGTTTTATTTCAAGCATTTGATGCTCGTTTGAACTCACCTGTGGCAAAAAAACAGGTGCTGGCAATATAGCAATCACACCTGAAGTCAGTTAAAATGGAGAAAAGTTGACTCAACTTTTCTGTTGTGTGTCTCAGTGTGCCACACTAAGCATGGAGAACAGAAAGAAGAGCAGAGAGTTGACTGGGGACTTGAGAACAAAAATTGTGGAAAAATATCAACAATCTCAAGGCTACAAGTCCATCTCCAGAGATCTTCATGTTCCTTTGTCCACTGTGCGCAACATAATTAAGACGTTCACAACATACGGCACTGTAGCTAATCTCCCTGGACGTGGACGAAAGAGAAAAATTGATAAAAGACTGCATGAAGGATAGTCCGAATGGTGGATAAACAGATCCAATCAACTTCAAAACATATTCAAGCTGTTCTGCAGACTTAGAGTGCAACAGTGTCAGCTCAAACTATTCGTCAACATCTGAATGAAATGAAACACTATGGCAGGAGAGCCAGGAGGGCCCCACTGCTGACACAGAAACATAAAAAAGCCAGACTGGAGTTTGCCAAAATGTACTTCAGGAAGCCAAAATCCTTCTGGGCGAACGTCTTGTGGACAGATGAGACCAAGGTAGAGCTTTTTGGTAAAGCTCATCATTCTACTGTTTACAAAAAACGGAATGAGGCCTACGAAGAAAAGAACACAGTACCTACAGTCAAACAAGGTTGAGGTTCTAAGATGTTATGGGGATGTTTTGCTGCCCTTGGCACTGGATGCATTGACTGTGTGCAAGGCATCATGAAATCTGAAGACCATCAAAAGATATTGGGGTGCAATGTAGGGCCCAGTGTTAGAAAGCTGGGTCTGCGTCAGAGGTCATGGGTGTTACAGCAGGACAATGACCCCAAACATACCTCTAAAAGCACCAAGAAATGGTTGAAGACAAAGCACTGGAGAGTTCTGAAGTGGCCAGCAATGAGCCCACATCTAAATCCGATTGAATACTTATGGAGAGATCTCAAAATTGCTGTTGACAGAAGGCGCCCTTCAAATCTGAGAGACCTTGAGCAGTTTGCAAAAAAAGAGTGGTCGGAAATTCCAGTTGAGAGGTGTAACAAGCTTGTTGATGGTTATATGAAGGCACTTGATTTCAGTTATTTTTTCCCAAAGGGTGTGCAACCAAATATTAAGGGTGCCAATAATTTTGTCCAGCCCGGTTTTTAAGTTTTGTGTGAAATGATGTCAGATTTGGCTTTTTTTCTCTGTTTTTTGTGTTGTTCCAATGCACATAAAGGAAATAAACATGTGTATACCAAAACATTTGTAATTGCAACAATTTTCTGGGAGAAATGGTGCATTTTCTGGGAAAATTCCAGGGGTGCCGATAATTTCGGCCATGACTGTGTATATCAGTGTTTTTCAACCGGGGTTCCGTGATTACTAGCCAAGGGTTCTGCCGAAAAAGACCTAAATCTATAGGTCATACTGGTGGAAAACTGCACAGGGTTCCGTGAGCAAGGTAACCATTCACGCAGGGTTGCACTCCAGCGAAAAGGTTGAAAAAACACTGGTGTATATATATATATATATATATATATATATATATATATATATATATAGTGGTCCCCGGCCAGGCTCCCAGGAGGACCAGAGGAGGGCTTGTGCCTCCTCCAGACAGCGAGGGGGCGTCCGTCCTGGTTATGTTGGAGGCCTCAGGTACAGGGCTTGGAAGCCCAGCCCTGTAGGGACCCGTGGCCACCGCCAGGCAGCACCCCGATTCCGGAATATCCTGTGTGGTCCCCAGCCGGGATGCCCAGGAGGACCAGAGGAGGGCTTGTGCCTCCTCCAGACCGTGAGCGGGCGTCCTCTCTGGTTATGTGGGGGGCCTCGGGTAAAGGCGGCCCCCCTGGTGCCTGAGAAACCCTGGAGCCCAGCACTTCTGCCACACCAGGAAGTGCTGGGGAGAAGAAGACAGGAGACACCCGGGTGCACAGCCGGCACTTCCGCAACACTGGGGTGTGTCCAAGAGGGAGTGCCAGGAAGCAGCTGGAGCCCATCCGGGTTACCATATAAGGGGGCGTCTCCCTCCAGTCAGTAGTGGATGTCGGGTGGAAGAGGACAGAGCTGGAGGGAGGACTAGAGGCGGCCAGGAGAAAGGCAGAGAAACTGTGTGGCCTGGACATTGGGGGAATCGGTGCTGGAGGCACTGGTGTGTGTGAGTGCACAAAAACTTGTATATATTGTAGAATAAACAGTGTGTTGGGTGAACATAAGATGTCCGTCTGCCTGTGTCTGGGTCGCAGTCCACAATATATATATATATATATATATATATATATATATATATATATATATCTATACTAATAAAAGGCAAAGCCCTCACTCACTCACTCACTCACTCATCACTAATTCTCCAACTTCCCGTGTGGGTGGAAGGCTGAAATTTGGCAGGTTCATTCCTTACAGCTTCCTTACAAAAGTTGGGCAGGTTTTATATCGAAATTCTACGTAATGGTCATAACTGGAAGCAGTTTTCTCCATTTACTGTAATGGAGATGAGCTTCAACGCCGTGGGGCGGAGTTTCGTGTGACATCATCACGCCTCCCACGTAATCACGCAGTACATAGAAAACCAGGAAGACCTAAAAAGCGCTGAAGAAAACATGCATTATATAATTGAGAAGGCAGCTAAACAATAAGAAGCGGCGAAAGTGACATATACAACCATATTCATGAGTTCTGCTACTCGAAACAAAGCACGATGTAAACCTACACTTTAAATTAAGTTCATAGACAGGCTGCCGCTGGCGTTTGTAATTTAGTGCCTGCCCATATAAGGCCGTCCGTCAGCGGCAATCCAATAGCAAACTCCCACTAAATATTCACGGGTTAAGGACTGTGCTTATGCAGAGGAAGATGAGATGGTCAGGGTGGTGTTTGGTACAAACTCAGCTTAAACTGCGAGAGAAAGTTTTAAGTGCCAGGACTAAGGTAACATTAAATACAGCCATGGACATAGCACGAGATGGCACCAGCACAGCTGGGAAACTTCGATGCATGTACACCGCGGCTCACGTGAACTGGCGCAGTGCACAGATAAAAGCAACAGTTCCAAAAGCGCTGAACAAAACCGAATTACACAATTGAAAAGGCAGCAAAAAATATGAAGCGTTTGATACATACAAGCATATTCATAAATCCAAAACAAAGCACACGTTGGAAAAAGTCAATGTCCCGCTAAAGGAAGACAGTGTAAAAACCGTGCATGCAGTGTGTCAGGTCTCAGATAAAGAAGAAGACGAGCTGTTTATTGATGCAGTAAGAAACGAATCGATGAATGAAACCTGTCATCTTTACAGCGATTGACAAACACGGAATGTAACTTGAACACAACACATCCTACAAATACGAACCTGATTGAAAGAAATAATGATAATCAAATCCTTGATGACAGCAACACTCAGTAACACTCACAAAACAAATACTGTATATTGACAGTCATGTTACGTTATTTTTAAAATGTTCCCTTTTCTTTTCTAGCTTTTTAACACACTACTTCTCGCTCGATACGCGTATATATATATATATATATATATATATATATATATATATATATATATATATACCCGATCTACATACTCGAATAATGGATACTTTATTCGCCATCAATGATTGTTTTGGTAAAGCCATACTCAGTGTATTCATTAGATGAACGGTAAAAAGTAAGAGCGAGGAAGGATGACTTATTGAGGCATGCAGGCTGTAGTGCGTCAACTCTATCTGAATTGCGCGATCACATTTGAAAAAATATATCTTTTCAAGTTCTATTTAGTCCATATGTGTCAAACTCAAGGGCGGGCCACATCCGCCCGGCGTAATTATATCCGCCCGCGAGATCATTTTATATACTGTATTATTGTTATTAAAGCCCGGTATATGAAGCGCTGGTAACACAATAAACTACAGATCCCATAATGCAGCGCTTCAGCTGCCTTGCCTAACACTTACCGAGTTAATCAAGTTATTGCGAAGCTAGCTCACACGATGCTGAAGAGAAAAGTTGATTCTGAAAATAGAGCCTTTAAAAACCGATGGGAGGCTGAGTATATGTTTACTGAACCCGTGTGTCTCATTTGTGGAGCTAATGTGGCTGTAATTACAGAATTTAATCTAAGACGGCACTATGAGACAAAACATCAGGTTAACCTGAATGCAATGCAGAAGATACAGAAAGCAGCATAATTAAATAAGAATCTGACACTTCAGCGGACGTTTTAACCCGTGCACAATCACAAAGTGATTTCAAGTGAAGCTGCTTTTATGGGAGACACAAATGCACCAGTGCACCTTGCCCACTTTCCCTGTTGCCAAGTAATGTTAAACCAAGTCGTCACTACGGTGTTCCCAAATACGCACTTTGCTGATAAACTGAGCGCACTGAGTTTGCACGGCGCTTTGGTGACTTTGAAGAACAAAAAGTCCGTCTACATGCGGCTCGAACCTTGTGCATGTTTGGTAGCACATATCTGTGTGAGAAGCTCAGTGATAAAGACTAACAAAACAGCACACAGGAGTCGCCTCACTGATGAGCACCTGCAATCCATCCTGAGAATCTCCACAACACAGAACCTCACACCAAACATAAACGAACCTGTGGCCAAAAAAAGATGCCAGGCGTCCAGCTCTAAAATGACATATGAGCAAAGACAACTGAATGATTTGATTTGTTATTGCTGAAAAGAACACATTTCATTTATATTTCTAGGTTTTGTTATGCAGCATGTTCATATTTGAATTTGTATCATTTTGACAGGATATATTTTTATGGAGAGCAAAATCTTTTGGGATATTTAAAATCTAAGTTTATTTTTATATAAAATTACATAAGAGTAAAGAAATGTGAATGTTTGTTCTTTTAACGTTTACTTTATTTCTAACTTGTATAATTTAGACAGGATAAATTTTTATGGAGAGCAAAATATTATAAGTTGTTTAAGGTTTGAGTTGATTTATTCACGAATAATATTCCTGTCTGTTTTACCATTCCTACCAAAGATATTTCTGTCGACTAAATAAAAATTCCTTCTATTTAAAATTTAAATAGAACTTGAACAAATACGATAGTTCATAATATCCACGCAGACTTGCACGTAAGAGCGGAGTTATCCGTTTTAACAAGCAGCGTATTGCACTGATCTAAATAGCTGTGTGTGTATATATGTAGATATGTATGTATATGTATATATATGTTTATATATGTGTGTGTGTATGTATGTATATATATATATGTATTTGTGTGTGTATGTATTTATGTGTGTGTGTATATGTATGTGTATATATGTAGATATATATATGTATATATATATATGTGTATATGTATAGATATGTATATATATATGTGTTTATGTGTGTGTGTAAATATATATATATATATATATATGACAACAACACTCATCACTCACAACAGTGACAAAACAATTACATTGACAATCATGTTACGTTATTTTCAAAATGTTTCCTTTTCTTTTCATTGCTTCTTTAACACACTACTTCTCCGCTAAGCTGGTATTTTGCTAGTATACTAATAAAAGGCAAAGCCCTCACTCACTCACTGACTCATCACTAATTCTCCAACTTCCCGTGTGGGTGGAAGGCTGAAATTTGGCAGGTTCATTCCTTACAGCTTCCTTACAAAAGTTGGGCAGGTTTTATATCGAAATTCTACGCGTAATGGTCATAACTGGAAGCTGTTTTTCTCCATTTACTGTAATGGAGATGAGCTTCAACGTCGTGGGAGCAGAGTTTCATGTGACATCATCACGCCTTCCACGTAATCACACAGTACATAGAAAACCAGGAAGACCTCCAAAAAGCGCTGAAGAAAACATGCATTATATAATTGAGAAGGCAGCGAAACAATAAGAAGCGAGCGAGTGACATATACAACCATATTTATGAGTTCTGCTACTTCGGAAACAAAGCACGATGTAAACCTACACTTTAAATTAAGTTCATAGACAGGCTGCCACTGGCGTTTGTAATTTAGTGCCTGCCCATATAAGGCCGTCCGTCAGCGGCAATCCAATAGCAAACTCCCACTAAATATTCACGGGTGAAGGACTGTGCTTATGCAGAGGAAGATGAGATGGTCAGGGTGGTGTTTGGTACAAACTCAGCGAAACTGCGAGAGAAAGTTTTAAGTGCCAGGACTAAGGTAACATTAAATACAGCCATGGACATAGCACGAGATGGCACCAGCACAGCTGGGAAACTTCGATGCATGTACACCGAGCGGCTCACGTGAACTGACGAGTGCACAGATAAAAGCAACAGTTCCAAAGAGCTGAACAAAACCGAATTACACAATTGAAAAGGCAGCAAAAATATGAAGCGCCTGATACATACAAGCATATTCATAAATCCAGCTACTGCGGAAACAAAGCACACGGTGGAAAAAGTCAATGTCCCGCTAAAGGAAGACAGTGTAAAAAAACCCGTGCATGCAGTGTGTCAGGTCTCAGATAAAGAAGAAGACGAGCTGTTTATTGATGCAGTAAGAAACGAATCGATGAATGAAACCTGTCATCTTTACAACGATTGACAAACACGGAATGTAACTTGAACACAACACATCCTACAAATACGAACCTGATTGAAAGAAATAATGATAATCAAATCCTTGATGACAGCAACACTCAGTAACACTCACAAAACAAATACTGTATATTGACAGTCATGTTACGCTATTTTTAAAATGTTCCCTTTTCTTTTCTAGCTTTTTAACACACTACTTCTCGCTGATACGCTGGTATATATATATGTATATATATATATATCCCGATCTACATACTCGAATAATGGATACTTTATTCGCCATCAATGATTGTTTTGGTAAAGCCATACTCAGTGTATTCATTAGATGAACGGTAAAAAAGTAAGAGCAAGGGGAGGATGACTTATTGAGGCATGCAGGCTGTAGTGCGCATCAACTCTATCTGAATTGTGCGATCACATTTAAAAAATATATATTTTCAAGTTCTATTTAGTCCATATGTGTCAAACTCAAGGGCGCGGGCCACATCCGGCCCGGCGTGTAATTATATCCGCCCGCGAGATCATTTTATATACTGTATTATTGTTATTAATGGCCCGGTATATGAAGCGCTGGTAACACAATAAACTACAGATCCCATAATGCAGCGCTTCAGCTGCCTTGTAACACTTACCGCGTTAATCAAGTCTAGCTTATGATGCTGCAAGTTATTGCGGCTAGCTCACACGATGCTGAAGAGAAAAGTTGACTCTGAAAATAGAGCCTTTAAAAACCGATGGGAGGCTGAGTATATGTTTACTGAACCCGTGTGTCTCATTTGTGGAGCTAATGTGGCTGTAATTACAGAATTTAATCTAAGACGGCACTATGAGACAAAACATCAGGGTAACCTGAATGCAATGCAGAAGATACAGAAAGCAGAAGAATTAAATAAGAATCTGACACTTCAGCGGACGTTTTTACCCGTCACAATCACAAAGTGATTTCAAGTGAAGCTGCTTTTATGGGAGACACAAATGCACCAGTGCAATTTGCCCCACTTTCCCTGTTGCCAAGTAATGTTAAACCAAGTCGCCACTACGGTGTTCCCAAATACGCACTTTGCTGATAAACTGAGCGCACTGAGTTTGCACGGCGCTTTGATGAACAAAAAAAGTCCGTCTACATGCGGCTCGAACCTTGTGCATGTTTGGTAGCACATATCTGTGTGAGAAGCTCTTCTCAGTGATAAAGACTAACAAAACAGCACACAGGAGTCGCCTCACTGATGAGCACCTGCAATCCATCCTGAGAATCTCCACAACACAGAACCTCACACCAAACATAAACGAACTTGTTGCCAAAAAAAATGCCAGGCCCAGCTCTAAAATGACATATGAGCAAAGACAACTGAATGATTTGATTTGTTATTGCTGAAAGGAACACATTTTATTTATATTTCTAGGTTTTGTTATGCAGCATGTTCATATTTGAATTTGTATAATTTTGACAGGATATATTTTTATGGAGAGCAAAATCTTTTGGGATATTTAAAATCTAAGTTTATTTTTATATAAAATTACATAAGAGTAAAGAAATTTGAATGTTTGTTCTTTTAACGTTTACTTTATTTCTAACTTGTATAATTTAGACAGGATATATTTTTATGGAGAGCAAAATATTATAAGTTGTTTAAGGTTTGAGTTGATTTATTCACGAATAATATTCCTGTCTGTTTTTACCATTCCTACCAAAGATATTTCTGTCGACTAAATAAAAATTCCTTCTATTTAAAATTTAAATAGAACTTGAACAAATACGATAGTTCATAATATCCACGCAGACTTGCACGTAAGAGCGGGAGTTATCCGTTTTAACAAGCAGCGTATTGCACTGATACGAAATAGCTGTGTGTGTATATATGTAGATATGTATGTATATGTATATATATGTTTATATATGTGTGTGTGTGTATATATATATATATATGTATTTGTGTGTATATATGTGTATGTATGTGTGTATGTATATGTATGTGTATATATGTAGATATATATATGTGTGTGTATATATATGTGTATATGTATAGATATGTATATATATATGTTTATGTGTGTGTGTGTAAATATATATATATATATGACAGCAACACTCATCACTCACAACAGTGACAAAACAATTACATTGACAATGTTACGTTATTTTCAAAATGTTTCCTTCTCTTTTTCATTGCTTCTTTAACACTACTTCTCCGCTACGAAGCGGGTATTTTGCTAGTATATATATATACACACACACACACACACATATATGTGGTACAGTGGGTATAAAAAAGAGTCACCCCCTTCGAAATATTTACATTTTTTTTCCTTACAGCCTTAAATGAACACACACAAAATATTTCTTCCAAGATTTACTTACTCAATGCAGCCTATAACATCCAAGTGAAAGATATCACAGCTACAGTTCAGAAAAATTATAAAAAATCAAAAACAAGACATACTGAGATTAATAATGGATCACCCCCCCAATGTCAATATTTTGTTGAACCACTTTTTGCTTTAATGACAGCCTTGAGTTAGTTGATATCTTGATACTTCTCTATAAGCTTTGCACAATTAGATTGAGCAATATTTGCCCACTCTTCTTTACAGAACTGTTCAAGTTCAGTCAAATTGGATGGTGAGCATTGGTGGACTGCTATCTCCAAATCTTTCCACAGATTGTCAATGGGTTTTAGGTCTGGGCTCTGACTGGGCCACATGAGGACATTCACTTTTTTCTCCTTCAGCCATTGTGTGGTCAATTTTGCTTCGGGTCGTTGTGTTGAAAGGTGAACATTTTGCCCATCTTCAACTTTCTGGCAGAGGGTAGCAGGTTTTCCTCAAAAATTTGACAGTATTTTGCCCCATCCATTTTTCCTTCTACCCTAACGAAAGCCTCAGGACCTGCGGCAGAGAAACACCCACACAAAAGAAGGCTGCCACCTCCATGCTTTACTGCAGGTATGGTGTGTTGTGGATGGTGAGGTGCATTGGATTTCTGCCAGGTGTACCGTTTGGTATTGAGGCCAAATAGTTTGCTTTTGGTCTCATCTGACCATAAGACCTTTTTCCACTTGGCATTAGAATCTTCAAGGTGCATTCTGGCAAAGCTCAAATGAGCCTTAATGTGGCCTTTCTTGAGAAGTGTTTTTTTCCTTGTGACCCTCCCAAACAAGCCACAATTGTGTAGCGCTTGTGAAATTGCTGTCACATGCACACAATGACCACTCTGTGCCATAAAATCCTGTAATTAGATAGCCTCTCTTACCAGTTTCCTCCTTGCTCTTCCATCCAGTTTGGAGGGACGGCCGAATCCAAGGAGGGCCCTAGTAGTACCAAACACTTGCAACTTCTTTATTATGGACTTTACTGTGCTCCTTGGGATTTACAAAGCCTTTTGAGATTTTTTGTATTCATCTCCTGCCTTATGTCTGTTCACAACTCTATACCTGAGATCTTCTGAAAGTGGCTTATGTCCCATAGTCAGTTGTTTGCTGTCAGTTGCACTACCGAGCAAGAGAATACTCCAGGAACAGCTGTTTTTATGCTTCACCAATCACATGGATTACAGATGGAAGCCAGTAACTATGGTCCTGCAATGGAAATGATGGTTACTTACACCTGATTGAGTTTGCAAATATTGTTTAGGAGGGGGGGTGATCCTTTATTAATTTCAGTATTTCTTGTTTTCTATTTTTTTTTTTTAATTCTTCTGAACTGTACCTGTGATATCTTTCACTTGGATATTATAGATTGCATTAAGTAAGTAAAGCTGGAAAAAAAATTAGTTTGTGTGTTTTCATTTAAGGCTGTAAAGCAAAAAAAATGGGAATATTTCGAAGGGAGTGATTCTTTTCTATACCCACTGTGTTATTTACATACATACATACACACACAAACACAGACAAAGTTTCAAGTCACATGTGCAGCCATTTAGAGAAGTAGACTATGCATGCATTTACAAGTAGGAAGAGGAGAAGGAGGTTAGATGCATGCAGTGATACAGCGCATTGCTGCACCCACGACATGACAAACAAACTAAGGATCCAGATTAGGACCCGAGTGCAGCCATGTAACGGGTGAAACCTCAGCATCACACTAGTTCAGACAGAGTGGGACAGTGTGAGGTTTTTATTATGGTGGCTGAAGTGCCAATTCTGCCACCAACCCCCCTAGTTTTTCCCTGCAGGCTGAAGGGCCTACATGCAGGGCTGGTGGATGCAGATGAACGTCATACCCAGGACGGAGTAATTGCAAGTTAAGGGCCTTGCTCAAGGCCCCAACAGAGCAGAGTCCCTTTTGGCATTTAAGGAATTTGGACAGTAGGTGTGTCTAATAAAATGCCACTGACTTTACATTAATTTTTCTTTAATATTAAATGTGCACAACCAAACTGAAACTACTTACCCTCCCATCACTCCACAGTGAAAGAAGTTCAGTAGTAAAGCTTATTGAATGGATCAACATGGACTGGTTAGCATCAGTAATTATAACAAAGAGCTTAATATGTTTAGTGTCCACAATGCTCGAAAAGCACCAGGTTATGCTTCCAGTACACATTATAATATATGATATTTGTTCATAATCACTTTTAACATATATAATAAATTGAAAAAAAAAATCCACAGCTTGAAAAATATCCAAAGCTTACCTCTTCATCACTGTTTTCTTCAAAAAAAACACCTCGTGATGTTTGACTACAGCTCTGAGAGATTTGTGAGCTGGGAGTCGCAGACTTCATGGATTCCTTCCTGAAAGGTCAAAATACGGTGGGGGAAAAAGATAAGGAGAGGTTATATTCCTCAAATATGTTAATTTCTAAAAGCACTATAAGGCCATTGTGGAAAAGCAGCATCAAGGTGTGCTGTAAGGAGCTGAATTTCTTTATCATGCTTGGGACACTGTATGCATTCATCATCTGTGGCATGGCATATAGTTAATTTAAATATTTAAAGTAGATTGCAGACACTGATCTAAGGTATGGTAAACTACCATATACACTGGAAAAAATCCAACCTGTTGCAACATTATTGCATAATTAATATGACTTGAGTGCACATATATATATATATATATATATATATATATATATATATATATATATATATATATATATATATATATATACATAAACACATACAGTATATATACACACATATATATATATATATATATATATATATATATATATATATATATATATATATATATATATATATATATACTGTGTCAGATGCCTGGGAGGACGCCATGGAGGGCCGGTAGAGGGCGTAGGCCCACCTCAGACAACGTGGGGGTGACCTCCCTGGTTGGTATGGGGACCGAAGCTCAACCTTGTAGGGGCCCGTGGTGACCACCAGGGGGCGCCCCAATGCCTTGGGGACCCAGGACCTATAATAAACGTGTTGGGTGATGACAACGTGTCCGCCTGTCTGTGCTCAGGCCGAGTTCCAGAATACATTCATTATATATATATATATATATATATATATATATACACATATATACACACACATACACAGCATCCTGAAAGTATTCACTTTTTCCACATTTTGTTATGTTACAGCCTTGTTCCAAAATTGATTAAATTCATTTTTTTCCTCAGAATTCTACACACAACACCCCATTATGACAACGTGAAAAAAGTTAACTTGAGATTTTTGCAGATTTATTAAAAATGAAAAAATTGAGAAAGCACATGTACATAAGTGTTCACAGCCTTTGCCATGAAGCTCAAAATTGAGCTCAGGTGCATCCTGTTTCCCCTGATCATCCTTGAGATGTTTCTGCAGCTTAACTGGAATCCACTTGTGGTAAATTCAGTTGATTGGACATGATTTGGAAAGGCACACCTGTTTATATAAGGTCCCACAGCAGACAGTTCATGTTAGAGCACAAACCAAGCATGAAGTCAAAGGAACTGTCTGTAGACCTCCGGGACAGGATTGTCTCGAGGCACAAATCTGGGGAAGGTTACAGAAAAATTTCTGCTGCTTTGAAGGTTCCAATGAGCACAGCAGCCTCCATCATCCATAAGTGGAAGAAGTTCGAAACCACCAGGATTCTTCCTAGAGCTGGCCGGCCATCTAAACTGAGCGATCGGGGGAAAAGGGTCTTAGTCAGGAACCAAGAACCCGATGGTCACTCTGTCAGAGCTCCAAAGGTCCTCTGTGGAGAGAGGAGAAACTTCCAGAAGGACAACCGTCTCTGCAGCAATCCACCAATCAGGCCTGTATGGTACAGTTTCTAGATGGATGCCACTCCTTAGTAAAAGGCACATGGCAACCTGCCTGGAGTTAAGGCACCTGAAGGACTCTCAGACCATGAGAAACAAAATTCTCTGGTCTGATGAGACAAAGATTGAACTCTTTGCTGTGAATGCCAGGTGTCACGTTTGGAGGAAACCAGGCACCGCTCATCACCAGGCCAATACCATCCCTACAGTGAAGCATGGTGGTGGCAGCATCATGCTGTGGGGATGTTTTTCATTGGCAGGAACTGGGAGACTAGTCAGGATAAAGGGAAAGATGACTGCAGCAATGTACAGAGACATCCTGGATGAAAACCTGCTCCAGAGCGCTCTTGACCTCAGACTGGGGCAACGGTTTATCTTTCAGCAGGACAACGACCCTAAGCACACAGACAAGATATCAAAGGAGTGGCTTCAGGACAACTCTGTGAATGTCCTTGAGTGGCCCAGCCAGAGCCCAGACTTGAATCCGATTGAGCATCTCAGGAGAGATCTTAAAATGGCTGTGCACCGACGCTTCCCTTCCAACCTGATGGCGGTGGAGAGGTGCTGCAAAGAGGAATGGGCGAAACTGGCCAAGGATAGGTGTGCCAGGCTTGTGGCATCATATTCAAAAAGACTTGAGGCTGTAATTGCTGCCAAAGGTGTATCGACATAGTATTGCGCAAAGGCTGTGAATACTTGTGTACATGTGATTTGTCAGTTTTTTTATTTTTAATAAATTTGCAAAAAGCTCAAGTAAACTTTTTTCACGCTGTCATTATGGGGTGTTGTGTGTAGAATTCTGAGGAAAAAGATGAATTTAATCCATTTTGGAATAAGGCTGTAACATAACAAAATGTGGAAAAAGTAATGCGCTGTGAATACTTTCCGGATGCACTGTACATATATATACGTATAAACATATACATATATATATATATATATATATATATATATATATATATATATGTATAAACATATACATATATACGTATATACATACAGTATATATATATATATACACACACACACACTACACACAGAATCTTAAGACCAAACAAAAAAAAAAAAAATCTAGTTACTAGTTTTCTGTACCTTAATTACACAGCTAATTAACCAAGAAAGTCTGACCTTTGATTCGGCTTTGTAAAGGGAGTATCATCATCAGAGTCATCATCAATGAGTATCTGCAAGAAAAGAGTAAAAAAGAGTATTTTAATGTTTTGCAAACTGTGATCCGTCATCCCATGTATGGCTTTGCAGATTTTGTGAAACATTATTCTGCTTTTTATTATATACTAGCAAAATACTCACGCTTCGCAGCAGAGAAGTAGTGTGTTAAACAAGCAATGAAAAATAAAAGGAAACATTTTGAAAATAACGTAACATGATTGTCAAAGTAATTGTTTTGTCACTGTTATGAGTGTTGCTGTCATATATATATATATATATATACATATATATATCTCTATATATAATCTTCATTTGGATCTTGACCTTTGTTTGTCCGTGAATGAATTAGAAGAAGCACTAGATGGCAGTAGAGAGACAGCTAAAACATAGGCATTGCATTAAGAATCTCTTCCAGGCTTATACTACTGAAGACTGTAGTACGCCAGTCACACCTCAAAACACAGACATTCAAACTAAACAAATTCTTGTGCTTTAAATTAACTAAAGAGATCTTCATTTAGATCTTGATCTTTGTCCGCGAATTCCACGCATGCGTAGACCACCTTCCAGTTTAGTACGTTATTACTACTCACGGATGTCAACAATGTGCTGAAATAACGAAAGGGGTGGTGGACAGTGTTACGCTGGTTAGCTCCTGAGGCCTGGTTAGACAATAAGATTGAAGAAGATAAAAGGTACGTGCCTACGTAACATATGAATGAAAGAAAGACAATGGGTAAAATGAATGACAACGTAACAGCACGTTCCGGAAATTATTATTGTTACATTGTAGCCGGCGAGTGCTGTGCATCTCACAGTTGTACCGTGGCTTGCTCACATGTCAGTGAAGTGATCCCTATTTATGCTTTAAAGAGCCTGGATACCTATGTGTCCCCCTTTTATAACCATTGCTCCGTGTATATTGCCTTACTCTTTGGATTGCCACAAAGCAAAATGAGAGATTGGAGAAAGGTTGATAAGAGATTGTGAGAGGAAACGATACCGTCGTGAAAATGAGACAGACTGTGAACGGACAGAAGCAGAAATGCTCCTACACCACCGCATAATTACTATTCGGACAGTGATTCCGAGTAGGCTGTTCCTATCGAATCAATGTCCAAGGGTTTTCTTTTGTAATTTTGTTTCCCTTATAAAAAATCATAATGCTGTGCGCTAAGGGCCCAGTTCACGACTGGCAGCCACATTTAAACAGGGAGCCCTTCACAGACAACTTTAACACGCGCAACATAGTTGGGCGCACATGGCTAGTATATATATAAATATATATATATATATATATATATACTGAGCAGAATACCAGCAAGCATGGAGAAGTAGTGTGTTAAAGAAGTTTTGAAAAGAAAAGGAAACATTTTAAAAATAACGTAAGATGATTGTTAATGTAATTGCTTTGTCATTAATATGAGTGTTGTTGTTATATCTATCTATCTATATCTATATATATATATATATATATATATATATCTCTATCTATCTATATATCTATATATATATATATATATATATATAGCAAAATACACGCTTGGCAGCTTGAGAAGTAAAAGAAAAGGAAACCTTTAAATAATAACGTAACATAATTGACAATGTAATTGTTTTGTCATTGTCATGAGTGTTGCTGGCATATATATATATATATATTTATATATATATATATATATATATATATAATAAAATAACCTGCAGTGGAGAAGTAGTGTGTTAACGAAGTAAGGAAAAACAAAAGGAAACATTTTGAAAATAACGTAACAAGATTGTCAATGTAATTGTGTTGTCACTGTTATGAGTGTTGCTGGCTTATATATATATATATATATTGTAAGAAGAGGAGACCAGAGGCGTAGAAAGGTTTGGGGCAGCCACCCGTTTAATGCGGTTTCCGCTGCAAAAGTCTTTGAGGCATTGTTAAACAGTTGTTACACAACAGAGTCCAAAACAGAACTGCCTGCCTAAGCAAAGGCAGTGAGCTTTATAGCACAGAGGGCGGAAATGATGTCGCCCTCTGGGCGGAACTGGAAGTGACATCATCCTTGGGGCCGGAACCGAAGTGACCTCATTCTTGGGGCCGGAACCGAAGTGATGTGTCCTTCCTGGAAATGGCGGCTCCTGGTGGGATTTCCCGGGTAAGACCTGCAGAGAACTCAGAAAGAGCGTCAGTGCACCCTGCCCCCCCCTGGGCAGATGTATAAACAGTATTTTCTAAGCCCTTCAGCTGCTTCCCATGCACACGTGTGTGACAAGACTCCCCCCTCAGCCCAGACCCATCGGGTCGGGCGACCTGCACCGAGAGGTCGTGGGCCGGGAGAGGGCATCGGCGTTGGCATGAAGAGACCCCTGTCGATGAAGCAGCGATACTTGTACTGCTGCAGGTCAAGAAACCACCTGCGTGACCCGTGGATTCGACTCCTGTGAAGGGCCATCCACTTCAGAGGTGCATGATCCGTCACCAGAGTGAACACGCGACCCAAGAGGTAGTACCGCAGCTGAGTTACCGCCCATTTGATCGCCAGAGCCTCTTTCTCCACCGCCCCCACCTGGTCTCCCTGTCCAACAGTTTCCGCTCAGGTACATAACGGGTGTTCAACACCGCCGACGCTTTGGCTCAACACGGCACCCAAGCCTGTGTCCGGCGTCCGCCTGGAGGATAAAAGGAGAGAGAAGTTAGGGGAGATCAAGATAGGTGCTGAAGTCAGAGCCCTTTTAAGTCACTGAATGCAGCCCCGCTTTATCAGACCATACCACCGTATTAGGAGCTCTTTTCTTTGTCAAATCGGTCAAGGCGCCGCTCTCGGAGAAGCGAGGCACAAACCGGCGGTAGTACCCGCCAAACCGAGAAAGGATTGGACTTGCCGCTTGGTTTTGGACGGGCCAGGCCATTATGGCTTGCAACTTGGAACACTGTGGCCTCACAGTACCCGCCCACTAGGTAGCCCAAATATTTGGCTTCCTCAATCCAAAGAAACATTTCTTGGGGTTGATTCGAGCCCGCCTCTCCCAGTGTCCGTAATACTGCTGTGACCTGCTGTATGTGTTCCTTCCAGGTGCTGGAATAGATGACAACGCCATCCAGATAGGCAGCACAGAACGAGTTATGGGGCCGGAGCACTTTGTCCACCAGACGCTGAAAAGTCGCAGGCGCCCCGTGTAACCCGAATGGAAGGACACGATACTGCCAGTGTCCGCTAGGAGTGCTAAACGCGGTTTTTCCTTCGGACTCCGTTAAAGGAACCTGCCAGTACCCCTTTGTCATGTCAAGTGTAGTCAAGAATTTGGCTGGTCCCAGTCTCGAGGAGGTCATCCACGCGAGGCATGGGATAAGCATCAATCTGGAAACTTGGTTGAGCCGACGGAAGTCATTGCAAAACCTCCAACTGCCGTCAGGCTTAGCAATCAAGACGATGGGACTGGACCAGGGACTACTACTTTCCTCGATTACTCCTAGTGCCAGCATTCGCTTGATTTCCAGTTCCACTTCTACTTTCTTTGCCTCCGGGAGTCTGTAGGGTCGCCACGGACGATCACCCCGGTCAGTCAATATGTCGTGCGCAATCAGAGAGGTCCGACCGGGTTTTTCACTTACCACCTCTGGGACAGAGCGGATAGCTGCTTCGAGCTCTTGTTTCTGCCTGGGGATAGCTGCTCGCCAAATTAAGGGAACTTACTTCAGCAAGAGAGAGCAGGGCTGTCCGGAGGAGGGATCGGGACCCTCTCCTTCCACGGTTTCAGCAGGTTTACATGATATATTCGCTCAGCTGGTCGGCGATTGGGCTGTTTCACCAAATAGTCAACCAATCCCTTCCTTTCCTTAATTTCAGAGGGGCCTAGCCAATGCGAGCAGTTTAGAGTGAGAAGTTGGTACCAATACCATGACGCGATCCCCGGTTGGAACTCCCGGAGAGTCGCCACGGTCATAAAGGCGGGCCTGTGCTGATTGCGCCTCCTCTATATGACTTTTTAGAATCGGTCTTATTGCATCAAATCTATCGCGCAATTGGGCGATATATTCCAAAATATTAGTGGAGGGCTGTGCCTCCCTTCCCAGCCCTCTTTTAAAATATCCAATAAACCCCGGGGTTGTCTTCCGTACAGTAATTCAAATGGAGAGAACCCGTAGAGGCTTGAGGAACTTCCCGATATGCAAAGAGGAAAAGGGGAGGAGTTGGTCCCAATCCTCCCATCCTTGCTGACTACCTTACGTAGCATTTGCTTGAGAGTTTGATTAAATCTCTCCACTAGGCCATCGGTTTGAGGATGATACACGAGGTCTTTAAATGCTTTATTTTCAGTAACTTGGCAGTCTCCTTGAACGCTTCCGAGGTAAAAGGCGTTCCTTGGTCCGTCAGGACTTCTCTAGGAATGCCTACTGAAAAGACTCCTACTAGTTCCGTGCAATATTTTTGTGGTAGCCGAGCGCAACGGAACGGCTTCAGGGAATCGGGTAGCATAATCCACGAGGACGAGTATATATTTATATCCTCGGCTGAGGGTTCTAGGGTCCTACTATGTCAACCCCAATCCTATCAAAGGAACGCCAATAAGGGGAAGGGGAACCAGAGGAGCACGGTCCTCCTAGGAATTTGCCGCAGTTGACATTCCGGACAGGAAATGCAAAAGCGCGAACCTCCTCATTAATCCCGGCCAGAAAAACGGAGCTTAATTCGCTCTAATGTTTTATCGGAGCCGAGATGGCCTCCAAGAAGGTGGGAGTGTGCTAACTCGCAAACCTGCCGCCGGTAGGTCCGCTGGATTAGCAACAACTTCCGGACCTTCCCCTCATGTTCAGCGTTCCGATACAACAAATCATTATCAATGACAAAGTGAGGTCCCTGTGGCATGGGCAAATGCGTGCGTTGGCGTTAACGAGAACCACTGCATTCTTTATGTGTTTCAGAGAGTCGTCATTCCACTGTTCTCTTGAAAGAAGCCGGTGTGCTCTAAACTGAAAGTGCAACTCAGAGAGAGGGTCGGTCTGACCTCAAGGGCGGAGATTCCTCCTCGCTGCCGGGCGCTAGTGGATGACGTAGTAGCCCGGCGACGGTCCGGGAGTGTCTTCGTCACTCTCTTGGCCTACCGCCCCACTCCCTGTCGGCTGATTACACGGTGTGGAAGCAACTTGAGATGAATCGTTGTCATCTATAACGAGGCCATAAGTTTTCGGGAATGCTTTCTAAACTACCGTTACTATCAGACCAGTCTCGCCCGAGGATTACGGGAAACGGAGGATCCGGATGCACCGCCACGGTAAGCTGTCGAAGGGTTCCTCCGAGACATACGTAACACCGGGCGGTATTGTATGTGCGGATATCTCCGTGTATACATTTTAGACTGGTCTTCTTTTTAATCCACTGTTGCGGTAGAATAAAACGGCGAGCAACGACAGACACGCTACTGCCGGAATCGAACAGCGCTGTTATTTATGTCCATTAATAAGAAGCTCCCCGTATGTTTATCCGCCAGGGATTGCTAAGGGCACACAAACAACCCCGCCATTGTCCCCTACGGTCCGCCTTGTTCCCGACAGGTCGCAAGCCAGACGGCCCGCGACTTGAACAGGCTCTGGATTGCGTGGAAGGGACTGCTTTAGTAGGACATAGCTCCCGGTAGTCCACAGAGCGGCTGTTCTGCCTCCCAGGTTTCACAGCCGGCCTCTGGGTTTGCAAGGCTGTAGCAGCTCGTCCATAGAATGGAATTCGCCCCAGCCGGCTGGGCAAATTCCTGGGTAGCTTTTAGCAGCAAAAACAGGCCACTTGCTGCACTATTTGTAAGGGGTCAACTCAATGGCCGTAGCCACTCACCCACCTGTTGCCAGAGAGCCATAGCCTGCTCTGACAGCCCTTTGTTTGGGTTAAACTCCCAGTTTATTATTTCCTTCACCTGCCAGCCTGGGGACAACCCATCGCTAACAGGGACCTTGGTCCCGATGGGCAGCTCGGCTTTCCTGCCAAGGAGAGCATACTGAGCCACTCGGTGTGTTCCCCAGAAGCCAGCCCACGCCTGTGGGTCCCCTCTACCTTCTCCACGAGATGGGTGGTCACCCGGTTATGCTCATGGAGCAGAGCCTGCACGCGCCCTTCCTGACCCTCCGCGCACTCCCTGCCCTGAAACTCGGCCCGGTACTCACCCACCTGGTTCCATGAAGTTCGTGTCCCGGTTCATCGGGGACACCATCCTGCCGACTACGCCACTGTAAGAAGAGGAGACCAGAGGCGTGAAAGGTTTGGGGCAGCCACCCGCTTAATGCGGTTTCCGGCTGCAAAAGTCTTTGAGGCATTTTAAACAGTTGTTACACAACAGAGTCCAAAACAGAACTGCCTGCCTAAGCAAAGGCAGTGAGCTTTATAGCACAGAGGGCGGAAATGATGTCGCCCTCTGGGCGGAACTGGAAGTGACATCATCCTTGGGGCCGGAACCGAAGTGACCTCATTCTTGGGGCGGAACGGAAGTGATGTGTCCTTCCTGGAAATGGCGGCTCCTGGTGGGATTTCCCGGTAAGACCTGCAGAGAACTCAGAAAGAGCGTCAGTGCACCCGCCCCTGGGCAGATGTATAAACAGTATTTCTAAGCCCTTCAGCTGCTTCCCATGCACACGTGTGTGACAATATATATATATATATATATATATATATATATATATTTATACATATACACACAGACACACACACACATATATAAACATATATATATATATACACATATATACATATACATATTTACATATATACTGTATATACACATATATATACAAATCTACATATATATATTAGGGGTGGGACTCGATTAAAAAAATTAATCCACTTAATTAGAGGCTGTGTAATAATTAATCTTGATTAATCGTATGTAATCACACATGAAAATTTGCCCCAAATCGCAAATGTTTTTTTTTTAATTTAAAAGGGTTTTAGTGGGCGACAGAATCAAATAATAGACATGGACATGAATATTGTAAACTCAAGCTCTTTTAATTTCTGAAAAAAAAAATGCTTTTAAACTGCATTTCAATTCAAAACAGAAACAAAAATATCATCTCTGGCTAAAATTGGGCAGACTTAAAAATAAAGTGGTAGTTTAAGTACCTTAAGTACATTTTCAGAATGGTATTGTCTTTAAATAATAATAACCAAAATTTCAACATAAAGTGCAGTTTTTCTTCTTAAAAAAATAAGTCAGAAACATAAAAGGTAATTTGACCAACTTAATCTTTAAACTCTGAGTAACCTTAGCCAAAATTATTTTGTACATTAGGCTAAAACAGTGTGATCACTGAACATTTTGTAATTAGATGTAATTAGAATTACTAACAGTCACGGAAGTCCAATGATCCCCAGTATGAACCACAAAGTCCACTTTCTGTAATGCATCTAATTTTGCTTGCTTTTCAGTGTGCACAAAACCATGCTTTTATCAAGGCTTCGGTCGGGTAGTCTTTTGAAATGAAATTTTCCTCCGATCAGTCGTAGGAACGTGCTTTATTCCGACTCTAACATTTTTGTAGCTGTGATGTGTGCATCAGTGTAATCGATGTACCAGGAAATCATGCATTGACAAAAGTTCCCCTTTGCTTGGAATTGAAAGTGTGCTTAAATGCGTTATTTTTTTTAACGCGTTATGGAGTACATGTATAGAAGCTTCTCAGCTGTGTTTGTGCTAAGAAAAGGAAACATTTTAAAAATAACGTAACATGATTCTGCGTTAACCACATATTTTTTCATACGTCCCAAACTAAGGAGATGCGAGGGTAAAATGAATCGGGAAGCGCGCGTATATACTCAGTGCATCCATTCTCGGGAATCGAACCTCGGATGTCGGCGCTAGAGGCGAAGCCTCTAAAATTGCACCACGGCGTGTGGCTTGTCTTATTGAGAGTATGTAGATCAGGGTATACATATATACCTGCATTTTGCAGCGGAGAAGTAGTGTGTTAAAGAAGTTATGAAAAAGAAAAGGGAACATTTTAAAAATAACGTAACATAATTGTCAATATACAGTAATTGTTTTGTGAGTGTTATTGAGTGTTGCTGTCACCAAGGATTTGATTATCATTATTTCTTTCAATCAGGGTCGTATTTGTACGATGTGTTGTGTTCAAGTTACATTCCGTGTTTGTCAATCGTTGTAAAGATAAGAGGTTTCATTCATCGATTCGTTTCTTACTGCATCAATAAACAGCTCGTCTTCCTCTTTATCTGAGATGTGGCACACTGCATGCACGGGTTTTTTTTTTTACACTGTCTTCCTTTAGCGGGACATTGACTTTTTCCACCGTGTGCTTTGTTTCCACAGTAGCTGCACTTATGAATATGCTTGTATGTATCAGACGCTTCATATTTTTTTGCTGCCTTCTCAATTGTGTAATTCGGTTTTTGTTCAGCACTCTTTGGAACTGTTGCTTTTTGTCTCTGCACTGCGTCAGTTCACATGAGCCGCTTGGTGTTCATGCATCGAAGGTTCCCAGCTGTGCTGGTGCCATCTCGTGTGATGTCCACGGCTGTATGTAATGTTAGCTAAGACCCGGCACTTAAAAGTTTCTCTCACAGTTTCGCTGAGTTTGTGGCAAACACCACCCTGACCATCTCATCTTCGTTTCTATAAGCACATCCCTAAACCCGCGAATATTTAGCGGTAGAGTGTTTCTCTTGGATTGCTGCTGACGGACGGCCTTATATGGGCAGCCACTCAATTACGTGGGAGGCGTAACGATGAGAGACGCAACTTTAGTTCAGAATCTGTTGGTCTCAGTCAGGATGCCAAGACTTGATTGTGGCTGCATCATCCAGCTAAAAGATAATCCAAAGCAAACCACAAAATACATACATAAATAATTCACTGAATTAATCTTTTACAGTGTCCATCCCAGTCTCTGGTGCTAAATTCTAATGGAAACTTGTGGGTTGAGGAGAAGAGCATAGTCTACAAGTGAGGTCCATGGATTTCCAACACTTTTTGAGAGATTTTGTGTAGAAGAATGATCTCAGATCCCTTTATATGTGTTCTCTGGTTTTATACATTTTAAGAAAAGACCAAGTGCTGTTATCATGGCAAAATGCAAGTGCATTAAGTACTTAATGTAGGGTTGCCAATAATGTTGACATGTTTTGAGCAAAAAATATTTTTGCAAGAATGTTATTTTCTTTCAAAAGGTTTGATTTCTCCCATAACCAGAGTGTTAAGATTGGGCTACTATACAATAAATACTTTTTTTCCCCCCCAGTCTTTTGCTTATCTTTGCCAGGGTGTCAATAATTCTACAGGGCAATGTATGTCCTATCATCACACAATATACTTTTTGCTAAATCCAGTTTCAGGCAACATCATCAAAAGTTTCAATAATAAAAGGTTCTATATTTAAAATAAGACTTGATTGATACAACAATTCTGTAAATGACTGGAATGGCAAAAATAAATAAATAAATAACAGTAACTATATGGATTCTGTGTAAATTTAACACTAGTTGTTTTGCTGAAACTCTATAAATCAAACTTTTTACACACAAAGTTAATAGAAAATACATTGTATGTTTAATTCCACAAAACAGTACCCTAATTTAATTAAGTTGCTGAGAGAAAATATACCTCCTCAGTTATACGAGACACACCGATGACTGAATAAATTACCACAGGACTGCATACAAACCCCTAGATAAAAGTCATAAATTAAAAAAAATAGTAATTTTAATTCTACAATACACTGCCTCTGGTTATCACAGTAAGAAATAAAAGATACAACTGAACTACAGAATGTTAGGTGCCACGTACTAGATAAACCCTATGCCTACTTTCGTATTGAATAAATCAGTAGCCGATCCCAAGACACCCTACCATTTGGCCAGCAACACCCACAGTCTGACTATACCCCAGGCCCTCTCCTCTAGTCTAGTTACTTTAACATTAGATTATTTTTAGTTTGCTGATAATGCTGCTGAGCAACAAAAGCAAGCAGCCACTTTAATTTAATATGATCACTGTGGTTACATGCTATCAATACCAGAATCACATTTATTAGCTTCTCACACAGATAGCAAAACATAAAAATACATTGGTTGTTCAGTGCCAAGGTGCACTCTTTTATAATTTCCGTGTTTTCTGTACTTTAATAAAAACAGTGACATCTAACAAGTTTGATGGAGACGACAGGGAAAGAAATTGTTTGATGATATGCCAGAAAATTAACTCCAGTGAAAATAGATATGATCTATTATATCAGAGCCATCAAACAGGTGCCTCAAGAGGAGGTGGCAATAAATAATCTTTGACTATATGTGACTTGTACCTCTTCGTCATAGTTCTTGGGAATCTGCGTTCGTATTTGTCTCTGGGCAGCATTCCTAAAAGCTAAACACATTAAAATCATTTTACAACATGTATCTTGTCCAGGCTCAAAAATACTTGTAACTCACAACACTCTTATAAAAATACCTTTAGAATCATGGTGTTGACAAAAAGCAATGATTTGGAAATTAAGTGTTTAATTAAAACCTGTTTAAGAATTAAAATGGCTAAACTGACATTTTCTTAATAACTGTCCGTCTGCCCACTTTTCTGAACCAGCTTAATAAGAAATTGTTAAAGAAAAAAAATCCTCATAGCCTCTTTTATACATATATACATTGTACTATACTGCAGCTACATTGACAAGAACTAGATGTATACAAGCAGCCCCGATAAGACTGAAAGAATTTGAGTCAATCAGGAAATGCACCAAGCAGTGAATACCAATTTGAATGTGGAGAACAAGCTTACTGTCAAATTTCAGGAACTAGATAGGGCATATTTGTAAAACAAAATATTAACAATTCAGAAAGTTCTTACAATCCAAGATGGAAGCATTTTTAAGAGGACTTGGAGCAGAGGCCTTTCGACCTCTCCCTCTTCCGGTCAACTTGGATTCAGCTTGGCTTGTAGATCCTATTAAGTTAAAAAAAAAAAAAAAAAAAAAAAGAGAGAGAGAGAGAGAGGGTAAAATCATCTGAAAACTTATGAGCACAGGTTCTGCCTAATATTCAGAAAAAAAAAGTAACAAGTTGTCCATGTAAGTGACCTTTGATAACAGGCAAAGGCAGGAATAAGTGTCAATCGGAAAATAATTATTAATAATTATGATATATATTGAGGAGCAAATTAATTAATTTTGCACATCTATGAGATCAAAACTTTCATGTCCCTGCGGGTCCAAGTACCCAAGTACACGTACAAATCAGTTTACAACCAAAAAGTTTGCCAAACTTTTGCCTCAGTTCACGACCACACACTCGGTATACGAACAAGCCAGTTTCCCTTTCGGTTTGTACATGTTCAGTCTCTCCCTGTGCATTTCCTGTGCAGCGAGCAAGCAAGAGAGAGAGAAAGAGCATGACACACACACACACAGGCCTGCCAGAGAGACACACACACACAGGCCCCCCAGAGACACACAACACAGGCACGAGAGAGGCACACACACAGACATGGGCTAGAGAAAGAGACACACACAGGTGCAGGCTAGAGAGAGACACACACAGGCACTCCAGGCTGGCGAAAGAGAGACACATGCACACACGAAAAAGAGAGCGACCGAGCAAGAGAGGGAGGGCTGGACGCATAAGGTAGAAAAGGCTTGTTTTTGTTTTCAGTTCTGTTTACAGCGATCGGTTCATAGCATGTATTGTGGCAATGTTACTTTTCTTGGTGGTTTATTAAATTACGGATTTTTCAAATGTTCATTATTTTCCCTGTGCTTAAAACTCATTAAAAAAAAGTGTTTTTAGCAAGCGGTTCCTAGCACTATAGCGCAAACTATTGCAGTGTTAGTTTTCTCTTTGTTCAAGGTTTTCTCAGTGTTATTCAATGTTTTTACATTTAGTTTACTATTACACTGTGCATTCTATGGTATAATTAACTATATTTGTGCTTAAAAACTAAAAAAATATATATTTACATTAATTGTATTTACATACAATCCTATGGTGGAAATTGCTTCAGTTCACGACCAAATCAGTTTACAAACAGAGTTTTGGAACGAATTATGGTCGTGAACTGAGGTTCCACTGTAGAAGGACGTAAAGTGGTGTGACAACCTTCCTTGGCAAATTCACTTCAACTGTACATCCCAAGTATTATATTGGGTAAAATGTCATCTTATTTTACTAGAAAATATGGGAACCATGTTCCTTCCATTATCTGTACACACTTTGTCCAAACTTAAATTAAAAAATCTAACATATTTCAAAATTATACATGTTCCATATTTGACAAAATTAATACTAGAAAATAAAGATAAATCATCAATAAGTTCTATAAGCTTGAAAAAGCAAAGAATTTCAAATGATCAAAATATAAAATGCATCTCCCTAGCATATGTGCAGAATGGCTGTCAAATTAATATTTGCATATAAAATATATTCAAATTTGTTTTAGAGCATGAACATTCTAAAATGAAAGTTTCAACTCTTTACCCTTTAGTTCTGTGTTGCACTAGGGACATGCACAAAGGGGTAGGTATAGTGACTCAAGTTCCAGCCCCCTCCCACCCCCTCCTTAATCCAAATATCCTTTTCTTCCATCAAGACCTAACTGATTACTTCCAAGCACAAGTGCATGTCTCCTTTCACTAGAAGAAACAGAGAAAAAACAATATGCCTTATTAAAATTAAGTAGGTAACTATTACTTCACTGTATGCAAACAACGTACTGTATATATTGCTATTAATCCAAAAAATTACATAGATGTTTGTGTGTTAGTTGTGTTGATTTATAAACTAAGTTACATGAAAGGAAGCTGTAATATCTGTGCAGAAGCCACACATATCAACTTTGCTTATTATGCCAGCTTTTGTAATTGACTTGTTACAATTATCATCCCTTCTCCAATTTTAAAAGATATAAAGGTTTACAAAAGCACTTTTTCTGTCTATCAATTCAAGCCCACCACAACCTAGCAAAGCATCACTAACAGACCATAAACTGTGCGCATGGGTAAGCACTTGTCTTCATCCACTGGAGTACTGTCCGGCTGTGTGCTAAGCCCTTTCCTTTACTCCCTCTACACAAATGACTGTAATCATCATAATCAAGTTTGCAGACAACACCACCATGACAGGCCTGATGTTCAATAATGACAAAGTAGCCTATAGAGAAGAAATCGAGTTGGAGCCATAACAACCACCTTGTACTCAATTCCAAGAAAACAAAGGAATTGATTGTGGACTTCAGGAGACTGGACTACAGTGGTCACTATCCCATCAGCATTAATGGTGAGAGGGTAGAGACAGTTAAGGGTTTCATATTCTTGGGAGTTCACATCAGTCAGGACTTGTTATGGACGACAAACAAGACAGCAATGGCCCAGAAAGGTGTTCACAGGCTTCAGTTCCTGAGAAGCCTGAAGAAAGCACAACTCCCACAACAGCTGCTGGTTAAAATCTACAAGTGAACCATAAAGTCCGTCATTACATACTACATTACATTGTGGTACTCTGGCTGCACCTCTGAGAACAGGAAGGTCCTCCAACAGATAATGAAAACGGCTCAGAGAATTACTGGCGCTCAGCTACCATCACTGGAAAATATCTTCACTACCCGCTGCAGCAGAAAAGCAAAGAACATTTGCAAAGATGCAACCTACCCCAGCTATACTATTTTCACTCATCTGCATGCCCATACTACCAGGCTGAAGAACAGTTTTTACCCCAAAGCAATCAGTCTATTGAATGCACAGTGATCACTGCCCTTTCCCGTGGCAGAAACACCACAGATTGAACTAAACTTCTGCATCAACCATAGATAGTTACACACTTATACATGACCAAGGTGGAACATATATACCTTTACTAATGTTTACTTTTAAATTTGTGCTTCTTATAGTTTAATATCTGCCCTGATATACATTTATCTAAAGCATATATTGGCTTGCTCCAAATGACATTTCATTATATTGTACAATGACAGTAAAGGTATCTTACAATCTTACAATTTTAGAAAACTGTTGAAATCTATAAGAACACATTTCACTGTTTGCATATGTGATGAAAACAGACGGACCAATCTTGGGTTTCATATTCAAGTTTTGAAGTACCTTTTGTGTTCAGCAGGGTTTGCTCTATTAGCAGAGCTGAGAGGATTTTTTCTTTGGTGTTCTGTCTTGTTAAGATGTATTTATAAAATAATCTGGGCAGTAATTTGTGTCCAAGATTAAAATGTAACAAATCCAGTCACGTACAATGGCCCTATTCCTTCTTTGAGCCACTCCAATATTCACATATGACTTCCTGGAACAGCCTATATGAAATTTTGGTTGATATGTTTCTGTTGTCATCATAGAAACAGACAGGATTATGTTCAAGAGAAGTATGTTCCTTTTCAAACACATATTACTCTGCAGTGCTCCACTGAGACATACCTTCAGCTGGAGGACTCAGCTGGCATGGTGAGGCACGTATCTTTTTAAATCTACTGCAGAATTGAATTTTACAGACATTCTGCAAGTAACAAATGAGAACCCACCAGTAAACAATTAATGATAAACTATCAAAAATAACAATTTGGTATCTTCAGTTGCTCCATTTCATAACCATACAGAGTGTGCTTTAATTTATATAAGAAATGGTAGTAATGGCATATATTCTAACCACTGGAAGGATGTAGAGAACCATTACAATGTGCTACAGATAGGAATATCAGATGTATACAGTTCCATTTGCGTAATCTGCCAGATAATTTTTGACCTCTCATTTATAACGTTACCACGGATTCACCTTTATGTAACAGTGTTAATAGCTCTCTGTTCAAACTGCACACCTGTTATGCTTCAGTTGGAAGTCATCATTTTGTGCAAAAAAAACAAAAATCATCTCTGTGTGAAGCATATAAAAGATTCAATCTCACTCCAACTAATAGAGTGATTAATGCATAAGTCACAATGACGTTTCTTGAAGGCAAAGAAAAATGGGTCAAAATTCCTTTAAAAAGCAGTTAATTAACTTGTATTCGTATTAAAACGCAACTGTGTTCAAAATACTTTGCTTGTTTAATAGCAGTACCACAAATATATTGAAGTATATTGGCATATTATGAAAACAGGAAACTCGTCTACTTTCTACTGTCATATACCCCATATGGAAGTGTATGTATAGTTACCTGAACTCAACACAGATATTAATATATTAAAACAAATCCGTCTGGTTAAAGTTTCAGGTGATATTTGTTAAGTTTGCATTTGCAGGTAATTTAAAGCAGACAATCTAGTGTCAGCTGAGTCTTTACATATAGAGCTGTATATAATTAAGTGTATTTGTAGTTTTTAAAAAAAAGTTTTAGTTTTTATTTAGTTATTTTTTGTTTTATTTTAAATTTTTACTTGTTTTTATTTTTTTTTTACCATTTTCTAATTTTAGTTTTTCATTCTTTTATTTGCTTGCATTTAGCTTTTCAGCAATTACCCTCCAGTTTTTGTCACATCAAAACATCCTCATTAACATACTGTTGTGAGTGTAAAGCACAGTTTTCTTTAGAGTTGTCAAATTGTATATCATTCATGTTGTACCTATCAACTTAATCCACATAATTTTACTGTCTGTGACACAACTCCATTTTCTCCTGATAATCAAGGTTCTAGGCTTTCAGTAAATCAGGCAATGCAGTATAAGAAAATAAAAAGTGTGATTTGATGTCATGTATTACTTTAACCTGCAACAAGTTTAAGCAAATGGTTATTTAATATCAAACACACTTTCTGATTATTTTTTTTACATTCACTTTGCAAGCAGTAAGATCACCTGACACATACTGTATAGTCGTATTTTATATTTACATTTGATTTCTCCTGATGTTGATTATATGTCTTCTACCCATTTCAAAACTTTGAAAGAATATTTTTTTTCCAGTGAAGCTACTTATTTGTTTTAATACCATTGAAGACACTATTTGAACTGTGTTAACAACTATAATTGCAGAAATAGAAATTAAAGTTTTTTCCTTGTATATACTGCATTTCTACAAGCATACAATTTACATTAAATACAGAATATCTGTTATAGCGACATCTCAAATCATTCACTCATTCAGCAACATGTAAAACCTGAGGAGCTACCTGTGACCTTAACATGGGAAGACGTAACTTAGGAACAGATTTTGGCAATGGAGAGTGCTTAACGACACACTTTGAATATTCTGCTCTACAACAATATCTGTTACACAAACTTGGTCCACATAACAAGCAAATTTCATGCAGTTGCTGACCAGGTTAGCAATTAAACCTGATTTCATGACGCTGGGTAATAATAATAATGATAATTATAATACATTTTATTCATATAGCACCTTTTTGATGCTCAAAGTGCTTCACAAATAGGAATACAAAGGTGTCATCAAAAACACAGGATACAAACTAACATTAAAAATTAATACACATTTGAAAGTCAAAGATCTGAAACAGACTTAGAAAGAAGCAGGGAAAAAAGTGGAGAAAGCCATGAACAAAAACACAATTGTTGTACAATTACACATAGAGATATATAAATTTAGATGTTAAAATCACAGACAGTGGTAAGGATCAATGAACAGGATAAGAGAAGATTTCATAAACACATTTTACAGCCAAGTGCTGGACAATATTGACTATTTAATTGCTGCTTGTCTGCTCTTCTGTACAGATCCACCAACCTAACTTGACCTCTGTTGCAAAGTAAACACACAACACAGGGGTTGTCTCATTTACAGATGCAAACTCCTCGAGGCTTTGTTTTTTTGTTTTTACAAGAGATATTAAGATTGCAATCTGTAATGAATCAGATCTGTTCTAGAGCTTTACTGCCAATGAGCCTTTTGTTAAGCACAGCAATGCTAGACAAAGAAACTTCGCTGCACACAGATCCAACACCAGAGTTTATTTTATTTCAAAAGAGCAGATTTGGTTCTCTTGTTAAAGAGAATTATGAGAGGAATGGTGTATTTTAGAGTTAACAGTGCTGATGAGCTCCCAAGCACAGAACATCACAATCCTCTGTTAAAAACTCTGCAATGCTGCAGCATTCTAAATATATTAAGATTACTGCAGTCCATCCATTTGGGATTGATAAAGCTCTGCAAAACTGAACCACCCACGTTCAAACATCAGTACTAATTAACCTGATTAAAACTAAAATTATACATGTAGCATTGGCTCTGTTGAGAACATCAACAGCATGCTACTTTCTGCTTAATCTGTCACTGCAAAGGTACCATCAATAAACAATACCTGTGGGAAGCAAGGTTAAATTGCTGAAATTCCTACTAACTTTGGCATTAACAGTAACATCTTTTTCCTGTCTAAATACTGAAGCATGGAGGTCGCTATTTGAATTTGAAAAATCCTCAGTTGATCTAATTTTCAAAATATTTAGATGTATATTTCAAGGTATGTGTGGCATGTTTGAATTTAAGTTGAATGTTGTCTGCCATTTGTCGACAAAGGGCTAACTGCAATTGATGTTCAATTGTGGCCAATGAAATTCACAGAATAAGTCACTGACAATTGATGAGGCTTTGATATGTGCTATCAATTCTAAAAGGGAAAGCTGACTGATGGATGAAATTAACAATGAATTCCAAAGATTCAGTCACCAGCAACAAGCGATACTTGCACATAAATCAAATTTCTAGCCATATTTACTGTTGCATGGTTTTAAACAATATTGAATAACTATATTAGCAACTACACACTTGCATATACATTGTGTTGGGAAAATCTAAGCTAAAATATAAAGACCATTTCATGTTCGTTTAGTTCTCTGGGTTATTAGTTCTAGATTTCAGAAAGATTTTCAGTTTTACTTTAGTTAACAACATGATTATTTTTTCATTAATGATATAGTTTTAGTTTTACTTAATGGGAATAGCATGGGTAGAATTCAGACTTGTTGCAGATGAAGTTTAATGTAAACACATGTAATGTATCAGATTTATGAAGTAAAAATGTTAAATTTGAAGATAAAAGAAGAACTAGGATGTTGTAGAAGACTTGGTATTTCCTACATTTAGACAGTGTCAAGGTGCAAGTAAGAAGGCTAATATGTTAGGCAACAGCACAATGTGCAGAATACAAGTAAAGGGAGTTTTTGCTTTTTGCTCAGCACAGATGATACAGTTGTGAGGCCTCGTATGGTTTTGATCTCTGTACTACAAAATGACAATGTTAGAAAAATTACAGAGAAGAGTAACAAGACTGATTCTAAAACTAAGGGTTTTAATCTATGAGGAAAGACTGAAGGAGCTTAAATTAGAATGGCAGACCCCTGCTGTGGCTTTAAAATGATCTCTTAAAAAAATATGAAAACTGGTTAAGGATTAATTTCACAGAAACAAGTTTTTCTTGTCACCTCTCTGAAGGGGAAGGAGCCTGAGCTGCTGCGTGAGGTCAAGAGGTTCCGGCTAGATATAGTCGGGCTCACCTTGATACACAGCTTGGACTCTGGAACCAATCTCCTTGAGAGGGGCTGGACTCTCTATCACTCTGGAGTTGCCCCTGGTGAGAGGCACAGAGCGGGTGTGAGCATACTTATTGCCCCCCGACTTGGAGTCTGTTCATTGGAGTTTAAACCAGGTGACGAGAGGGTAGTCTCCCTCCGCCATCGGGTGGGGGGACGGGTCCTAACTGTTGTTTGTGCGTATGCACCGAATGGCAGTTTGGAGTACCCACCCCTTTGAGTCCCTGGAGGGGGTGCTAGAGGGCATACCTTCTGGGGACTCCCTCATACTGCAGGGAGACTTCAATGCTCACGTGGGCAATGACAGTGAGACCTGGAAGGGCGTGATCCCCTCGATCTGAACCTGAGCGGTGTTTTGTTATTGGACTTCTGTGCTCATCACAGATTGTCCATAACGAACACCATGTTCAAGCATAGGGGTGTTCATATGTGCACTTGGCACCAGGACATCCTAGGCCTCAGTTCGATGTTCGACTTTGTGGTCGTGTCGTCGGACCTGCGGACACATGTCTTGGACACTCGGGTGATGGGAGGGGTGGAGCTGTCAACTGATCACCACCTGATGGTGACTAGGCTTCGATGGTGGGGGAGGATGCCGGTCAGGCCTGTCAGAAGTAGCTTCAACTCCCACCTCCGGCAGAACTTCGACCACGTCCCACAGCTGACCGGAGCTGTGGCCGTAAGGTGGTCGGTGCCTGTCGTGGCAGCAATCCCCGAACCCGTTGGTGGACACCGGCGGTGAGAGATGCCGTCAAGCTGAAGGAGTCATCCTACAGGACCCTTTTGTGCTGTGGGACTCTGGAGGCAGCTGACAAGTACTGGCAGGCCAAGCGGAATGCGGCTTCGGTGGTTGCTGAGGCAAAAACCCGGGCGTGGGAGGAGTTTGGGGAGGCCATGGAGAACGACTTTCGGACGGCTTCGAGCAGATTCTGGTCCACCATCTGGCGTCTCAGGAGGGGGGAAGCAGTGCAGTGCCAAAACTGTATATGGTGGGGATGGTGCGCTGCTGACCTCGACTTGGGACGTTGTGGGGAGTACTTCAAAGACCTCCTCAATCCCACTAACATGCCTTCCAATGAGGAAGCAGAGCCTGGGGACTTGGAAGTGGGCTCTCCCATCTCTGATCAAAAAACTCCTTGGTGGCAGGGCCCCGGGGGTGGATGAGATACGCCTGGAGTTCCTCAAGACTCTGGATGTTGTAGGACTGTCCTGGTTGACACGCCTCTGCAACATCGCATGGACATCGGGGACAGTGCCTCTGGATTGGCAGACCGGGGTGGTGGTCCCCCTCTTTAAGAAGAGGGACCGGAGGGTGTCTTCCAACTACAGAGGGATCACACTCCTCAGCCTCCCTGGAAAAGTCTATTCGGGGGTCCTGGAGAGGAGGGCCCGTCAGATAGTCGAACCTCGGATTCAGGAGGAACAGTGTGATTTTCGTCCTGGTCGCAAAACAGTGGACCAGCTCTACACCCTTAGCCGGGTCCTGGAGGGTGCATGGGAGTTTTCCCAACAAGTCTACATGTGTTTTGAGGACTTGGAAAAAGGGGTTCGACCGTGTCCCTCGGGGAATTCTCTGGGGGGTGCTCCGGGAGTATGGGGTACCGGACCCCCTGATAAGGGCTGTTCCGTCCCTGTACAACTGGTGTCAGAGCTTGGTCCGCATTGCCGGCAGTAAGTTGAACCCATTTCCAGTGAGAGTTGGACTCCGCCAGGGCTGCCCTTTTGTCACCGATTCTGTTCCTAACTTTTAAGGACAGAATTTCTAGTGGCAGCCAGGGCATTGAGGGGGGTCCGGTTTAGTGGACTCAGGATTGGGATGATGTTGTCCTGTTTCCTACATCAGGCCGCGATCTTCAGCTCTCTCTGGATCGGTTCGCAGCTGAGTGTAAAGCGGCTGGGATGGGAATCAGCACCTCCAAATCCGACACCATGGTCCTCAGCCGGAAAAGGGTGGAGTGCCCTCTCAGGGTTGGGAGCGAGATCCTGCCCCAAGTGCAAGAGTTCAAGTATCTCGGGGTCTTGTTCACGAGTGAGGGGAGAATGGAGCGTGAGGTTGACAGGCAGATCGGTGCGGCGTCCGCAGTGATGCGGGCTCTGCATCGGTCTGTCGTGGTGAAAAAGGAGCTGAGAAGTAAATCAAAGCTCTCAGTTTACCAGTCGATCTACGTTCCTACCCTCACCTATGGTCATGAGCTATGTTTAGTGACCGAAAAACGAGTTCACGAATACAAGCGGCTGAAATGAGTTTCCTCCGCAGGGTGTCTGGGCTTTTCCTTAATGATAGGGTGAGAAGCTCAGTCATCTGGGAGGGGCTCAGAGTAGAGCCGGAAGACACAGGACACGCTGAAGGGACTATGTCTCCCGGCTGGCCTGGGAACACCTCGGGATTCCCCCGGAAGAGCTAGAAGAAGTGGCCAGGGAGAGGGAAGTCTGGGCATCTGTGCTCAAACTGCTGCCCCCGCGACCCGATCTCGGATAAGAGGAAGAGGACAGATGGATGAAGTTTTTCTTGACACACTGCATCATAAATACAGAGAACAGGTTACCAAGCACTGCGATAGATGGTAGCCCCTTGGGGGTTATTTGGCTAAAGACAGGTGAATAGAAACTGATAAGCTTATTGGCTGAATGGTTCATTTTTGTGATATTTGCTTTAATGTTATATCTATCGATAGTTTCCAAATCTCAGTTAGTATTTTGATCTAGGTACTTATTGACAGCTAATTTTCTGTTGCCCACATTCTACACCACTATTAGCAAAGTCAAAATTAAAATAGCAATATAATCACTTGTGTAATATTAACACTGAGACACCACTGCATGCAAGCCAACCCATCCCTATACTGTCTCAACATACCACCTGAGACTATGAAACAAAAAATAAATATATTCAGAGATGTGAACAGTTTGACCTTTGTGGTGATAATCACTATGTATTGAAGATTCATTGCTTAGCATGTTTGGTTTTCTTACAAGTTGTTTTTTTTCTTATTTAAGTTTTCCTATGAAAATCTAGATGCTGGTTGCAACTCAGGGTAGATAAGTTTATGCAGTTTTTCATCTATAAAGAAAAGAAATATATATGAAATCTGTGCATGTATTGGCTGGTATTCAACTCTGCTTTCCAAAGCTACAAACCAGAGGGTTAAAGAACCTAGCATTAGATAAATTAAGTAAGAAAGTGCTATGATTAAAAAAGCTGAATGAATGAAGTTTCCTCAAGATTATATTGGTCACAGCATTTAAAGACACTTATGAAGTTCTTTCAATCTGTTTTAAAAATCCTTAATAAAATTACAGCTTTAATTGAATATATTTTGAAATTTTCTACACTTTTTCATTTAGGAAAGACAAATTTGTGCCTATGCTACTAATATTTGTAGTGATCACCTGCTAACAATACTTTATGACTGAAGGTTAATTATACTGTTTAACTCAGAACAAGTAGCAATGGTCCTAACAAAATCTTAAACTCTTTTCTGACTGTCATGGACATTGTTAGGTAAATACTTAAAAGTATTTTTGAATAAAATGCTCTTAGGATTATCTGTTTATTTAGAGTAAGTATACACATACATTTCATCAAATAAAATATAGTTGTTAAGGACAAGTTTAAACAGTTGATAATCATGAAAAAATTATTTCATGTACATTTACTGAAACATTTGAGTGGTACTGTGGTACTCTGGTGGATTCCAATCTGTGCCAGATGCTGTGAAGCATCAGGTGCCAACTAATTCCAATACTTCCCACACTTGGAAACATGCTAGACAGATTAAGAGGTGTAGATGTGGTGTCAATATGGCACTGAGAGAAAAAACTAATTATCAGTTGTTAAAAATGCTGACCTCTGCCTCTCCTTGACGTTCCTCTGCTTGATGTAGTTTGGTCTCCTCGTCCACGAGGTCTTCCCCTCCCCCTTCCACGAGTTGTGTGAGCTAAAACAACTTCATCCAAGTCATCTGCATTAGCTTCTTCCAACATGTCGACATCCAGGTCACTGAAGGCAGCAGATGGCTCTTCAAGAGGTCGGTGAGATTTTGCCCTGTTGATAGCCTGGCAAATGTGAAAAGATCAACTGATTATAAAATTCCAGAGAACAGTTATAAAAAAAAGAGACTGTATCATGTTTGTCCTAAATTAAAAAAAAGAAGACTAAACTACTATCATTAGAGAAACAGTACTGTTATACTGTACTGTATTCTTAAACACTCTAGACCAGGGCTATGCCAAACTGACCTGCTGAAACCATTTCTTTGGACTGCAAGCCATTTTCTAAAAATAACAAATGCTACATTTTTCATGCTAGTTCACCTGATGCATATTATAAACTCAGAAAACAGACAGGGGTACATTACACATATAGATAATAAGCCACCCAACTGCAGGTACCCATAAAACTATTCCATCATATCTTGATTCAAATAGATCCATGAAATTTTTGCCACTCCAATTAAAAGTTAAGCAATGAAACGAATTCAGACAGTTTTTCTTTAATCTCACTCCTACCTGCTTTCACAATATTTATCCTACTTCTGCACTGATCAATTCTGAACCACAACACGAAAACTATTCAGTCAGGTCTCACTAATCCTACAGACTACTACCAGAATATCAATTTGAAGTGAATTATATTAGCATGCTGGGAGCATACAGTAATACTGTACTTGTTGTGAATGTACCTTTATGGGAATTAGGGTGTTAAAATTTGTCTAAACTTAATACATTTTTCTTTTGAGTCTTTCAAATTTTTAATGGGGGTTTTTTGTTTTGAACATTTAATGTTTCTTTTTATTTTGTTTGTTGAAATAGTTATGTCTGAAATTCATGTGACATTGTTTTGCGTCTTGTTGCTATGACTCGAGAGTCTGTTCGAAAGGTGTGCGGTCCCAGAAGTCACGACATACATCACACTTCAGAAGGTCCTAAGATTCTGGACTGCTATGTGAAATTTTTTCAAAGTAAAACTAACTTTTTTTTTTTTTGCTTGATTTTATTAATTTTGTTTTAACATTGATTTTTGGGTTACAAGTTGGTTGATTATGGTGTGTACACTTGATTTGGAGCATTGTTTCCCATTTGAGTATGATTTATCTAGTTCATCTCCTTGTCTGCAGTAATTTAATTGTGCCTTTTTCATCTAGGCAGAATAGTACTATTACAGCTTTGCTAAACAGTTCAGGTGCAAAGCCACAATAAAAAAAAAAAAAAGACTAAGAATGAAGAGGCACAATTTGTTGTTCCGGTTCAGGTTCAAGGAGAAAACAGACAGGATTTAATTTGGAGGATAACAATAAAAACTAAGTATTGGCCTAAAAAAGGAAGACATAAATGAGAAGTTGCCTTGTTTTAAATTGAAGGTTGTGTTGTGTACTAGTGAGATTAACACTAATAGTTCTAATAATAGATATGAACCCCAACCCCGATGTCAACCTTTAGGAACAACACAGTTCCACTAAAGCCAGGCCTAAAGTTCCACCCAGCTTTAAAGACTGTGCTGGCTACAAAGCTGATCTTGATGGGCTCCTTTCAAGTAAGGGTCCCCTTTCTTGCTTTCCCTTAATTAGTGAAAAAGGAAACTCCTCCAGTTTTTTTATTTTTATTGCAGTATTACAGGCAATTCAAGGACATGTGTTATGTTCTCCTCATATTATGTTTTATCACTTCTTTCCTTTTAATTAATTTTTAAATTTACCGATTTGAAAATTTTATAGTAGGGTTTTATTGGATTGTACTATTTACAGCATTCAAAAATTACTGTGAGGAGTTGTGCCTGGTTCATTTAAGTATCTGTCAGGACAGGTATTTTGATTTGGTGTATTAAATAAAGCAGTAAAGGGCAATTTATACTGTATATAGGTTTTTTATTAATCTGAACCTTTATATTACTAAATAAACTAGTATACATATGTCTAAATGTAAACCAAATGCTATAAAAATTCAGTAATATCTACATTACAGAATACAGTTGATTATCCTGACAAATAAATATTTTTTTTGTTTTTTTTTTCCTTTCAATTTTAGGTCACTTGAATTTAAGCCTATTTTATCCTTTGAAAATGGTACATGAGAGATGCTTTAGATTTGAGGTGGCTGCCTTATAAATTTTAAATCTCCATCGCAGCAAACAAATTAAATACATCAGTATTAGTACACTCTGTATAATGTGTACCGAGTCCCATGGTATTACCATGGTGTTGCAGCTGTTTACAATAAAGCACTTCAAGGAAAGTTTGGTATTTTTCAAGTCAAAGTTATATCTTCACAAAAATGGTATATATCTATTTGCTACAAGATTGTGCTACGAAGTTAAGTGCTTTCTAACAAATGTTTAAAATATGTTGGCCACACTGGTGCTTTACATTGGAATTCACAGCTGGAAAGCAAAAGCCTTAAAACTTACCAAATATGTCCACTTTGAAGTAGCAAATGTTTAGATTCTTGAAGAAAACTGTGGCTTTAACATTTAGGAGACATTGAAAAATTTATAGAAAATGCTTGAATTTTTAAAACAATTTCAAGTGGCAAATGCATACATACCATCTTTGCGAAGAAATATACTTGATTTGAAAGATACTTATTCTTTTAACATAAACGTTCAAATTTACAGAATAGGTAGCCACAAGAGAGTAGAATTGATACTGAAATGTCTGTCATGTGAAAGATTTTAGAGCTAAGTTTATGTAGCATAATAAAGCAAACATACTGAAAGAAAGTCTTTTAATACTGTGATCTCATTACATTGAATACATGTTATAGAATATGGTAGAACTGTGTCACAGTAATCAGTGTTATTTGTGTCTGTGTACGTTTAAGAAGAAATTTTTTTTTTTATTTTGGAAGCATTATTATTTTGACTAAGTTTACTTTTTAATGTTGTCTTTTGTCATAATGACTAGGATTTTGTCTAGTTATCCTGTTCAACATGCCAGTGACCATCAGCAGCAAAGACATATGAACTGATTGTCGATCCAGGCCTGTGTTGTCCCTCAGTTGGAGTTAGAAGAGAGTGAGTTTACTCATTTAAGTAGGCCTAATACTAAGTCATGTCTTTGTTTTGAACTGTTTTTGCCGCTAACTTTAACTCTTGTTTTGTCCCTTGTGTCCTGGCTGCCTATTTCGCTTGCCCTTCCCAGATATGACTTGGTTTGCCCATGACTACAATTCTTGTTATGAGCTGTAAAGCATCTTAATGACTGTGAAATACTGGAGACTAAAAGTGAAAGCTGCTAGTATTTTGACACACATTTCCATTAAACTAATTGTTGATTACTTAGCTTGCTTACGTATTTAATAAATAAAATATTTACATCCAACACACAAGGCTTTTGTCAATTTACTCCCTTGCGGTTTGATAAAACCTTAATAATTCTCTTTTAACATACATAATAAAACATGAAGAGGCAGATAAAATAATACTATGATAATCTCTTGCAAATTATATTTCAAATCACTAGGCAAGATACATTGAACAGCCTTGAGTTTTGACTTCTTAGGAAAAAAGTTATTATTATAATATGGTGATCAAAAACAGCAGCTAACCTCCAAAGAAGAATAAAACCTTTAGAACCAGTCATATCATAATCAGAAAAAGTAAGCAAACTAAATAAAGAATGAACTCATCTGCCTTACTAAGAGTCATTTGCGAAGAAAGCTGAAGTGGAAATACACATGATTAAAGATGTGCACTAAAAGTACCAATCTCATAATTCAGGAATACCACCATGTTACATCTTACCTCTAAAACATCATCATCTTCCTCTGCAGTGTTCTTCTTTGCTTCTCTAAAGCGACGAACCTAAATAGTTAAGCAAGTTAAAAAGTTAAGATTAATTTAATCTCTTTTGTTTAAAGATTACATCCCCATATTTATCTTTTCTTTTAATTTCTGGCATAGTTTTTCATCAACTTAATCCATAATTATCACACTGTCTCTAGTTGTTTCTTTGTTGCTGCTTGAGCATATTTCAGGTATATCAGTCTCAATACACTGCCTACCCCCTGACCAATCCCAGATCAGATCAAGGTACCTGTAGTGAGGATTAAATGTTGAATGACCGCTGTGAAAGGAGCTTATATTACTAACCCACTGGAGATTTGAGGAACCTTTAACTGTAAAGAAAAGACAGTTAAAAAATCCTCTAGTACTGTTATTCTATGGAAGACCCAAAGAGTGTCTGATTTAAAAAGAACATGTTGTAGAGCTGAGCGTAAATGGAGGAAAACTAAACTAACTATCCATTATGAGATATTGAAGGCTAAAATAACAGAATACAATAACACAGTCCGCCTTGAGAGGCGCTGCTATTTCTCTAATATTATAAATAACAATGCTAGTAATCCCAGAGTCTTATTTTCAACAATTGACCGTCTGTTAAACCCAGGTAACACAAAGGAATGCCCCCAGAATACTTCCAGTGAAACCTGTGAGAACATTGCTGTATTTTTCACTCAAAAAATTAATGATATTAGAGATAACATAGTATATCTCCCCAACACTGCAGAACCTCCAAAGCCCCGGTACTCCATTATAAACAAATTAAATGCTTTCACCAGGATAGATTTACCTGAATTACATAGTATAATCTCTCAACTGAAACCCTCCACCTGCGTCCTTGATCCAATACCAACCAGGTTTTTCAAAGAAATATCAGGCGTACTAACTGACAATATTCTGGACATAGTTAATTCGTCATTAGATACGGGGGTCTTTCCAGACTGTCTTAAGACTGCTGTAGTTAAACCCCTGCTCAAGAAAAAAAATCTTGACCCCTCTGCCTTTGAAAATTTTAGACCCATCTCTAACCTGCCCTTCTTAAGTAAAATTCTAGAGAAGGCAGTCATTATGCAGTTAAATGACCACCTAAATAAACATGCTATTCTTGATACATTTCAGTCAGGCTTCAGAACAAATCACAGTACAGAAACTGCACTCGTTAAAGTAGTAAATGACTTGCGGGTAAATGCAGACAGAGGCCATTTATCTGTTCTCATCCTCTTAGATCTGAGTGCTGCATTTGACACCATTGATCATAATATTCTTAGAAATCGCCTTAGTCAATGGGTGGGCCTCTCTGGCAGTGTCTTAAATTGGTTTGAATCCTACCTGGCAGGGAGAAAATTCTTTGTGAGTTGTGGTAATCAAATCTCAAAGACACATGATATCCGATATGGTGTTCCACAAGGCTCTATCCTGGGTCCGCTGTTATTCTCAATCTACATGCTTCCGTTAGGTCAGATTATCTCAGGTTACAACGTGAGCTACCACAGCTATGCTGATGACACACAGCTGTACTTATCTATAGCACCTGATGACTCCGACTCTTTGATACACTAACACAATGTCTTACTGGTATTTCTGAATGGATGAATAGTAATTTTCTCAAACTAAATAAAGAGAAAACTGAAATTTTAGTAATTGGCAATAATGGATTCAGCGAGGTTATCAGAAATAAACTTGATGCACTAGGATTAAAAGTTAAGACGGAAGTAAAAAATTTAGGGGTAACCGTTGACTGTAATCTGAATTTTAAATCGCATATTCATCAGACCACTAGGACAGCATTTTTTCACTTAAGAAACATAGCTAAAGTTAGACCTCTTATATCATTGAAAGATGCTGAGAAATTAATTCACACTTTTGTTTTCAGTAGACTAGATTACTGTAACGCACTCCTCTCAGGACTACCCAAAAAAGACATAAATCATTTGCAACGAGTGCAGAATGCAGCTGCTAGAATCCTAACTGGGAAAAGAAAATCCGAACACATTTCTCCAGTTTTGATGTCACTACACTGGTTGCCTGTGTCATTCAGGATTGACTTTAAAATACTGCTTATGGTTTATAAAGCCTTAAATAATCGCTCCATCTTATATATCGGAATGCCTGACGTTATATTCCAAATCGTAACCTTAGATCTTCAAATGAGTGTCTCCTTATAATTCCAAAAGCTAAACTTAAAAGAAGTGGTGAGGCGGCCTTCTGCTGTTATGCACCCAAAATCTGGAATAGCCTGCCAATAGGAATTCGCCAGGCAAATACAGTAGAGCACTTTAAAACACTGCTGAAAACACATTACTTTAACATGGCCTTTTATAACTTCACTTTAACTTAATACTGATACTCTGTATGTTCAATTCTTCATAATAATTATTCACAGTGGCTCCAAAATCCATACTGACCCCTACTCTCTTCTGTTTCTTTTTCCGGTTTCTTTGTGGTGGCGGCCTGTGCCACCACCACCTACTCAAAGCATCAGGATGCACCAACATTGATGGACTGAAAGCCAGAAGTCTACGTGACCATCATCATCAGGTCCTTCCATGAAAACCCTAAATACAAAGAGGACTGTTTGACTTATGTTAGGTAGATTGCCCAGAGGGGACTGGGCGGTCTCTTGGTCTGGAACCCTACAGATTTTATTTTTTCTCCAGCCTTTGGAGTTTTTTTGTTTTTCTGTCCACCCTGGCCATCGGACCTTACTCTTATTCTATGTTAATCAATGTTGACTTATGTTTATCTTTTATTGTGTCTTCTATTTCTCTATTCATTTTGTAAAGCACTTTGAGCTACATTTTTTTTGTATGAATATGTGCTATATAAATAAATGTTGATTGATTGATTGATTGAAGAAAAAGTCAACAACAGAAGCATTTTTCAACATGTTTTACTAGTAACAATGCCGACAATACTGGATAATCACTTTAGCCCTAATGAAATGGATTTTCTTTTTCTGTAAGGTAAGCCACTGACCCGTGTTTCTCAACTTTTCTAATTACGTTGAGGCAGAAGTGGAAAAATAGACATTCTATGCAAGGCACTCACCTCCTCATCAATCTTGTCTTCTACTGCATCAATCCGGCGCTCCTTTAGAAAGCGCTGAGTCTTCTCAAGTTGAAACTTCACTAGTTCCTCAATGGCATCCCGCTCCTCTTTGTCCACAAACTCCTGCACGGCCTTTCCCATGCCTCGTTCAGTGAGCAAAGAAAGCTGGACATTCTGCTCAAAGAAATTACTGAAATTAATAATCCAGGCCACAAACCAAAGAAAAGATATTGAAAATTATTATAATGATCACTGCTGAACACTTACTAAAATATGTGCAACTTTCCATATCTCAAACAAGAAAGCACCAGGTACTGTTTAGTAAATCGGTGTCATATTTTAAATCAACACAAACCCACACATATAGTTGCATAATTGTGTCACAGCATGTCCAGCAATGAAATTAAGTGAATTCCTTAGTCATCACTTTAGTGTTCAGTGAATTCATAAAACACTGTTCCCAAAAATATTGAACAGGATGCCAAAACTAATTTAATTTGTTTGCTTTTGAAGATCAAAGAGACACTGTCACTTGTATCTTTTAATATGGTTTTGTAATGTACACAAGCACACAGACTTCTTAGCTCACCTCACCTGGTTCCCTCCAAAATTAGTTCTAGAATGAGAGTGAAAAAAAGAATGGTCCTGTTCTAAATTGAGTAATCTCAAGGGATCCAAATGCTCATTGTCGTTAAAGGAAACTGCTTCTCACAACCAGTCCAGTCATGCCACCAAAGCACTAGCGTTATAGTCCTGATTTTGCTCACCTTTTCAGCAGTCTCAAAGTACTGTTTAACCAGATCTTCAACTCTCAGCATCATGCCTTCTGATGGTGGTTTTGCTATTAGGCTATGGAGGTTTATATTTTCATCTTCTATTAAAATATAAAGACAAAGTGGAGCTTTAATATTTACAACTCATGCAATAAACTATACATTTAACACTTCTGTGATCTGACATCTAAATGCAAAATAACATAAAAAGAAAATCAGAAATAGTAATGCAATATGGAAATAATCTATTTGATCATGAGGATGGTATTGCTTGATCATCTCCGGAAGAACTATATAAGGCCTGGGAAAGTTGACATGTTCATTTTTGTGATTAATGTGTGCTGTTTAATGAGTCAAAAATACTGTAGCATCTAGGGCTGGCAATGAGGCAAATGCCTCAGGCAGTGCTTTAGTCAAGGGGCACATTGATGTAAATTATTTTTTTTAAACATTACAAAACAATAATACAAAAAAGTTAAGTGTGTTCCTAATGATTTAGATACACATTTATATACTACCTTTAAAAATTTTATGAAATTAAATGTTCATTTAAACGTTTGAAATTTGGTATTACATGATTCACAGCGATACGCCACATTTCAATATGTAGCACTGGCGTTCGTTTTCTCAATTTATACATACTGACATAGGTGCAGGGTTGTGGGAGTTATGGCAGTCCTGGTGTAATGCAAAAGAAAAAAATACGCGCTCTCTCTCTTTTATTTCTTCATTTCATTTTTCTTTAAGAAGACTGAATCAAAGTCATATCACCAAAGTACTAAATAAATTATTTTGGTTTTGGTGCCACTGAAAGATAAGTCTCTAGTACAGGTATCGCTAATTTGTAGACCCAGACAGAGCGACAGCACTATCTGCACCATAATCCATTTCTGATTAATGAATGAGAATGACCGATAACATTCATGCAGCATTTTTTCTTTCCTTCTTGAGTTGTGAGCTTCTATTCATGTCACTCCAGAGAGAGTGAATCTGTGTGATTGCTACAGTGTATCGGTAAAATGTGTGGATGCCGCAGAAGGAAATAACAGAAATGAAAGAGCAAAAGTAAGCATTGCTTGTTCCAAAAAACGGAAAGCAGATGCAGAAAACTGAGCTTTCAAAGATGATTGGACAAACCGATACATATTCATTCTTCCTGCAGGTAGCTCAAAACCAGTTTGTGTCAAGTGTTCTGAAACCGTGGCTTTAGTAAAAAGAAGCAACACGAAGAGCCACTATTACAGAAAACATATTCGCAATAATCCGAACTGAGGTCACATAAAATAACAAAACTGAGACCCCACTATGACAGATTCACCAGAGTCCTTTCACATTTTTTTACAGCCCAGCATTATACAAATTAATTTTCAATTAGAGTAGCACAGATTTTGGGGCAACAAAAAAAAAAATAAAAAAATTCTAATGAGACCATTGTAAAGGAGTGCCCTTTTTAGCTGTGTTCAGATGACTCTGTTTTCTTTTACTTAAAATGTGAATCTTTTAATTTTTATTAAACTAGGGGGCTTCACTCACCAACCCCTGTTTTTGGTATTCCGGATACACATTTTTAAGATTTTTTTTTTTTTTGAATTGTTGCTATTTAATTAGTTTCACTTGTATTTCAGACCTTCTGCAAAAACAATATTTGGAATCGTTCGAGTCCAAATATGCTGAATCTTTTAAATGGGGTCAGTGAGACATGTATTTAATGACTTTGTACAATAATTCAATTATGTTTTCTCTGTTTGGAATTTCAGCACAGACAAAACGATCTACATAATCAGTCATTAATAATTTTTTTTGCAAAGTAACCAATACATGTGAGGTAAACCCCATTTTTGAAATTCTCTGACTTAAACCTCAAAGCCTTACAATTTTTACATACTTCTAAAATAACACCTATGTCCATATACACAATCTCTATTCACCTTTTCATTATTTCTCCAAGTAATAAATTCTCTTTATTTGCGATAATGCGATCTTTACTTTTTTGTTTTGATGCTGTCGTTTTTTCTGCTTTCATATTCTGTATCTTGCTCCGCATGTGTTTTGTGCCTATGTTTTTTTTTTTTTTTTTTTGAGTCTTTTGAATTCCACTTTTCATTATCTTTAACCTGCTCTGTATGTGTTTGGCCCCCTTGTTTTTAACCTCTTTATGACGTATTACTTTGTTTTCTACTCTGTCTTTTATTTCTGACTTTGCTTTGTCCTGCTTTTTTTTCAATGACACCTGATCTGTGGTGATTATTTTCCCTTTTTCGAGTAATAATTTTAATTTGTTTGCGCTACTGCGATCTTTACTTTCTTTTTTTTTTTTTTATACTTTCTAATTTTCATACTTTCATATTCTTTAAACTTTCTCTACATATGTATCGCGCCGGTTTTTTTTTTAGAGCCTTCCGAATTCCACTACTTTCATAATCTCTAACCTGCCCTGCATGTGTATAGCGCCAATATTTATGAACGTCTTTATGAAGTTCTACTTTGTCTTTTACTCTCTGTCTTTTAATTCTGAGCCCAATTGAACATGCTTTTTTTCAATTCATCTTGTTCCGGGCTGATAATTACTTTCATTATTTTCTGAATCTGCACCTAGATTATTCTTTTTCTTTTCTCCAACGCTTTTGAGTCTCTTTTCTCCACGCTGCTTTCTTCTTCGCTTAGTTGTCTACGTTTAATTTATAACATATTGTCCTTATACGCTTTATATGCGCTGAGAGCCCTGGATCTGTGTGTGCTCAAAGCCTTTGCACGACTAAGTGTTTTGCTGACTGTGGTCTTATTTGATATTGGTTGTAAGTAGGGCGTTTCTTGCAAGAATCTCATGTTCTACGTTCCAGCAAGACGGTCTTGGGTCAATCTCTTGGCACAAACTCTCATGTTTAAGGTCCCCATGAGATGCTGTGCGGCCAATCTCTGTCGTCTCACGAGTCTTTTAAGTATCTTCCATGATCTTCACGTGAAGATCACGTCTCATATCCCTAGTGTTTCTCTCCAGGATTTTTTTTTATATAATACAGAGATAGAGCATATAAATGCAAAGCCAATTAAATTCAAAGGGTCGAAATGCATAAAATCCTTACTAAAAATTGAAAATAAATATTGTTGAAATGCTGTGGTAATTATATCTTATTTGTTTTATAGACTTTCAATGACTATATATATAGGGATCTGAATCATACCACAAACGTGAGGTTTGGACCATTGATTGGAGAAACATTTGTTGGTTGGACCTCTAAGTTTTAATTCAGTACCACTGCTATACTACCTCTATGTTTAACTCACCGGTCTATCAGGTAGCTTACAGTGCTGACTGCCCTAATATAATGACAAAACTGTACGAAACAGAAGTGTAATGATTATCCGTTCCCATTATTGCACTTTGCAAAGAATGCAACATAACCATCCAAGTAATGTACAGTGTCAGTTTTTAAGCAAGATAACAGCTGTGGAGATCTTTTTTAGAGTGTCAGGAGCAAAGATGTAGATTGAGTAGTGGTCGCACATTTTTTGTAACTGAAAAAGTCCCATGGCATAGCGGAATTCTACCAACTAAAAAATCATTAAACCTCTCAGAGGTGCCAAAATATCTGCAGAGGCCGGACAAGGGGGTGGCAAAAAAAGCAGCTCGGAGTATGACTTTCGCAGACATAGCACTTAGTGAGCACTTTGGATGCATTTCCCAGCTGCTTCGTCCCATTACCCGCTCATACTTGTGGTCCCTCTCTCTGCATTACTCCACTGACCCAGGGTCAGAGGCAAATCATTTGCCCACTAGCCCTTGGCTCTGCGAGAGTTGCTGGTGAACACACACTATCCTGGATGCCTAAGTGCTCTCGAAGTGCTGTATTTGCAAAATGGCAATCACGGAGCTGCTTTTATACCAGTTTCTCCAGGTATTTTGTCCTCCTCAGTCAGGTGTATTCTCACGTCAGGAGCCAGGAACACTACTTGTTATTTCTAAGGTGCACCAGTTAAAAAACACTTATGTAGAGCATAATTATCAAGTCGTTAATGATGATGAACAATTGAGGATAGTATTTATTGAGTTTTAACCCGTTTTAATGTATGCGAATTTAAGACATTACTATTTCAAATAAATCAGTATTCAGCAGTGCATTCAAAGTCAACTATCATTTCAATCATTTAATTTTTACTTTGATGCGTCTGCACCTCATATTCTATGCCAATTTGAGGATTAATACATTGGCCTAGTTTTCTAATTGCCTTCTTTTTCAACTTGCTTTTTAGGAAAATATTCAAATTCAGGTTGTACTTACTCAAGTAGAAATTTGTTAAAAGTTCAGGTTTAATTCATTTTTTTTAATTCCATTGTGTTGATTCTATATTCATTTAGTGATTCAGTGTGTATTTACTTCATGATTTATGTAATTATTAAATTAACTTGTTTTAATGTAAAATGCAATTAATTGTGAATAATTACATACATTTATGTGATTAGTTAATTGTTTTTAATTCCCAACCCTAATATATATTATATATATAATCTATAAATCTCATAAACCCATATTTTATTCACAACTGAACACAGAAAATATATAATACATTGAAACAAGAGACATTTAACTATTTCATGAAAAAATATTACCTCATTTTAAATTTGATGGCAGTAACATGTCTCAGAAAATTTGGGAGGAGGGCAACAAAAGGATGGAAAAGTAAGTGGTACAAAAAGAAACAGCTAGAGGAACATTTTGCAAATAATAAGGTTAATTAAGGTTAAGGTTAAGGCAACAGGTCAGCTAACATGATATGGTATAAAAAGAGCATCTTACAGATCTAGAGTCTGTCAGAAGTAAAGATGGGCAGAAGTATATCAATCTGCAAAAAACTGCATCTACAAATTGTGGAACAATTTCAGAGTAATGTTCATTGTCATTGTCTGTGAACAAAGTTCGCTGTGCCATCCACAAATGCAGGTTAAAGTTCTATCACGCAAAGAAGAAGTTATATGTGAATATGATCCAGAAATGCCACTGTCTTCTCTGTGCCAAAGCTGATTTAAAATGGACTGAAGCAAAGTGGAAAACTGTTCTGTGGTCAGATGAATCAAAGTATGAAATTCTTTTTGAAAACATCAATGCTGCGCCCTCCATACTAAAGAGGAGAGGGACGATCCGGCTTGTATTAGTGCTCAGTACAAAATCCTGAACCTCTGATGATATGAGTGTGCATCAGTGCCTATTGAATTGGCAGCTGTCACATCTGGAAAGGCACCATCAATGCTGAAAGGCATATACAGGTTTTAGAGCAACATATGAAAAAGTTTGGGAACCCCTCTTAATTCTTTGGATTTCTGTTTATCATTGGCTGAGCTTTCAAAGCAGCAACTTCTGCATGAATGCTTTTGTAGATTTCAAACTGTATTTTTGGTCATTGTCTTGTTGGAATATCCAACCCCTGCGTAACTTCAACTTTGTAACTGATGCTTGAACATTATCCTGAAGAATTTGTTGATATTGCGTTGAATTCATCCGACCCTCGACTTTAACAAGGACCCCAAGTCCCTGAACTAGCCACACAGCATGATGGAACCTACACCAAATTTGATAGTAGGTAGCAGGTGTTTTTCTTGGAATGCGGTGTTCTTCTTCCGTCATGCAAAGTGCTTTTAGTTATGACCAAATAACTCAATTTTTGTCTCATCAGTCCAAAGCACTTTGTTCCAAAATTAATCTGGCTTGTCTAAATGAGAATTTGCATACAAAACGCGACACTGTTTGTGGCGTGAGTACAGAAAGGGCTTCTTTCTCATCACCCTGCCATACATATGTTCTTTGTGCAAATTGCGCTGAATTGTAGAACAATGTACAGATACATCAACTGCAGCAAGATGTTCTTGCAGGTCTTTGGAGGTGATCTGTGGGTTGTCTGTAACCATTCTCACAATCTTGCACATATGCTGCTCCTCTATTTTTCTTGGCCTGCCAGACAGCAACTGTGCCTGTGGCCTTCCATTTCCTGATTACATTCCTTACAGTTGAAACTGACAGTTTAAATCTCTGAGATAGCTTTTTGTAGCCTTCCCTTAAACCATGATACTGAACGATCTTTGTTTTCAGATCTTTTGAGACTTGCTTTGAGGATCCCATGCTGTCACTCTTCAGAGGAGAGTCTAAGGGAAGCACAACTTGCAATTGACCATCTTAAATACCTTTTCTCATGATTGGACACACCTGTCTATGAAGTTCAAGGCTTAACAAACTAATCCAACCAATTTGGTGTTGCAAGTAATCAGTATTGAGCAGTTACATGCATTCAAATCAGCAAAATTACAAGGGTACCCAAATTTTTGCACAGCCAGTTTTTCACATTTGATTTAATTTCATACAACTAAATACTGCTTCACTAAAAATCTTTGTTCAGAAAACACCCCAGTACTCAGATGTTCCTACGAAATGACATACCACAGTCATCTTTTTTGTTGAAAGCAGAGTAAATTATTATGCAGGCTGAGAGGTGTTCCCAAACTTTTTCATATGACTGTATGCTTCCATCCTGATGACACCCTGACTTTTGAAAAGCTAGAATCCTATATCACACAAGAATGGGACAGCATTCCTATCCCAAAAGTCCAGCAACTGGTCTGCTCAGTTCCCAGATGTTTACGGACTGATGTTACAAGAAGAGAGGATGCAACACAGTGGTAAACATGGCCCTATCCCAACTTTTTTGAGACATATTGCTACCATCACATTTAAAAACACAGGTAGGGGAAGCTGGCGCACGCATGTTGCTGCGGTTCCTCCCTGTTAACACTAAACACTGTTAAAATTGACACTTATTACACATTTATTTTATTATATACCAGTAATGGTGCACTGCACGATAACATGCAGTGAATACACTTGGCGTTAGCATTCATAGTTTTCATAGTCTTTCTTGGGATGTTTAGGATTCAAATGTTCAATCTGCCTCAAGAATAATTTAAGATATGAAGAGGAAGGGGAAGTGACAGCGAAGGTGGTAGGGATGATAATGGTGCCCGTACGCATGCACCACACAGCTGCCCCTCTGCCGATAGTTGACTCTACAATAAAATAAAATTAAAAAAAGAGTAATAAAAATCATCTCCCCGAATGCGGACAGAAGATGTCATGTAGTATATGTGTACCAAAAATTTCAGGTCAAACGGTTTGCGAGCTAAAAGTGATTTAAAATCCTGGACAGACACGGTACCGTATTATAATATAGCTCATGGATGCATCTGACTTGAACTGCACTGACTTGAAGTTATTTTTACAGACTTTATGGACTTTGCCTGACTGGGTTCTCAGCCAAAAACAACTCAGCAAATGAATATTTCGGTGGTTCATGGGATGAGGCTAATGAACATTTCTTTGCACCGGGGCGATCTAGGTGCCAGGGATGGGGTGTCTTCTGGATTATAATGGAAATACTGGATTAGTCTGGATTACTTTTATACATACTTAATGATCTGATTTTACTCCCACCTGGCTTGTGGCTCTGAGGCGATTTTGCACCAATAATACCCAGTGATATATATGTATGTGGCTGTACATTGGAACCTCCGAATTCTGGAATCTTCATGGGCATCTTCTAATATTTCCTACTATGCTTTTCCTACTGCTTGCTATCGCCACTCATCTGTGCCACCCCACCCTGCTCATCTACTCTTCTCCACCATGCTGTGCTGTATTTCTGCTACTATCAGATAAATACTGCTCTGTACTTTGCTAAAATACTCTAGTGACAAACTCCTTCATATTAAACAGTTTGCCCAGAGCAAATGGTCAGACTGGAATGTCCTAAAAGACACTGGCATCGTGTGACGCCTGAATATTTACATCACGGGCCAGGTCGCCACCACTGCCTGACTGCGAATGAAAAGTTAATCGGCAGCATTTGTTCAGTAATACAGCATCCTATTGTTGGCTTTGGAAATACGTGTGTCAGCGTGCCAAATTTGCAGTATTTAAAAAAAAAAAAAACTCTGATCATGGATCTATCCACAATTAACTCTCGTCAGCTAATATTGCATTGTTTAACTCACGATCCCTTAATTGCAAAGTGTTGGTGCTTTCAGAGTTCATTACAGACTCCAAACTTGACATGCTTTGCCTAACAGTAACCTGGCAAAAACAAACAATTTTACATATCTCATGGAGGAAACACCATCCAGATACATTTACTTCGAAGAGCCTAGCAGCTCAGATAGGGAGGAGGAGTCACAGTAATTGTTAGAACTGAACTAAACATCAAAAGAATTACAGTTGACTGCCCATTGTCTTTCAAGTGTCTGGCTCTAAAGCTAATAACAATGTCTTACTCATTGTTTCTATCATTCCACAAAATACAATGCATCTTTTTTATCTGATGTGACTGAATCATTAACCCATTTAAGTTCCCTTTCGCAGTGAGTCATTCTTCTTGGTGATTTCAACATCGACATTACTACATGTAAGCTGAGAAATTAATTCTTATCTTTACTGGACTGTTATTACTTGGTGCAACATGTTGATTTTCCTACTCACTCTGGTGGTCATATATTGGACCTGATCTGTATATCAGGCTTATCTGTCAGCAACACTTATAGCAGTGATTTGGGCCTCTATGATAATAATGCAGTATTTTTCACTGTCTCATTACCACTCTCTCCTCTTACCTGTAAACGTCAAATTTCTTTCAGAAACCTTAAAAATATCTGTTCTATTATCCTTGCCAGTTCAATTTCTGATCTTTTTCTGTCTTCAACTATTCCATCAACACTAGATAGTCTTGTTCATCAATATAACACAGCCCTTCTTTTAGCACTAGATAAAAAAGCTCCGTTAAAGCATAAGGAGGTTTCCTTTAAGTGCTCAGCTCCATGGTACAATTCAGTTACAGTCTACAAAAGCAGCCAGCCGACACCTTGAGAAAATCTCATGCAAGACTGGCCTTCAAAGGGCTTACAAGGATGCACAGCAGCAAAGAACACACATCAGAATAATAGAAAGTGGCCATGATAACACAAGAGTTTTGTTCTCTGCAGTTAATAAACTACCTCAGCCTACATCTGGTCCAACTACCAATGTCTGTGAAAAATTCCTCCACTTTTTCTGCAATAAAATTAAAGTTCTAAATTATTCAACTAACATAAACCCTTCATCCATTTATATATTTCCCTGTCTTCCCACTCTATCTAGTTCTTTTTCTAAATTTTCGCCCAACACGTCTGCATTTTTTAATGACCTGCTTTGAAAGATGAGGCCCACTACCTGTATAGCGAACCCTATCCCCACTACACTTCTTAAATCCTGCCTTAATGCCATAATCCCAACTTTTACAACAATAATAAATACATCACTTGGCAATGGCTTTGTGCCAGCCACTTTTACAATCACTTTTGTAACCCCACTGTTAAAAAAGTCTGGTCGTGATGCTGACAATCTTAACAATTTTCATCCTATTTCTCACTTACCTTTTCTGTCAAAAGTTCTTGAGTGTGTTGTAATCTCCTGACTCACTAATTATTTAACCTCTAAAATTGAGGGAACCCTTTTAATCTGGTTTCAGGTCACAGCACAGCTGTGACACTGCTCTGCTTCATGTAACTAATGATCTGCTTATGGCTGCAAACTCAAACCAGCATATTAATTTTGTTCGATCTTAGTGCAGTATTTGACACTGTCAGACATGACATTCTACTGTCCAGAACGGAGAAAATGCTGGGTATCTCTGGCACTGCCTTCCAGTGCTTTATATCCTATCTGAATGACAAGAGATTGTTAGTCTTGGCAACAGCAGATCCAGTTCAGCACCAGTCACAAAAAGGGTTCCTTGGGGCTCTTTTATCAGCCTTCTGATCTTCTGTATCCATATGCTTCCCAATGGCCATATTATTTGCAGCTATAGACTGGGCTATCATTTTTATAAAGATGATACTCAACTCTATTTTAAAGTTAAAAGCGAAACTTCATCAGAGCTTTCTCAGCTCAGAATTTGCCACAGTAAAATTAAAACCTAAATGGAGCAGAACTCCTTAAAATTAAACTGCAACAAAACAAAATTGGCACTAAAGCGCAACTTAAGAAAATGAGCTCCTTTTCAGTCACTTTTCACGATAATCTCATCAGACCTTCTTCTAATGCCAGGAATCTGGGTGTCATTTTTGATTCCTCCCTTTCTTATTCCGCCCACATAAACCACATTAAGAAACTTTCCTACTTTCACCTCTGTAACATCCTGTGTTTGCTCATTCCTCTTCTCTTCTAATGCTGAGAAACTTGCTAATGTTCACCTACTATGGTCTTCTGATACTGCAATCTTGTTGTGTCCCATAATAACCTGTACCCTATGGGTGAAAGGGCCTTTAGCTGTATAGTGCTCAGACCTTGGAATGGCCTTCCTAAATTAATTAGACCAGCTGACTCCCTATTCATTCTTTTAAGAAACAACTTAAACCTCCTCTGTTCAGGAAGGCTTTTAACTTAACCTGACATTCTGCCTCCTCTTTCACTCTTCCTCTCTATCCAAATGCTCAGTATAATTTGTGTATGTTATATCACAAATGATGTTATTTGCTAGTGTAAGAGCCAAAGTTAGAAAGTTAATACTTTAAGTTAAACTCATACTAGTGTTTGCTTAATTTGAATAGAATACAATTTTCTTTCATAGCTATAGATTATGGTATCACCTTTTACCCCCTGTAAGTTAACATGAGATATAACATTCTAAGCTATATTTCTGATACAGTGTGTTAATTAAGTCAGTTTTTTAGAATTAGTCTCATTGCTAGCATGGATTGAAAGACCCACTTGCGGTTTGTGTAAGTGGGATAGGCATACTGTTTTCTGACCATTTATAAATGCTTCAATTGTATTAGAAAACTTAAAGAAACAAATAAGATATACAAGCTTTAAACAGAACTATTCTTAAAACCAGAACTTTTCTTTACTTTGCAATACCAACTTTTTCTTTATTTTTGTGCGAACTGTTTTACCTTGAATTTTTTCTGAAGTTTTAAAAAAAGGAAGATATTTTGTCTGTGGAATCATTTCAATGTTTCAAGCTATTGCTAGAATCCCACGAAGCAAACTAAAACTGCAGAACTTTGGTAATTTTGGGTAAATGCAAGTAAAGCTAGGCAATCTGTTAGTACTGAATTTGTTACTTTAGTATTTTTTTTCGTCAGAAAAAAAGTGCAATCAAAAAACAGAAAACGCCGACTGCAGAAAATTTTAAGATTCGGAATGAATTTAGTTGTACTACAGCAGCATGGCTTACTGATACGAAGAGTTTTTTAGCAAGTCCACCTGATGAACAGCTTGTTAATTCAAAGAATTACAGCTACAAGTTCGAGTCAGCACAGAATCCAGAGTTCCACAAACCTTTCAGTTGAAGCACATTCTCAATAGTAAATGCGGCTCATCATCCCAACTAAGAGCTGTGGCACCAGCGTCTTCATCGACAGTCACACTTGAGCAGTCAGAACTCGATAAAATCCTACAAAGGCTTCTTCACATGGCTGAGTCTAAAGCAGAAAAGCAGGAACGATTGGCAAAACCTACTACTAACGCGAGGACCCACCTGCAGAGTTACAGACATGATCTACTTGATATGCTCATGCACAATCAAGCCGAATGTCAGAAGGCAGTCGGTGAAATAGCTAAAATGTTAGCCCAACAAAAAGATAAACAAAAGGAAGCTCCTGTATTGCGTGGTCAAGTACCACACAGACAGGTCCCTTTTATTTGTAGGTGATCTGTTGTCTTATGCAGATTTCATTAGGGCCTTTGATCACACTGTTGGCAGTGTGTTAGAGAACCCTCAAGATAAATTAGATTACCTAATCCAATATACCAGAGGTCCTACCCAGGAAATGGTTAAGGGCTGTGTATGACTGCCTCCAAGTCAAGGCTATGCAAAGGCCAGAAAGCAAATTGAAAGTTACTATGGCAACCAAATATTCATAGCTGATGCATACACAGATAAAGCATTGAAGTGGCCTCATACAAAGCAGAATGACTGATGGGGAGGCCCTGAGAGGCTATCAACCTTACTTGATAAGTGTGTGGACTCATGGCCAAAGCAAGGAGCCATGATGTATTCAACAGCAATCCAAACATCCATACCATACTCTCTAAGCTCCCATATTCTTTGCAAGACAAGTGGCAAAACTCAGCTTATGAACTAGAAGAAATAGGCAGATATTGACGATCTAACTACTTTTCTATATCGACCGGCTAAGATGTTGATGCATCACGTTTATGGAAATGTTCCATAAGGTAGCACAGAGAAAAAGGAAAAGACTGACAAAGGTAAGTCTCCCCTGAATTGTCGCCAAAGAAAAGGGAGTACTGGGAGTACTTTTGCTACAAGCATCACCGAAACTGCTGAAAAGGGGATTCGAGAAACCTCAGTCAAAAAGACTGCAACTCTTGCTGAATGTAGTAAAATCAAAGTACTTCCACATAAAGACAAATCTAATCTAAAATCTAAAAGGTTTATGCTTTCGTGTCTCAAACAGAGGCACCTTGGTAAGAACTGTAAAGAAAGAATTAAGTGTCAGATATGTTCTTTGCAACACCAGGCATCTTGCACATCAAAAAATAGGATGGAGCAACATCCACTAAAACTACTTCCAGTGAGGTAACATCAACTAAAGGGGAATTCGAGAAGGGGACTTGCATCCTTAAAGGGGCCAGAAAAGAATAAGCACTTCATACAGTCCCCATTTAGGTAAAATCTAAGAAGAGCGAAAAGTATTTAGAATCATGCACCCTTACAGACTCCAGTAGTACAGCAACAATTTGTACTGAAAACCTACAGAGATGGTTAAACCTTCATGGACGAAGAACTCAAGTGTTCCTGAAAACTGTAAATAATCATAATGATGATTCAAAAGTGCCAACTAAGTGTTCTATCTTATCAGATTTGCAAATCTGTGGTCTCAATGATAATGAACGTATTGATTTGCCAAAGGTCTATACACAGATTTCTATTCCAGTGGGAAGAGAAAATATTCCACGACAAGAAGACATTGAGAAGTGGATTTATCTTGAGGAGGTACACCTACCATTCATAGATTCTTAAGTTGATCTTTAATAGATATCAACACCCCAAGGGTTCTTCGAGCTGTGGCAAACCATACTTAGCAAACCAGGTGGACCTCACACTGTGAAAACTGCACTTGGATGGATAATCGGTGGGCCGTAGATGACTTCATAAAGCACAGAGGTAAGCTGTCTAAACATTCAATCAATCATGTGTCAATAGTAGAAATTGAAGATATGTTGCTTCAACAGTATAACACAGACTTTCCTGAGTGCAGTTGTGAAGAGAAGGAAGAAATCATGTCACAGGAGGACATCAAGTTCATGCGCATAGCCTCAGAATCTGCAAGACTGGTAGGTGGCCACTATTGCTTATATTTGCCTTTGAAATCTATTCAAGCACTTATGAGGAACACATATGTCATGTTCAAGCTCTCCTTTACTCACACTTATGTACAGTACCTAAGCTCTAAATTATAGAACCAAGACACCAGGTATGTGGTAGCTGAACAGAAAGCCTTGGCACTTAAATGGACCATTAACCAGCTGAGGTACTACCTTCTCAGCTGAGAGTTCATTCTTGTCAAGAACCTTTACAATGGATGACCTTGCACAAGCAGCTGAATCCCTGGGTTACGAGGTAGTTTTTGGACCTACAGCCATATAAGTTCAAGGGCCAACATCGATGAGGATCCGTCCACCACAATGCCAATATTCACTCTTAGATATGTTACCTGTCAGTTCTGGCCACCTGATCAAATGAGTCTAGCCTAAGGGGGTGACTGGTGGGTCGTGTCACATACAAGCACTTAAGAGACAACTTAAACAGTATTTCCACCCTTAAGTCAAGAGTTGGCGCTGTTGCCAAAAGCTTTTCCTCCTTTCTCTCTGGCAAGCCTAATATCTGGCGACAGGAAGACACCTGATATTACTTCCTGGGTCCGGCCCCTTGACCCTGATCCTTCCACCATCTTGACTTCAGTCTGCACTTGGACTTGCGTCTGGAAAGGTGTTTCATTAATTGAGTTTTTTTTTTTTAAACAATATTGTGATTGATATTAATGGAATTAAGAATACCTAGATTATACACACGGAAAAGCTGCTGAATAAGGAAAACAAACAGGATTGTCCTTTATCTTTTAAAGACATGTACTTGCCCACAATTTGCATGCTATCATCAATATGCTAAGGATGCTCTTGTATAAAAGCTTTGTCCATACCAAAAATTGTTAGCATACCAATGATATGCATAATAAGACCCTTAGACATTGTTGTTAAATAAATTTCTTATATACTTGCTGGAGTCCTGACAGCATTTGTATAATATTGTTGAAGTAAACTGGGGATTGACAAAAACATTTTTCCCCTAACAATGGCATATTTTATTTTTCGTATTTTCAGATAAACAGCAGTTATTCTTACACATTTAAATGGTAAAAGATAAATGATGTTTTGAAATTTTTAAAAACTTAAGTTTGGAATTAGTCAAAGAAATCTGTATTTCCAATTTGCGAGCATTAATTTTAAATTCGATATTTACTTTTTGGACCTACAATGTAACAATAAATTGAGGTAGCTTCAAAACAGTTTAACATTACATTTAAAAATAGGGAGTTAGGTCAACCTAAACTGCTGGCAGAAGCTGCACATAGCAACATTGAGCAACTAACAAATAATAAAAAAAACATTTCCAACTTGTTTTGTCTTACGGTCTAAACAAATACAGTTTAACAAAATAATAATTTATATCATTACCACACCCAGATATAACTGAATTAAGTGTATTGTATGTGCATCTATGAACTAATGCACCTCAGCCATGTTAGAAAGTAGGTATGGTTCACAGTTTCATTTTATTTTTTAAAATGACTATTTGCAGTGGTGTTCAAAACCATTCAATCCCTTTGAAGGTCATAATTTCTTGCATGACAAAAGATTTGTACATGTATTTATCCATTCTGTATTTTTAATTTGAACTTTTATGTTGTAACGATACATATCAAAGTCATCATAAACCATTTTCTGCAGATATTCAACTGAAGAAGAAAAACTCAAAAGTTAATGTTTTGCATATGTACAGTATTTAAACCTTTGGTTGGATAACGTACAACTAGATTATTAAAAATCATTATTAAACATCATTCAGACTTAAAATTGTCATAAATCAAAACTCAGCATTTGCATTAAAGTCTAAAAATAGTCAAATTCTAGTCTTCCGAAAATGACTGCCAGACAGAAATGTACAATAATATATTAACTTAATAAATAGTCGTTTTAATCCAACCGTTCATTCATGATCCACCAGAGCCTAACCAAACATCATCTAGTGTAATCAAAAACAGACTCAATTACAGTTTTCTTAAAAAAATAAAAATAAAATGCTATATCACTATCAAAAGCACTCAACCACATTCAAAATGTTATGTACAGTAATAACAGAGAGCAAGGATTAGAAAATGATTTGGGTTACTCTGATTATGGGGGCTAAACTGATACCATTTATTAATTCAAAGTTCATGTTAATTAACATGCTTTGCACACTGGTGAATACTTTTGTGTGTGTGTTTTTTTTTTTACAGAAATTGTTTTAAACAAGGTACATTTTGCATATCATTGCAAAGAAAAACTGTTGTTTTACAAAATATTCTGTTATAATTTTTGTTAACTCTATGGTGGACTTAATTTATCCTAAACTCCAGTTTTTGGGATATTCTTTGACTGAATGGCTTGAACTCACATTATCACTGCTTCACTGTGTTTTTCAAAGCAAAATTACTTCAAAGCAAATAATCATTAAACTGTGTACGGATATCATTTATGATGGGTGAACATAAGACAAACTAAGTGGGTCACTTTAAGGGCAGTTTTCATAGAACTGACCTATGGGATTTTCATGCTAGGTTTTAAAACTAGATTACTGAGATGAAGACTGTTGTGCTATTCCTCATTTTTAAACTTTCAGTGCTAAAATATAGAGCTGTCCACACTCTCATAGGCACATTTTTTCAGGGAGAACATTGATCAACAGTAGCCCATTGGCAATTGTATGTGGTTTTAAACTGAGTTAACGTTTCATGTTTCAGTCAAGTTTTAGTTTTGTTTATCATTTGTTTAATAAAATACTTCTTTTGGTTCAGTTTTAATTAGGGTACAGAGTTCATATTTAACAAGTTCCCAATTCAGATCCAGATGAACCAAAGACTAGGGAAGGCAGAATCACTTTTACATTATCTATACTAATAAAAGGCAAAGCCCTCACTGACTGACTGACTGACTGACTGACTCACTCACTCATCACTAATTCTCCAACTTCCCGTGTAGGTGGAAGGCTGAAATTTGGCAGGCTCATTGCTTACAGCTTACTTACAAAAGTTAGGCAGGTTTCATTTCGAAATTCTATGCATAACGGTCATAACTGGAACCTACTTTCGTCCATATAAATGGCTATAGCCAGCATCTCAGTCGGCGTGTGAGGCGGAGTTGTGCCTGCCCCTATAAGGCTTTCCGTCAGCAGCTATCCAATAGAAATGCTGCCGCAAAATATTTGCGGGTGAAGGACTGTGCTTACAATTGAGAAGGCAGCAAAAGAATATGAAGCGAGTGACGCATACAAGCATATTCATAAGTGCAGCTACTGCGGAAACAAAGCACGGTGTAAACCTTAAGTTTAAATTAAGTTCATAGACAGGCTGCCGCTGGCATTTGTCATGGACTTGTTGTTGAAGTGACATTCGGCATCTGTCAAGCGTTGTAAGCATACAACCGATTTCATCGATAACTTCGCATCCAGCTTTTGAGAGTTGGAACATTCATAAACATTAAAGTGTCCACTACTAAAACTGTCACCTGTGAATCTAAGATGCTTGAATCTAAGATGCTTAAGAGGCATTGGCGGTTCTCCAAAGGTGTAAAATATTTGGCCATTCGGTACACTTGAAAGCGACAACCGAATAATTCAGTGGCAGCCATCAACTCACATGCAGAAGCATAAGTGAAGGGCTTAAGCATTTCACTCTTATAGTGCTCTTCTCAGCTGTGCTGAGGGGTAAGCCGTTCACAGACGGAGAATACATGAAAGAATCGTTCCTAAAAATATCAGAGCATCTATTCTCTGACAAACGGGAAATTGTTCAGAAAATTAGAGAAATGCCTCTCTCTGCAAAGACCGTCAAGGACAGGACCATTAAAATGGCAACAAACATCACCAGTAAGCAAATTTTAAAAAAAGATTAAAACTTTTAAAAGTTTATAAGCTGTGTTATGTTTTGCGGCTCCAGACTATTTTTCTTTGGAGGAAGAGGGGGCAAAATGGCTCTTTTGATAGTGAAGGTTGCAGACCACTGGTATAGATGAAATTAATATATCTTCCATATAAAACAGTCGGGATCACTTGCAAAATTATCATTTTGTAGCCTACCTTTTTTGTCCTTTTGCTCTCTGTGTCGGAAGAAGTGAATAATGTCTTTAGGATTGGCCACCCGATCCACAAACTTCTGACTGAAGCGTAAAGCATTAAAGGGTTCGTATCCACCACTGTAATCCACCTTAGTCAAAAAGACGTGTGTTTACATGTACTGTATGCCATGAGACAATATTATATAACAAGTGAATATAGTAAAAGAAAACAAAAACAAAATACAACTATGTCAACTAATACATTTTTAACTGTGCATTTAATGTTACCCTATTAAACCTCCTATAAATTACTTCCTGTAAATATATCTTTTATACATATATATACACATTTTTATACATTTTAGATGGAAATCTTGTCTTCTTTAAAATACCTCAAAATGCATTCCAGAATATTTCCAAAATGTAAAAGGATATTTTATGATATCTTGAAATGCAAGAAAGTTATCTTAAAGTATTCAGATATTCATTTTAGATACCTTCAAATTCACTCACATCTGAGACAAAGTTTCTAACATGCATTTTTAGATAGCATTACTTAATGATACTAACTAATAAAGTATATCTGATGCAGCTTAAAGCACTTTACAAAAAAAGTATATACCAATAAACGATATGTACATACACACATGTGGTTAAAAGTTTAGAATCACACAGAAATCTTCATGTTTTTAATGGAAATTGATACTGTTGTAGATGACACTGGTGTTTGCCATGCATGTAATTAAGGAGGCAGGCATCTGTGGACCTGTAAAGCATCTGTTTCTCAAACTACAGACTCCGTACTTAACATTTTTGTGCAGTTGTGTATCTGGGATTTCCACTTGTTTTTTCTACCCTGGGCAGAATCAGTTTGCCCTCTTCTCTCAAAAGTAGCAGACGCTTTTGTACAAAATGTTCAGCTTCTTTGTAATCTGTCAGACTGAACAATTTTTATTTTCAAGAACAACAATATATTCATGTGCTTCTAAAATAAAGACCATTTTTACCTCTGAATTGAATTTTGGGAATTCCAGTACCTTTCAACCCATGGAAATACAACTGACTTTCTTTATTAAACAAATAATCTGTTTTGCCTGAGCTAACACAGTTGCAATGGTTTCTGTAATAACCAATTGGCATTTAAACGTGATTAATTATAGTTTAGTAATTAAGAGAAGAGTTCACCATTAGAACAGTGGTTGCTGAAAATGGATCTTTGCAGTCACAGGTGAATAATACATTATACACTGGTCATTTCAAGCAATAACAGTCATTTGCAATTTTAGTAACGTCTTTGCTATATTTTTGAGTCATATTAATGGTACATTGCTAAAAAAGTTACATTTCTATCAAAAATTTGAACATTTCTGAGCAATTCCAAACTTCTGGCCACTAGTGTGCATGTGACCCATTTGTAACAAGATTTGTGCCTGACCTGAAGCATCAGAAGTCTTTTTTTATATGTTTTTATTGACTTTAATTAGAAGCAGATAACATTCCATACAACCAAGTCAAACCTAACAAAGCAAAATTCAACCTCTACCCAAGAGAAAGAGAGGAGAGTCAACAACCAAAGCTACTCTTTAAACGTGCATAAGAAGGTAAGAGTTTATTTCTCCCCGAAATGGAAGTTTTTCTAAAAAGTTATTGATTAGATTATGCCATATTTAAAAAAAAATTTGAACAGATCATCTAATTGAAAATTAGATTTTTTACAATTTCAAATAGTATAGAACATCAGTTACCAACTGACTTGAAAGTGGTGGAGTGGGATTCTTCCAGTTCAGCAAGATAAGTCTATGTACTATTAGGGAGAGCAGAGCGGCGGCGTCTCCCACAGGCACATAGCCTTTCGCAAACACCCAAGTAAATTCAACAGAAGTAAAGCCAGCAGCTGACCAGGAGAAATAACCGGCAGTGAAAAATCAAAGTTGATCGCTCAGCGGGTGGTAGAATCTTAAGGCCGACAGTCTCTTAGTGATTCAGCTGAACACGTAAAGCACCGAAGCACCTACAAAAACGGCGAAGATGAGATCAACACTAAACATTAAGTTCAATCTGCTCTCTGCCCGTTAAAGGCACGTTTATATGTTGTGTGCCCTGCAGCATGTATAGCTCAGGTTTTCCGGCCGACAGTGTAGACAGCTTCACCTGCCAAAAGTGTTTAGTTAATTTAGAGTTAGTTGGGAAAATACGCGAATTGGAGGACCGCGTTAGGAACCTGATAGCTATTAGGGCAAACCGAAAATTGGATCGACTCGGTTTGTTTAGACAATTCGGCTACTTCTGATTTGGATTTAGTCTCTCCAGGACCCACTGTAGTCAGTGCGCGGCCGAAGTCATCTGCACTAATTCAACCACAGGGCGAGTGGGTAGCAGTAAGACAGGGGTCTAAGAAGCCAAAATTTAGTCCCTCAGCACCCAGGTCACCAATTCGGACCCAGAACAGATTCTCAGCACTCCGCAGCGCGCCTGTGGAAACTGAGAATAAGAAAGTGCTCATAATTGGCGATTCCATAGTGCAGAATGTTAGAATTCCAAACTATGTTAAACCAGCAGTGTTAATGTTAAATGCCTAGCAGGGGCCAAGATTTCTGGCATAGAGGCCGCATTGGACCGTGTTGCCGACAATGAAGCATCTACCTTATTGCTGCATGTCGGCACTAATGATATTTATTTACAGCAATCTGAGGTATTAAAGCGGAACTTCATCTCTCTATGCACCAAAGCTAAAAGAAAATGTCAGAATTTAATTGTATCTGGTCCCTTACCAAGATTATATAGAGGGCATGTGATTTATAGCAGATTGCATTCCCTTCACTGCTGGCTAGAAACCTGGTGTGCAAATAAAAGCATAGCGTTTGTGAACAATTGGGATGATTTTTGGGAAAGGCCTGGATTTTTCAAAAGAGATGGTCTTCATTTTAACTGGAGGGGATCTTATGTATTATTCCAAAATATGGCAGCAAAACTGCCTGGTTGACTGATCAGAGCACCATGCAGGCCGCAGTCATGTGATCTTAAATCACAGGCTGTTGTTTATCCCACCTGTTACTATACTGAAGCTGTTACCCAAAATCCCTGTTGTGGGGCATCCAGCAAATTTAGTCTTGATACAAACCTTAAATTAATTGATAACCAAAAAATAAGGTGTATAATTAGACCAAGGGATAAAACCAGACCCTCCACCAGGGGTATCTGTAATAGAAATTTACTTCAAATTAAAACAAAAATTTATCACCAGTTCAGAAAGAATCATGCAGTTTTGAATGCTGCTTATTGAACATTCGCTCTCTTGGCAATAAAGCTGTTTTGGTAAATGATATTATATTAAGTACAAAATCTGATCTGTGGCTTCTCCCTGAAACCTGGCTTAGTAAATGTGACACTGTTCCTCTAGCTGAGGCATCACCAGATGGATACTCGTCCCTTCATAAGTCTAGAGATTCTGGTCGAGGAGGCAGCCTTGGAATAATTTATTGTAACAAAATGCAAATCACATCTAAAAATCTAGGCAACTTTACATCCTTTGAGGCATTCATTTTAAAAGTTAAAACTGATTTTAACACAATTATAGTGCTAGTCTACAGATCACCAGGGCCATATTCATTGCTCATGACTGAATTTAGCAACCTTCTATCTGATTTGGCTATACAGTGAACCCTCGTTTATCACGGTTAATCTGTTCCAGACTCTACCGTGATAAATGAATTTTCGCGAAGTAGGATTCTTTATTTATAAATCGAATATTTTCGCAGTTAGAATATAGAAAACCTGTTTACGACCTTCTAAATACGTTTTTTAACATTATTAGAGCCCTCTAGACATGAAATAACACCCTTTAGTCACCATTACACTCGTATTACCCAATATATTAGACAAAATAAGAGAAAATAAGACATATTAGATGTTACAAATATATTACTAGGCGCACTCGCCTTTAAAGGCGACCGACTTTTATCCTCAATTTTTGTGCGCTCCATGTGTACATCAGGCATGTAAGTGTAGGGAATGAGAACATCAAAGTGACCATTCATAACATCTCCCGAAAACCTAAGTTTTTTTTATCCCCTCAAGTGCCTGTCCAAAGTCGTACAATGTCAGCCCGAATCTGTACCGCTAAAGACGGAGTTTCAGGCACTAAATAAGCTATAGATGAGAATAAGCAAGCACCATCTCCCCTGATATTTACTACGCGGTGAGGCATTTGTACTCCATCAACATTAATTATTTCCAGAGACATAATTTTGTCTATTTTTCCAGCATCGCACAAAAAGCAAGGGAACGATGACAGCACCAGAACTCTGCTCAGATCGCGTCACTTCGCACCTCAAGCCGCAAGTAGTAAGTCTGTAATAAGCGGAATACCGCTACGCTTTGCACTCACGGGACGGAAGGACAATCCCGAACACTTTTTTATAGTAGATTATTGTACTGTACATTTAATTGCACACAACCAGTAACCTATGAAGGCACGACCTCAGTAGGAGAGTCTTCAGAGGTGGTGCAGTATCTTCAGCAGGTGCGTTGCTGTCTTCAGTGAAGAAGTACTAGGCAGTGGGTGTCTGGGTGCGCGGCTGAAGAACATCTTGATAGGCAGTTGCTGGCACTGTCTTTTCATATGCGTGAAGAGGCTTTTGTAGGGTATTGCCACCTTTAATCATATCCAAGAGCTTCACCTTCTCCTGGATAGTAAGCATCTTCCTCCGGCGCTTAGTTATATTGTCAGAAGGCTTAGAAAAAGCAGCACGTTTAGGAGCCATCGTAGGGCTTAGATAAAAGTTCTCAGAAAGCGCATGTGTAGTGACGTAAGCGTGTATGAGAAAAAAATTGCGATAGAGTGAAGCCGCGAAAGTCGAAGCGTGATATAGCGAGGGATCCACGCTTCAACTTTTGCAGCTTCATTCCATCGTGGATTTTAAATGTAAGCATATCTAAATATATATCATGGATTTTTCGCTGGTTCGCGGATTTCTGCGGACAATGGTTCTTTTAATTTATGGTACATGCTTCCTCAGTGTGTTAGCCCAGTTGATTTCATACAAGGGACGCTATTTGCCGATGGCTGAGAAGCTACCCAATCAGAGCACGTATTACATATTAAATAAAACTCCTCAATGATATACTATATGCTTCCCGCGCGGTGCTTCGCACACTTAAAAGCTCTAACAGCCCGTATTGATTTTTGATTGTTCGCTTTTCTCTGTCTCTCTCACTCTCTCTGACATTCGCTGCTCCTGATGGAGGGGGTGTGAGCAGAAGGGCTGTTTGCTTAGAAGATACGGACACTCATCTAAAAAATGCTGAAAAGACTACCATCAGATTGATCCCTTTATTGCGGCTGCTTTATCGCTGTGCTTCACATACATAAAAGCCCAACAGACCAATTGATTTTTGATTCTTTACTTTTCTCTCTCTCTCTGACATTCTCTGCTCCTGACACGCGCACTCCTTTGAAGAGAAAGATGTTTGCATTCTTTTAATTGTGAGAAAGAACTGTCATCTCTGTCTTATCATGGAGCACAGTTTAAACTTTTGACTAAAGAGTGTTATTTCATGTCTAGAGGGCTCTGATAATGTTAAAAAACATATTTACCGGTAGAAGGTCGTAAACAGGTTTTCAATGCTCTAACTGCGAAAATATTAGATTTATAAATAAAGAATCCTACTTCATGGAAATTCATTTATCTGTCTGGAGCGGATTAACCGTGATAAAAAAAGGTTTACTGTATAACTGTGCAGAGAATATTTATAAACAGTGTGGGAAAGTTTCTAAGGGCTTAAAATATATAAAAATAACCATACAAACATATGGTTTCTACTTCGCGGATTTTCACCTATCGCGGGGGGTTCTGGAAAGCAACCCCCACGATTGAAGAGCGATTCCTGTAAATTATGATCACATAGTACTGATGGGGGATTTTAATGTACACGTTGATGTGGAAACTGACACTTTTAGCAAATGTTTTACCTATTTGTTAAATTCAGTAGGATTTTGTCAGATTGTCAAAGGTCCAACCCATAATCATAACCACACGTTAGATTTAATTATAACTTATAAAGTTGAAATTCAAAATGTAAATATTACTCCATTAAATTAAGTTATTTCCGATCACTACTTACTTAAATGTGATTTAGTTCTGCCCTTGCAGAACAGATTAAAACAAAGACAGTGCGACATCTAGATTGTAATTCTGCTTCAAATTTTTGTAGATACTCTGAGTAAGTCGAGTGTAATTATGGAAAACCATTTAGATCAGTTAACATCAAATGTAAGTGTGGAAAACAATTTAGATCAGCTAACATCACATTATAATGTGACCTTGAGAGATGCTCTGGACACAGTGGCTCCCCTTAAAACAAAAGTGATCAAAGCACATAGAAACTCTCCCTGGTTTAATGAAAACACTCGCGCTCTTAAATTAGAGTGTCGAAAACTGGAGCGCAGATGGAGAACAACAAAACTGCATGGACAAAGAGTGTTAATAAATATAAAAAATTCCTCTTTAAAGTTCTCTCAGAATACTATTCTACATTAATAGATAGCAATAATAAAAATCCTCGGGTACTGTTTAGAACAATGGCTAAATTAACAAATGGGAATTCAGATCTACAGTGCAAAATACCAACAGACATTAGCAGTACAGACTTTATGAACTTCTTCAATGGGAAAATTAAAAATATAAGATCCCAGATCTCAGCATCACAGTACAAATCAAATACTAGCTTAGCAGACCCTGCCGCACATTGCATTCAGCACTTTAGTCATTTTAATCCTGTAACTGAGCAGGAAGTCTTAACTTTAATTTCTAAAATGAAGCTCACTACTTGTTCCCTAGATCCAGTGCCAACAAAACTAGTAAAAAGTGCCATGGATGTTCTTGCAGCGCCTATTCTAAACATTATCAATAGTTCATTATTGCATGGTACAGTACCTGAAGCACTAAAAGTGTCAGTCATTAAACCATTACTTAAAAAGTCAGACCTAGACCCACACATACTTAATAATTATAGGCCTATTTCAAATTTACCCTTTCTCTCTAAAATACTAGAAAAAGTAGTTGCCAATCAGCTTCAGTCACATCTTACGCATTACAATTTATTCGAGAAATTCCAGTCTGGTTTGCGCACTGGTCATAGTACAGAAATGGCAGTAACGTGGGTTGTAAACGACATTCTGATATCCTCTGATGAAGGAAACTTTATGCTGTTAGACTTAAGTGCAGCATTTGAAACCACTGACCATTCTATTTTACTGCACAGGCTAGAAAATGATGTTGGGCTTACAGGCACCGTGCTCGATTGGTTTAGTTCTTATTTATCAAATCGATTCCAATATGTACAGAAATGTGCTGACAGTACTCCATCATTATACACAGAAGTTCAATATGGTGTCCCGCAGGGCTCAGTATTTTCTGTTCAAGTCCTTCTCTGAAAATCCCATTTATCTGATGCATTTCAAAATATATACAGTCAATGGTTCAATGACGATTACAAAGAGCAAAGGTGACAAGGGTGTTAGTATTCAGAAGTGAGATTGGTCATTATGATGCACATTGTAGTAAGTCCTTATTTTTCTAAGGAAAGATGGTAATTAATGCTTGGCAAAATGTTTGAGGTATAATTTTGTTGTCTTTAGCTTCTATAAATGTTGTTAATAATAGTGGAACAAACTACTGTAATTAGAAGTTTTTTTTAATAAAATTCTACTGGGTAGCCTTCAGTGCTGGCTGCTTTCCCACTTTGAAGTGAGTTTATAGCATCTATTAAATTAAATTAAATTTAATTAATTAATTAATTAAAAAATCCATTAGATTGTATCTTATCTCCTTTTAACTGAGTAAAATATAAGGAATTATAATATTCTATAAATGTGTAACTTACATTTTTATGGTCCAAAATTTTATTTCCATCTATGTTGGTAATTGCGGTTATTGCATTGCATTCTTCCTGCTTGTGGATTTGTTGGGATAAGAACTAATTGGCCTTCTCTCAATGTTCATAATAATGATGGCGCAACTTAAAGATGAGCTGTTCTATTTCTTTAGTAGTCAAGAGGCTAAATTCTGATTTCAAAACCTGTCTTTTCCTAAAAAGTGCCTAATTTGGAGACCTGGCGCATTCTAGATCTATTCTGGTAATTTTACTGATTAACTCAAATGCCTTCTTGGCTTCCAATTTATTTTTGTGAGAAAGATATAAAATAATCTGTCTTCTTAAAATGCCTTCAGTGTTTTTTTAGAGTAAACCTGCTGAGACCTCTGAGGATGCATTTGTCTAAAGAAAATAATCAATTTGCTTGGATATGAATTCAGTATAGTTCTCATCAGCTAATGATAGGGGGTTAAGGCACCAGCTACGAGATGAGTGTGCAGGATGCAGAAATTTAAGCTTCATGATCAGAGGGGCATAGTGTCGTACTTACAAGATTTGATAGTGGGCAAAAAATTATTGTCAATGAGGAAATAATTAGTTCTTGAGTAACAATGATGTACAGGTGAGAAAGAAGGAGTATGCTCTTAGGTTGGAATTTAAAAACCTTCATGGGTATAATAAGTTATGATCGGTTACAAATGATCTTTTCTGATGGGTGTGAGAAGGGATGTGTGTGCTAGAAAGGAGGAGGAGGAGGTGTGCCACTTGTCCCTCATTTGTCTCTTTGAGATTGACTTCTATGGTACAACCTGTGGTGCCCTCTACATACTCTATACCATTTCAATATCATTATAGAACTTCTGAATAATTATCATTGTTCTAAGAATTGATACTTGCTGCAAAATGACTTCTGTTTCTTTAATCTTATATGTAATTTTGCAGTAAAATTTGGTGAGGGAATAATAAGCTCAGAGGCACTTGATGGTAAATAATACAAAAAAAATATTAAGTCCTTTTGCCGCATTAAGAGGGACATGTGTCCGATTTGTTTTTTATTTATGTTACACAGGTAACATACACTTTATCATTATTCCTGGAGAAGACAGGTGGAACAGCTAGTATGTGTGTATATGGAAGTGTTTACACTTTTTTTTTTGTGCCATGATCACCTCATCAAAGCACGGTGCAGTTGTCTGTGATGCTCAAATGAAAGCAGACATCACAACTATCCACAAGACCAACTGCATCCTCTAAGACAAAGCCGTAAAAAACAAAAAAAAAATGGCTTAAGTGCATTTATGTTAGTTAGAATGCGCAGAGGGGACTATAAGGTCTTTTGACCTTGGAATGTATGCAGATTTGGGTTATTCTCAGCTTCTTGGCTCCTTTTTTCTTTTTTCCATGTCCTCCCAGTCATATGACCTTATTTATCACTGGACTCTACTTTAGAGAGTTAAAAAGATACCATAAATAAGTACTTTACTACTCTATTTTATGTAAGTGTATATTGATTTATTTTTGTATGTTATTTATTCATTATTATGATTAACTAAATTGAATTTGTTTTTCTTTTCTTATAACAATTTCTTTCACTTCTTGTAAACACTTTGAGCTACATCCTGTGCATCAATATTATAAAATTAATTGTTTTTTTAAAAGATAAAAGCATACACTTTTAAGACAAAAATAAAATGACAGTATATATTTAAACATATGTTGAAAAATGCAGATTTTTTTCAAGATATCACAAATGCAATTAAAGATCTCTTGAAATAGCCTCCTAGGTACTTTGAGATATCTTAAACAAAGTCTTGGCATTTCCAGATAGTCTGAATTCCAGTTAAATTCATATCAATATGACTTCCTGTAAAATTTCCTATGATTTCAAAGAAACTTTCTTTCATTTTAAGATATCTTGAAATTAAATGTGAGATATCTAGAATTTCACAGAAAGCTATTTTAAGATATCTAGGACAATACAGTATATCAACAATACAATTCAATATAATTTAAAGTGTATTTCCAGGTATCTCAAAATACTGTAGTTTCTAGCAAATTTTAAAATAAGAAATGTCAAAATATCTAACAATAATTTCCTGCACATTTCAAGATATCCAAAAATAAACAGGAAGTTCTGAAAGAATAAGAAATTTTACATAGAGTGAGTTTGCAATATTTAAATATGTATTTGACACCTTAAAACATAGAGGAGCATATTCTCAGATATCATGAAACACGTTTCAAATATCTGGAAAGGTGAATTGTATTTTAACACCTGAAATTCATTTTCAGATATCTCTAAATCTTAATTCATCTTACATACAAATTTGTTTCCAGATATCTAATTTTAGATATTTAATATGTAATTCAAAATATCTCCAAATTACCCTTATGTTATTTTAACATATCTGAAACTTAATTTTACATATCACAAAACAAACAAAAGATCCTATTTGAATAGTGAAATTAAAATACAGTGATCCCTCACTATATCGCGCTTCGACTTTCGCAGCTTCACTCTATCACGGATTTTAAATGCAAGCATATCTAAATATATATCACGGATTTTTCGCTGGTTCGCGGATTTCTGCGGACAATGGGTCTTTTAATTTATGGTACATGCTTCCTCGGTTTGTTTGTCCAGTTGATTTCATACAAGGGACGCTATTGGCGGATGGCTTAGAAGCTACCCAATCAGAGCATGTATTGCGTATTAAATAAAACTCCTCAATGATATGCAATGTGCTTCCCGAGCGGTGCTTGATTGTTTGCTTTTCTCGGTCTCTCTCACTCTCTCTGACGTTCTCTGCTCCTGACGGAGGGGGTGTGAGCAGAGGGGCTGTTTGCACAGAGGCTGTTTGCCTAGAAGATATGGACGTTACTCTAAAAATGCTGAAAGACTACCTTCACATTGCTCCCTTCTGTTGCGGCTGCTTTATCGCGGTGCGCATACTTAAAAGCCCAACAGCACGTATTGATTTTTTGATTGTTTGCTTTTCTATCATGCTCTCTCTCTGACATTCTCTGCTCCTGATGGCGCTCCTTTGAAGAGAAGATATGTTTGCATTCTTTTAATTGTGAGAAAGAACTGTCATCTCTGTCTTGTCATGGAGCACAGTTTAAACTTTTGACTAAAGGGTGTTATTTCATGTCTAGAGGGCTCTAATAATGTTAACAGTGTGGGAGAGTTTATAAGGGCTTAAAATATATAAAAATAACCATACAAACATATGGTTTCTACTTCGCGGATTTTCACCTATCGCAGGGAGTTCTGGAACGCAACCCCCGCAATCGAGGAGGGATTACTGTATATATCTAAAATCAATTTCAGATATCTTAAAATGAATGGGATACAAATGTACTCACTAACTCACTCAAAGATAAATATCAGCTAGCCCAGGTGATTTGTTTGATTTCAGCCTATTTAACTTAAGCAGCACATCTACAATTTCCAAATCACTCTTATACATTTAAAAAAAATGTATAAGACTATGAGTCAATTCAATTACAATCCAATGAAACTCAAGGATGTTATAGAAGTCTTTTCATCCTTGTTCTTGAATGAGATGGATGAGATTAATAAAGCCTCAAAACAGGGAACATCAGAGATGTGCAGTTTTGTGTTTAGTATTAATTTTTTTGTATATTTATATAGTGTTTGTAGTCCTTTCTTTTTTAAATATACTGTACTATTTTGCTTGATAATGCAAACAATTTTGTTACCTGAACAGAAAAACCTAATTTTGCCAACAGTATCTTTTGATTCCTAATTTGTTTGATGAACAGTTGGTGATAACAAAAAATGCACCCTCACTTGCCAAAAACCTAAAATCCTAACAACAAAACACAAACTATTAAGACATTAATTTGCTAGCCCTCTATTGACATTGACAACTGTAATTAATTTTAATTAATGTTAAAAAAGTGTTAATCGCTCATTTGAAGATTTGGAAGTACTGTACAAATTGTAAATTACTATAATTATTGCCATTTAGTAATCTACCTGATCTATTAGTACAAATAAACAATTTAAAAAGTGATGAGTAAATAAATAGGTTTAAAAGCTGTAATTTAGGAAATTACATCTTGCTGTAAAAACCAGAAAAGCATCTGATCCCCATTTCCCACCTACTGACCTACAATGTAATGGATCTATTCTGTTTTTGACAAGGTAAACTTCTCATTACACACATGCTCTCCTCCTCAATTTAAATACTAAAATGCAGATGCACTAAATCACATGATAAAGGCAGAATAGCAAATAAACAAAATAAATATCTAAGAGGAAAGATACCATTGAACATTAGAACACTCTAGACGAGAACAGGCCATTCAGCCCAACAAAGCTTGCCAGTCCTATCCACTTATTTCTTCCAAAAAAGCATTGAGTCGAGTTTTGAAAGTCCCTAACATCTTACTGTCTACCACACTACTTGGTAGCTTATTCCAAGTGTCTATGGTTCTTTGTGTAAAGAAAAACCTCCTAATGTTTGTGCGAAATTTACCCTTAACAAGTTTCCAACTGTGTCCCCGTGGCCCAATCTCTCATGTGGCACCTTATCAAATGCTTTCTGAAAGTCCAGATAAATAATATCATATGCTCCACTTTGAACGTGTCCTTTTGCTGCCTCCTCATAGAATTCCAGCACGTTAGTAAAACACGACCTCCCTCTTCTGAACCCATGATGACTGTCCAGAATTACTCCTGTTCTTGCCATGTGTTGCTCAACCTTATCCTTAATAATAATAATAATAATAATAATAATAATAATTGGGTACATAAGACCCTGTGAAAAAACAGACTAGTATTGTGCTAAATGATATTTGTTGTTATAATTATGGGTCAGTTCAGGATGTGGATTAAGACAAAATGTTGGACAAGCAGCATGTTCAGTTCTGATCAGAAACCAATTACTAAATCATGCACCACACAATAATTCCTGGATAACTAATAATGGCCAAGACATATGTTTTTTGTTATTTTTTTAACAGTCTAATTAAACACACACAAGAAATCAGACATAAACTTCAGACTGTACCAACAAGACACACCAAGACTGGCATATACACAAAAGAAAATAAAATCAACAATGTTTTGGTTTACAATTGCATAGACTGGACCTCTTCATACCCGAAGCCTAATAAGTGGTTTGTCTGGCTGTTGAGGGTTCGCCAGTTGTTCCTGTTCAGCTAAATCCAGCATTGCCTCCACCTATAGGAACAACACAATGTTTAGCAATTATGGTTGTATCTAAAGCAGCATTTAATGAATTATCAGAAAGGCTGAGTTTATTTCTTTTCTCTCTCAAATATTCCCAGGTACATAGAAAAATTATTTCTTGATTAAATATTCTACTAGTTACAATTATTTTATTTTGAAATACTTAATGTTATTTTGTTTACATCAACAAAAAGCCATTTTGGTTATTGTTTTAATTGCCAGCACCACTTTATACACTTTCAGATAACCACGACCCATCTTGTTGATAGCAACAGCACCTGGTTGCTAGTAAAATGACAGAATGATGAAATGACACGAGACACACAGTACATGGCACCCAAGCTTTTGGATTGAATACTAAAAACAAATTTAGTTACAGAAAGATAAACAAATTACAGTAAAGACATCTTGTTTTTCAGTGTTCACTTTGGTTTTGTCATTAGTGTCTCCCTATCTTTTACCCAAGAAACCTTGGCCTGTTTTCTCAACAAAAAAAAGCAAAAAAATTAAAAAGCAAACCTTAAAATACTTATTATCTCCTGCTGTTTTAATAGACTGTCTTTCCTGTTGACAACCAAAAGACACCTTTGTTGATATTACATAAGTAAGGGAAGAATTATGTGATCTGATTTATAGCACTGAATATGTGATTCACTTATAACTTATTCACCAAAATTAAATGTCTAAAACAATAAATGTAAATAAATATTAATGATGGAAGTTTGCAAGTGTTGAATTCTAATATGATAATGATAGCATTGCATTCTATTTTTTCTCTCAATAAATACTGCTTTTATTCACTCTCCCAGTTCTCCACTTTCAGTTTGTTACAGTATATTGAAGTTAATTTTAGATTCTTGTTTTGTGTAAGTGTATGTTTTGTATTTTATTTTAAAAAAACAGAATATTAAAATGACATGCTAGTCATTCAAACAAATAATATTAACATAACACATACAACCATTTACTTCTAAATGAATAAAAGAGGAAAAAAATTGAGGAAAACAAGATTTTCAAATCACACGCATCACATATTTCAGATATGTTATAATTTGCAAAACAAGTATTCATTTTCATGTTTAATGTAAGCCCAAAGTGGAGGTATTTTGGTGAATTATAAATAGCTGAAAATGCTGTGACAACATGTTTCCAACAATTTATGAACTTTATTATAAGCTTGTTTAAACAATACATTATACAGTAAGATCTGATTTTTCGCTAAGACAAGCACAAATACTCAAATAATGAATATACAGTGCATCCGGAAAGTATTCACAGCACATCACTTTTTCCACATTTTATGTCACAGCCTTATTCCAAAATGGATTAAATTCATTTTTTTCCTTAGAATTCTACACACAACACCCCATAATGAAAATGTGAAAAAAGTTAACTTGAGGTTTTTGTAAATTTATTAAAAATAAAAAAATTGAGAAAGCACATGTACATAAGTATTCATAGCCTTTACCATGCATGAAGTCAGAGGAATTGTCTGTAGACCTCCGAGACAGGATTGTCTCGAGGCACAAATCTGGGGAAGGTTACAGAAAAATTCCTGCTGCTTTGAAGGTCCCAATGAGCACAGTGGCCTCCATCATCTATAAGTGGAAGAAGTTCAAAACCACCAGGACTCTTCCTAGAGCTGGCCGGCCATCTCAACTGAGCGATCGGGGGAGAAGGGCCTTAGTCAGGGAGGTGACCAAGAACCCGATGGTCACTCTGTCAGAGCTCCAGAGGTCCTCTGTGGAGAAAGGAGAACCTTCCAGAAGGACAACCATCTCTGCAGCAATCCACCAATCAGGCCTGTATGGTAGAGTGGCCAGACGGAAGCCACGCCTTAGTAAAAGGCACATGGCAGCCCGCCTGGAGTTTGCCAAAAGGCACCTGAAGGACTCGCAGACCATGAGAAACTAAATTCTCTGGTCTGATGAGACAAAGATTGAACTCTTTCGTGTGAATGCCAGGCGTCACGTTTGGAGGAAACCAGGCACCGTCCCTACACCGTCACCAGGCCAGTACCATCCCTACAGTGAAGCATGGTGGTGGCAGCAACATGCTGTGGGGATGTTTTTCAGCGGCAGGAACTAGGAGACTAGTCAGAATAAAGGGAAAGATGACTGCAGCAATGTACAGAGACATTCTGGATGAAAATCTGCTCCACAGTGCTTTTGACCTCAGACTGGGGCGACGGTTCATCTTTCAGCAGGACAATGACCCTAAGCACACAGCCAAGATATCAAAGGAGTGGCTTCAGGACAACTCTGTGAATGTCCTTGAGTGGTCCAACCAGAGCCCAGACTTGAATCCGATTGAACATCTCTGGAGAGATCTTAAATTGGCTGTGCACCGATGCTTCCCATCCAACCTGATGGAGCTTGAGAGGTGCTGCAAAAGAGGAATGGGCGAAACTGGCCAAGGATAGGTGTGCCAAGCTTGTGGCATCATATTCAAAAAGACTTGAAGCGGGAATTGCTGCCAAAGGTGCATTGACAAAGTATTGAGAAAAGGCTGTGAATACTTATGTACATGTGCTTTCTCAATTTTTTTATTTTTAATAAATTTGCAAAAAATCTCAAGTAAACTTTTTTCATGTTGTCATTATGGGGTGTTGCGTGTAGAATTCTGAGGAAAAAAATGAATTTTATCCATTTTGGAATAAGGCTGTAACATAACAAAATGTGGAAAAAGTGATGTGCTGTGAATACTTTCCGCATGCACTGTAGATATACACAAGATGTGAATTTGTAATGGTGACAAAAACTGGCCCTCTCCATTAATTTAACAAATGAGATGTACCACTTTCAATTCTCCATCATCTATAAATCCTTTTTTTACAATATATGTCTTTTATTGTATCAGGTAACATTTATTTGAAAGGATGTGTTTTTCATGAATTCAATAATTTATTACTCACTTTAGGACAGTTTAACAAAAAAAAAATAGTTGAAAGGAAAAGATGCATGCATTTTAACTGAATTTTGAAATGTTCACTTAAAAATTATCTGCCAAATTGATGGAAACAAAGCTAAAGACACATGTGGCCAACGCAGGAGCACCATAAACTAAATGGTCATTTTTGGAGTTCCAAATAGAAATACATGTAATCAGAATCCACTTATTGATTGTGTAATGAAGGTTTACATTTAGAAGCCAACTAATTTTATCACTGTAACTATCAACACAAAATATGCTCAGTTTCCAAAGGACTCCATCATGTCTTGTTTAATTTTAATAATAAGAGTACTGGACTTTTATCTTGATTTCTAAAAACAAAGAGCAACACAAAGATTCATCCAAGTGATATTCTGTACTTTCTTGGTCCAGATGCACAATTCTAATGGGCCAGACCTTTCAATTACATACAGTATACTGTTGCCAGACCACACAAAATGTACTCTGCTGAAATAAGTCTGACTTATAGCATCTTAAAATATACTCAGCAAAAAAAGAAACGTCCTCTGACTTTCAACTGTTTTTACTTTCAGTAAACTTAATGTGTAAATATTTGTATGAACACTAAAAGTCAACACCATAAGACATAAACTAAAAATGTTTCACAATGTGTCCCTGAATGAAGGGAGGCTCAAAATCAAAAGTACCAGTCAGTATCTGGTGTGGCCACCAGCTGCTTGAAGTACTGCAGTGCATCTCCTCCTCATGGACTGGACCAGATTTGTTAGTTCTTGCTGTGAGATGTTACCCCACTCTTCCACCAAGGCACCTGCAAGTTCCTTGACATTTCTGGGGGGAATGGCCCTAGCCCTCACCCTGCGATCCAACAGGTCCCAGACGTGCTCAATGGGATTGAGATCCGGGCTCTTCCACTGCGAGGATGATCAGCTGTCCTTCCTGTCTCCCTGTAGCGCTGTCTTAGGCGTCTCACAGTGCGGACATGGCAATTTATTGCCCTAGCCACATCAGCAGTCCTCATGCCTCCCTGCAGCATGCCTAATGCACGTTCACGCAGATGAGCAGGGACCCTGGGCATCTTTCTTTGGGTGTTTTTCACAGTCGGTAGACAAGTCTCTTTAGTGTCCTGCGTTTTTAGAACTGTGACCTTAAATGCCTACTTTCTGTAAGCTGTTAAGGTCTTAACGACCATTCCACAGGTGCATGTTAATTAATTGATTATGGTTAATTGAACATGCATGGAAAACATTGTTTAAACCCTTTACAATGAAGATCTGTAAAGTTATTTGGATTTTTAAAACATTATTGTTGAAATACACAGTCCTGAAAAAGGGACGTTTCTTTTTTTGCTGAGTATATATAGGGGAGGAATTAGTAGTAACAACAAAGTGCATGGACCAACAAATTAATAAAATAAACAATGACCGTTTGTGGGTAGTAATTCACTAATCTCAGACAATACATAATTCTAACTAGAAATGAATGCAAGACAACATTTGAGAATATTAAACATTTGCACAGCTAAGCTTGCAATCTGGGGGAACACTGATTCAATACTCTGCCAGCCAAGAACAAAGTTTCATGCCTCTTCACCTGCAAAAAGACACAGTTAGATTTACTATAGCTGGCTCACAACACACACACTGTAATTTTGAGACAAGGTAGCAATCAAGTGCTAATTGGTCACTCCCCAGGTTTTTTGCTTAAGAAGACATACATGGATAAGAACGCCACCCAGTGCAACGCTCTTGAACACACTAATATGCTTAATAATGTTTTGAACAATGAACTGGTGCCCTGCCCTGTCCAGGTGATGTTCCTGCCTTGTGCCTTATGATTGCTTAGATAGGACACAGATGCCTCGCAACCCTGGCCTAGGTAAGAGGGTTGAGAAAACAGATGGAAGGATTGTTTTGTTTTTTTCCTGACATCCGAGAGTGCACTGAACACACAAAGAACAACACAAATCATGTGCAGTATAATCTAATACCTGGAAAGCTGAGCTGCAAAAGCAGGGACAGGCCAACAACAGTGGTATGTAAAAATACCTTTTCAAAACAGAAGGCCTCAATCTTCTGTAGAACTTTAGGATTATCTGGATGAAAGAGGTCCTCATAGTCAGCTAGAACAACATCCTCAATGAAGAACTTCCGCACAGTCCGAAGCTCAATTTTCTGCAAGTTCATCTTCTTGCCTTTTATTCTCAGCAATCCCACATGCCTGTAAGAGCATCAGGGAGAACTTGTGAGACAGGTATTTCCCTTGGCTGCCACTAAGTATCAGATTAGGAGCTGATGTCAAAAATAACAAAAAACAAACAAACAAACAAACAGGGACCATTCAAGCAACTTTTGATTTCCAGAAGTTCTAAAAGACCAGGGATTCACAACTTTTTTCGCCCCATTTACATACCCTGTGGCAACTTTTTAAAAATAAACTCCATTCTGTTTAATTCAGTAATTTGCATTTATATATCCATATACTACCATAATACTGTAAAGTGATCTGACAAAAGGAAAAATGTTAAGATACTGTTTTTAACATTTTTGTCTTTTAAGTTCAAATAAGAATAACAAAATAACACATAATAATGCTATTTCACTTATTTAATAATAAGCAGCAATGAGCAGATACCAGGGCAAAACATACTGAGTCGATGAGAACACATCAATCAGTGAAACACTAATTCTTGCTTTTCTCCTACAATTCTGCATAATATTAGTGCAGTTGCTAAAAGAGCAAGTCTCATGTCGAATTTAGGAACTAATTGAGATCTTCACGCATCTGTATGTATCTGTACATTTGTATCCCATTTTTAAGCAAATTTACCCACTGAATAGGAGAAATTTACCCCTAGTTGGAAATCCCTGGCCTAGACTATGTAAAATCTGGACACCATGGGAAAAGTCAATATCCCTACCCACAATTAAGACCACACTAACCCAAGGAAAAAAAATTTAAAATATGGACACCATAGGGGCAATCTACCAGGTCTACCAAAAATTAAGGCCAAGATGATCTTAGTAAGGTCTTTCTGGTAAAAAAAAGAAATTATTCCCAAAATGAGAGCATAACTGTCTACACACTTGCGTACAGCTTCTCCAGGCGACAAAGAAGTCACTATTGAGCTGCCTGGTTGAGTAACATAAAATAGCTGTTGTTCGTTGCGCTCCGGAGCAATCTTGCATTCATGTTCATGACCCCAAAACACTAAGTCCAAGAAGTCATCAAGAAATTGTTCTGGGATATAGTTGGTTGCTCCGTGTTTACTCCTGTAGAGAACAGAAACATATGTCAACTAACTAACAAATGACCACTGATCATTAGGCAAACGGCAGCCCAATTTCAAATGACTCCAAAAAATTCATGTTACATTCAGGGAAATTTTATAAACCTGATCATATTATTCTCAGTTGTTTCCATTCTTCTAATAATACTCTCCTACCCATTAAACTTTGCTCTTTTTAAAATTAATGGGGTTTCCTAGTGACTATTACCTGTTCTGGTGAATAACAAAAAGATTAAACCACTTGTCCTCATCCTCTTTGGGTCGGAGCATGGTCACTTGCTTGTTTACAAACATTCGGTACAAGCGTTCGTCTGGAATTGAGCCTAAAGAGAGCAAGTGGAATATAACTCTTAGACCCAGAAATAATGGTGCACATATAAAGCTATTGCACACTGCACAAAATATTTGTAATGTGATAATTCTTCTAAGCATACATGAGGGGAAAGTTATAGTCATGGACATAGACAAGAAATACAGAAATTAGATTATTTTATAATAATAAAAATTCTTCTTAAGTTTTATTTACTACTACACTATATCCTGCTAGTACTAAAGCTATACACAGAATTATTGTTATAATAATAATTGTAATTGTTAAAATAGAAAATAATAAAATGTAAATATTTTTTAAAGGTATAATAAATACACAGTTCATTCACACATACTGTAGTTCCATTCACCTTCTTTCAAACCTGTTGCATCCAGTTCAGAGAGGCAGAGGCCAGAACCTACTATTTCAGCACTGACTACTTACAAAATCAGGAACCAAGAGTGAGTAGGAGTCCAGCACACTGAAGGGCACATTCATACATGTACTCACATGCTACTATATGGTGCCAACTCAGATTTGCTAATTTCAAGTACTTTGGATGTAAAATAACACCAATGCATTGAGGAAAAAACACATTTTGAATGCTCAATTTAGGCCATTCCTAGACTCAATCACATGTCTTTGCCCCTTTGAGGAATCTGACCTAACTTTATCATACTTCACACATTTCCAGTAAAGGATAAAGCTGTTTTACATTGTTACATTTATTATTTAATACTGACCCAGGAAAACATTATTTAAAACTTTGAATGCAAGCAAAAGTTGAAAGTAATAACAGAACAGCATATATTTTTAAATTCATCACTTACACTTAAACACACTATATCAATCTGTATTGGTGAACAAGGGGCAGAGTCAGAAGGCAAAACATAAACAACTCCCCTTTACTTTGACGTTGCCTGGTGGGAGTGGACATCTTATCAAGTCCCTGTCTAGTGCATGAGTTTGTCCCAGAAAACAAAAGGATTTGAGGTTGGCGAGGGGAGGACTCTCACTGCCATATGTGCCTATTCACCAAATGTAAGTTCAGTGTACCAGGTCTTCTTGGAGTCACTGGAAGTGATCTTGACATAACTCACTGCTGGGGACTCCATAGTTCTGATTAGACTTCAATGCCCACGTGGGTAATGACTGAGACATCTGGAGAGGCATGACTGGGAAGAACGGCCTCCATAATCTAGACCTGAGCAGTGTTTTGTTATTGGACTTCTGAGGTAGCTATGTTTTGTCCATAACGAACACTATTTTCAAGCAAAATGGTTGCTCATAAATGTATTTGGTACCAGAGATCTATGATAGATTTCATAATAGGCTTATGTTCTGTACCCTCAGGTGGAGAGAGCTGTCAATTGATAACCACCTGGTTATGAGTTGGCTCAGACACTCGGGGAATCACCTGGACAGACCTGGAAACCCAAGCAAGGCGTTGAGGGTGGAATGGGAACATCTAAGGAAGGCCTCTGACAAGAACACTTTCAAATCCAACCTCCGAAAGAGCTTTACAAGTATCCCAGGGGATGGCTGGGGACATAGAGTCCAAAATGGGGTTTGTTCAAAGACTTCATTGTGGAAGTGGGTGAAAACGGTTGCAAACTAAAGTCCATAAATACCTCTTAACGTGTCAACCCAAGGACCCAATGGTGGACATCAGAGGTGAGGGATTCCATCAGGATGAAAAAGGAGGCCTTCCATGTATGGTTAGAATAGGAGACTCCTGGAGCAGAAGAGAGGTTCCAACAGGCCAAAAGGGCTACGGCTTTGGAGGTCATGGAAGAAAAAACCTGGGTGTCGAAAGAGTTCGGAGAGACCATGGAAAGCAATTATCGTTTGGGCTCAAAGAGGTTCTGGCAAACCATCTGGTATCACCAGGCTGTTCTCAGCAAGGGTGGAAAAGTGCTGACCCAGACTTAGAATGTTGTCTGGAGGTGGAAAGAACACTTTGAGGAGCTCCTTTATCCAATGAGCACACCCTCTGTGGAGGAGGCAGAACCAGAAGCTGATGGGGAAGGAGGGGGGGATCAATGCCCATTTCCTTGAGGGAGGTCACTGGGGTAGATGAGCAACTCTGCAGTGGGGTGGATGAGATCACACAGAAATGCTTAAGTTTCTGGATATTGTCATGCCATCATGGCTGACGTGCCTTTTCAGTGTTGCATGGTCATAGGGAGCTGTGCCACTGAGCCTGCAGACCAGGGTGGTGGTCTCCATCATTTCTCATTTTCCCAGGAAATGCTAACACCAGGGTACTATAAAAGAGATTCTGCTCAACTGTGGAACCTCAGAACCAGAAGGAGAAATGTGGATTCTGTCCAGGCAATGGAATGGTGGACCGGGGGGAGGGGGGTCTGGTTCGATGGTCTTAGAATTGTGTCACTGCCTTTTGCAGATGACATGGTCCTCTTGGTTTTATTGATCTGTGAACCACAGCACTCACTTGGATGGTTTGAAACCGAGTATGAAGCGGCAGAGATAAGGATCAACATCTCCAAATCTGAGGCTATACGATCAACAGACGGATTGGGATGACAAGCGCAGTTGTGCGGTCATTATACCGATCTGTTTTGGTGAACAAGGGGCAGAGTCAGAAGGAAAAGATCTCGATTTACCAGTCAATCCATGTCCCAACCTTCACCTATGTTAATGGGATTTGGGTAATGACCAAAAGAATGAGATCGTGGGTAGAAAAATAATGAGCTTTCTCCAGGGCTCACCTGAAGGACTATATCTCCCAGATGGCCTGGGAACACCTTGGGATCCCACAGTATGAGTTTGCAAGTAAGGCTTGGGGAAAAGTATGTATGAGCGTCACTGCTAAGACTGTTGCTAAAACCATGGAAAATGAATAAATAAATTTAAATTTGTTTCCTCAAAAAATAAAAATCTTATAATGAGATATTTCAAAATATTCAAATCTAATGGCATATGCCAAGCAAAACTTGCGCTAGGCCAATATAACCATAATTGCTCTAGACAGAAACCTCAGGGTAAAATATAACAGCACCACTTATGACAATCACAAAATTTACTGCACTTTGCACTGCTGATTTTATTAAGTGTAATCTGAAATGATGGCATGGGGTGATTTGTGATATAAGACTCAAATTTAACTCTGGTAATGTATAAGAAGTTTATACAAACAATTTTCTACACTTTTTATTAACTTAATACATTTCTCCTTTTGAACTCAAAGACAACAGCCTTCTACCGAGTTGCCTCACGGTGGATACTGGATAGCCAAGAATCAGGACATTCTGAGTGTCACTCAGGTTTAAGCAGCAGCATGGCAATTCTTAACTACGGATGAAAGCATTTCATTGTTGTTCACTGCTGTGCACAAGTTGTCATGGCAATAAGATTTCTTTGCTTGTGAAAAAAATCTAAAATAAGCAAAAATAAACACTGATAGCATAAAAAGTAATAGTTTTTTTTACAAATAAAAACATATTGGTATTTTGTGTGACCTCCCTTAAAATGCAAAACTGAATTTGAAATACTGTACCTCTTTCTTTGACTTTGGATGCTTTTTTTTTTCCTTTTCCCAGATCAAAAAATTCCACACAGCCTTAACTTTGCTTAGGTCAAGACTTTGAGGTGGCCAGCCTCATACCACTAGCAATCCATCTTCACACATTCGCTACAAGTAGGACTTAATTGTGTTGGTAGTGGGTTTAGGGTCAATATTGTATGGAATATAAATATTTATAGTTATTTTTCCTGAAAGTACAACAGGGTGAATGAAATATGTTTATATTTCTCAGTATACATCATGACATTAATTTTGACAAGATTAAGTACACCATTGAGAGAAATTCACCTCCAGTCCATGTCAGAGTGGTTAATGTGCATCACAGAAATCAGTGTACCTATACAAATTTTGAAATACTGGTACTGCCATATTTCTGAAACTAATATTTCAAATTATAACTCCAAACACCATAACATTTTCTTCTACCAGTTATTGCTCCATGTCTTATAATGTTCATATATGTTAACCTATTCTGCTTGTTGCCTTTTCACATTAAGGATTTCTTAGTTGTAATTTACTGTGTGGTATATGTATATACTTTAGTGATACATGACGGCCAGGTGCTGAGCAAGCATTCTACTTAATTTCCTTATTCTTCTTAAAACAGTGACCTTTAGATAATGCCTAGAAGATTTTGACAGCATTTTGGGCCTTCCACTGTTTTTTGTCTTTATCTTACCCAGTTTCTATAAAATTCTTTAACAAAGCTTACAACCAACTACAGTGAAACCTTGGTTCACGAACGTCTCGGAACACGTACAAATCGGTTTATGACCAAAAAGTTTGCCAAACTTTTACATCTGTTCACGACCACAGACTCGGTATACGAACAAGCCAGTTTCTCTTTCGGTTTGTGCCCGCCGATGATTTCCGCACGTGTTCAGTCTCTCCCTGTGCATTCCCTGTGCAGCGAGAGAGAGCGCGAGAGAGACACACACACACACACACACGCGAGAGAGAGACACATGCGCGAGAGAGAGAGAGATGGCTGGAGGCATAAGGCCGAGAAGGCAGTTAAAGAATGCACCAGGCTTGCTTTTAAAGAGAGAGAGAGACGAGACACACACACTCGTGAGAGAGAGAGAAACACGCTCGTGAGAGAGAGAGAGAGACACGCGCGCATGAGAGAGACACACACACGCGCGCACTCGAGAGAGAGAGAGAGAGATGGCTGGACGCATAAGGCCAAGAAGGCAGTTAAAGAATGCACCGGGCTTGCTTTTAAAGAGATAGATCTGAGCATTGTTTTAACCTCGCTGTATTTAATGAAGACTTTCTTCAATTGGATTTTAACCTCTACTTCACTTCTGTTTACAGCGATCGGTTTGTAGCGTGCATTGTTGCAATGTTACTTTTCTTGGTGGTTTATTAAATCAAAAATTTTTAAAATGTTAATGTTTTTCCCTGTGCTTAAAACTCATTAAAAAAAAGTTTTTTTAGCGAGCGGTTCGTAGCGCAGTGTTAGTTTTCTCTGTTGTTCAAGGTTTTCTCAGTGTTATTCAATGTTTTTACATTTAGTTTACAATTTTAATAAACCTATATAACTAGCCTTAAAATATTTTCTTGGATTGCCTTGTACATTTTTACATGGTACTTCATATTTTTCTTCTCTTTACCTGTGATTTAAATGTTTCTTTTGTAATTTTTATGTACTACTAAATCTTAAGCATTGACATTTTCAATTATTTCCTTTTGTCAAAAATTTGCCTTATTTTGTGTTTTACTCTATTCCCTATATTTATGTTGTAATGTTACTGATATGCAATTCAATTATGCAGATATGCAATGCAATTACTATGAATTTCTATCTATCCATTGTTATTGTATGTCATTATTAACAATGTACACATTTCAACTCAAACAATGAAAATTTCCAACTCTACTCAGATCTGTGGTTTTGATGCTGATAGTAAAAGCAAATGTACAATATGCAACACATTTGAAATAAGTTATAGGCTAACTAGATATAAAAGACATGGTCAGTCTATATGGAGAATTAGACTTTTAAGGTTTATATAACTATTTCAGAATCTAAAATAGTTTACATTGTTTCAACAGCTAAAAATGTGACCCCAATGGTTTTGCAAGAAAGACATCTAAATTAGCAGTAAAACCTTGCAGAGCAAGTTCTACGTATGGAACACAATACCAAAGAAAGTGTTAATCTCCACTACATTAATAATATTGAACAATAAAAACAAAACTAACTTAGGCTTCACTGGCGGCTATGCTCAGTATCCAAGTATTAATTCAAAATTTCACCAAGCCTCATTGATAGATTTTTGCCTCACACAAACATAACCTTTTGATAGTAAATATAATCAAACATACTGGTGAAGAAAAAATGCAGAAATATTACCCATTTTTAAAAACTGGATTTATACATATTAAACTAGTGATAAAAGGAAAAAACTGTAAGGAATAAGAAGGCCACAAATACTTGCTAAAAGCATTTGTGCTGCAATGTAATGGTCCTAAATGAAGGTCCAAACAGCCAGAAAACCTAATTAAAACGGCACTGCAACTGATGACAAAAATGTTATGAGAAAATGTAATAACCATTAGAAAGACACAATCGAAATAAACCAGAATAATTTGTACTTCAAATTATAAGCTTAAAAATGAGAATCACTACTTGAAAGAGAATATCCAAGTATGCATCAATATATAGTGGTTCACGACCAAAAGGTTCGCCAAACTTTTGCCTTGGTTCACAACCACACACTCGGTATACGAACAAGCCAGTTTCCCTTGCCTGCCTGAGATGAGAGAGAGAGAGAGCGAGCGAGCGAGCCACGTGCCTGCTGGGGAGGGGGAGATTGCTGCACGTGTTTGCCTGCCTAACTGCAGGCAGTACGTGCAAGCTGAACCATCCCCAATTCCACCCCGGCACAGGCAGGCTGAGAGAGAAAGAGAAAGCAAGCGAGCCGCGTGCCTGCAAGAGCCCTGTTCATTGTTCTCAGTCAGACGTGCATGCGTTACCTGCACTCTCTTTGTGCTCTACAGTATTTCGTGTGCTTTTGCAGTTAACTATGGCTTCTAAACAAGTGAAGAGTGGTGAGAAGAAAGTTTTGAAGAAAACTGAAATCGAAGTAAAGAAAGAAATTACAAGAGGTGGACAAACTGTTTACCAGTTTACTCATTTACCAATTTGAGAACCCTCATGCCTTCAAGCAGCACAATGTAAACAAAGCCAGACTGCCAGTAATGTGGAGGGCAAACACGAAAGGTTGGGTCACAAGAACTTTCTTTTTGGAATGGCTGCATGAGGCTTTCACTCCCACCAGCTAAACAGCTAAAAACACCAGAAACCCAAGAAATCACAAGGGAGAAAACACCTGAAGGAAAACACTTCATGCTAGAACTCGACTCATGCAAGGTTAGTTTTCTTGGTGGTTTTTGTACTACGGATTACGAAGTTACTTTTTCAGTTCGTAGCGTGAATTGTTGCAATGTTACTTTTCTCTTTTTTCAAATGTTCTCTTTTTTCCCTGTGCTTAAAACTCATGAAAGTGTTTACAGATGGAGTTGTTCATAGCGCAATTAGTTGCAATGTTACTTTTCTCTTTTTTCAGATGTTCCTTTTTTTCCCCGCTGTGCTTAAAACTCATTTTAAAAAAAGTGTTTACAGCGATCTGGCTATAAGGCTATTAGCATGAACTCCTGCAATGTTTTCTGGTTGCTTGTGGTTGGTTTTTAAAGTTCAGATTTGTTCTAATGTTCCCTTTTTTCCACTGTGCTTAAAACTCATTTTAAAAAAAGTGTTTACAGCGATCGGGCTGTAAGGCTATTAGCATGAACTTCTGCAATGTTTTTTGGTTGCTTGTGGTTGGTTTTTAAAGTTCAGATTTGTTCTAATGTTCCTTTTTTCCCCACTGTGCTTAAAATTCATTTTAAAAAACTGCTGCACATGCTGCTGACAGAGGGTGGGTGGTGTGTGTGTGCGCTACAGAGAGAGAGAGAGCACGTGGCAAGCAAGCACATGCTGCTGACAGGGAAGGCAGGGGGAGGAGGGAGGGGGTTGGAGGTGTATGTGTGTGTGTGTGTGTGTGATAAAGAGAGAGAGAGAGAGAGCGCGAGCAGGCTGAGCAGGGAGCCTGGGTGTTTTGTGTCAGTGTTATTCAATATTTCTACATTAGTTTACTATTACACTGTGCATTCTATGGTGTAATTAACTATATTTGTGCTTAATCTTTTCATATATTTACATATTTACATACAGTTCGTACGGTCTGGAACGGATTCATTGTATTTACATACAATCCTATGGGGGAAACTGCTTCGGTTCACGACCAACTCGGTTTACGACCGAAGTTCAGGAACAAATTAAGGTCGTGAACCGAGGTTCCACTGTATCTATATTTAAAACCATATAATTCATTACTGAATGTATCAGGGACCAAGAACAAACAGCAAAAGGCAAAAAACCAAAGCACAAGTTCATCAAAGGGTACATAGTTTTTATTCTAAGCCAATTAAGTAACACTAATTAACATAATATGCATCTTTACTCCAGGAAAAATTTACAGAAACCAGGTAAGGACATAAAAATAGGCAGTGACCAGGCAGAAATGCAAGCACAGTCTCCACAAAGCTGTGAGGCAGCAGAACTAATCATCATTAGATTTGTTCAAAGAAATAGTAAACAAAAGCAAGGCATACGACATAATTTACTTAGACTTTCAAAAATCCTTTGACAAAGTTCAATATTGAAGATACACTTTGAAACTAGAACATGGCATCAGAGGTGACTTACAAAATAATTTATAGCAACAAGGCACATTAATGATCTAGTTCCAAATTGACTGTACCTCATATGGAAATATACATGCAGGTCTGGAGCGCTAATCCCACGTTTGAATATATATTAGTATATTTCCATAGGAAATATTTGAATCTCAGTTATTAATTCAGATGACAGTCCCAAGTAATATCTATAGCTCACATAAAACAAAAATTAGGTTTTCCAAAGTTTCAAACAAAATAGGGATGCTCTAATCTATATTAATAAAAGGCAAAGTCCTCACTGACTCACTCACTCACTCACTGACTGACTCATCACTAATTCTCCAACTTCCCGTGTAGGTAGAAGGCTGAAATGTGGCAGGCTCATTCCTTACAGCTTACTTACAAAAGTTGGGCAGGTTTCATTTCGAAATTCTACGCATAAGGGTCATAACTGGAAGCTATTTTTCCCCATATAATGTAATGGAGTCTTGAGTTGGAGATGGCAGTGGGGGGCGGAGTTTCGTGTGACATCATCACGCCTCCTACGTAAGTACGTAGAGAACAAGGAAGAACTCCAAGCACAAAACGCCATTTCACAATTGAGAAGGCAGAAAAACATTATGAAGCAAATGACGCATATGCGGAAACAAAGCACGGCGTGAACCGTAAGTTTATGTTAAATTAAGTTCATAGACAGGCTGCCACTAGCGTTTGTAATTTAGTGCCTGCCCATATAAGGCCGTCCATCAGCGGCAATCCAATACAAACACTGCCGGTAAATGTTCACGGGTGAAGGACTGTGCTTATGCAGAGGAAGATGAGATGGTCAGGGTGGTGTTTGGCACAAACTCATTGAAACTGCGAGAGAAACTTTTAAGTGCCGGGTCTTAGCTGACATTACACGAGATGGCACCAGTACAGCTGGGAACCTTCGATGCAAGAACACCAAGCGGCTCACGTGAACTGACGCAATGCGCAGACAAAAGCAACAGTTCCAAAGAGTGCTGAACAAAAAACGAATTACACAATTGAGAAGGCAGCAAAAAAATATGAAGCGTCTTATACATACAATCATATTCATAAGTGCAGCTACTGCGGAAACAAAGCACACGGTGGAAAAAGTGAATGTCCTGCTAAAGGAAGACAGTGTAAAAAAACCGTGCATGCAGTTTGTCACATCACAGATAAAAAGGAAGACGAGCTGTTTATTGATGCAGTAAGGAACTAATCGATGAATGAAACCTCTTATCTTTACAACGATTGACAAACACGGAATGTAACTTGAACACATCCTACAAATACGAGCCTGATTGAAAGAAATAATGATAATCAAATCCTTGATGACAGCAACATTCAATAACACTCACAAAACAATTACTGTATATTGACAATCATGTTACGCTATTTTTAAAATGTTCCCTTTTCTTTTCATAACTTCTACTTCTCCACTGCGTACACGGGTATATATATATAAATGTATATATATACCCGATCTACAATACATACTTTAGCATAGACAAGCCACACGCTGTGGCTAATTGTAGAGTCTTAAGCCTCTAACGCCGACATTCGAGGTTCGATTCCCGAGAGGGGTGTACTGACTATGTACGCTACCTGATTCATTTTACCTTCGATCTCCTTGGTTTGGGACGTATGAAAAATATTAGGTTAAGCAGAATCATGTTACGCTATTTTTAAAATTTTCCCTTTCTTAGCACAAGCACAGCTGAGAAGCTTCGATGCATGTACTCCATAACGCGTTAAAAAATAACGCATTTAATCACACTTTCAATTCCAAGCAAACGGGAACTTTTGTCAATGCATGATTTCCTGGTACATCCATTACACTGATGCACACATCACAGCTACAAAAATGTTAGAGTCGGAATAAAGCGTTCCTACGACTGATCATTTCGACTACCCGCGAAGCCTTGATAAAAGCATGGTTTTGTGCACACTGAAAAGCAAGCAAAATTAGATGCATTACAGAAAGCGGACTTTGTGGCTCTTACTGGGGATCATTGGACTTCCGTGACCGTTAGTAATTCTAAATACATCTAATTACAAAATGTTCAATGATCACACTGTTTTAGCCTAATGTACAAAATAATTTTGGCTAATGTTACTCAGAGTTTAAAGAGTAAGCTGGTCAAATTACCTTTTATGTTTCTGACTTATTTTTTAAGAAGAAAACTGCACTTTATGTAGAAATTTATTATTATTTAAAGACAATACTATTCTGAAAATGTACTTAAACTACCACTTTATTTTTAAGTCTGCCCAATTTTAACCAGGGATGATATTTTTGTTTCTGTTTTGAATTCAAATGCAGTTTAAAAGCTTTTTTTCAGAAATTGAAACAGCTTCAGTTTACAATATTCATGTCCATGTCTATTATTTGATTCTGTCGCCCACTAAAACCGTTTTAAATTAAAAAAAAACATTTGCGATTTGGGGCAAATTTACGTGCGATTACATACGATTAATCAAGATTAATTCTTACACAGCCTCTAATTAATTGGATTAATTTTTTAATCGAGTCCCACCCTAATATATATATATGTAGATATATATATGTAGATTTGTATATATATGTGTATATACAGTATATATGTAGATATGTATATGTTGTATATACAGTATGTATATATACAGTATGTGTATATATACAGTATGTGTATATATGTATATGTATGTATATGTATGTGTGTATATGTGTATATATATATATATATATATATATATGCCAGCAACACTCATGACAATGACAAAACAATTACATTGTCAATCATGTTACGTTATTATTAAAATGTTTCCTTTTCTTTTTACTTCTCGCTGCCAATCGCAGGTATTTTGCTATATATATATATATAATATAAATAGATAGATATGACAACAACACTCATATCAATGACAAAACAATTACATTAACAATCATCTTACGTTATTTTTAAAATGTTTGCTTTTCTTTTTCATAACTTCTTTAACACACTACTTCTCCGCTGCGAAGCGCGGGTATTCTGCTAGTATATATATATATATATATATACATACATACCTATCTACATCATATATACACACACATACATACACACACTCACACAAATTATATATATGTGTGTATGTATGTATGTATGTATGTATGTGTGTGTGTGTGTGTGTGTGTGTGTGTATATATACACATACATATACTTGTGTGTATGTTTGTATGTGTCTATATGTGTGTGTATAGGTTTGGTCACTGAGTGCAAGGGAAAAATAATAAATTATAGTCTATAAGTTATTAAACAGTAAAACATTAACGTTTTAAGAAGTACAGGTACATTGAAATTACATTTTCTATGTGAACGTTCAAATTTGTGCCTCACTCGATTGTGAATCGCCTTAATATTATTTTGCCGTGGTGTAGAAAAGGGGTCCCGTGTTTGCACTTGTCTGGGCTATAGCGCAGGGGGAGGATGAAAAAATTAAAAGTGCTCACTTTGACTTAAGGCAGAAGCGCAGTCAGCGCCTCAAAGGCCGGCACAGCTATGCATGCGCTGGCTGCTCGACTTTTGCTGGGCAGGAGACCCCAGGTTGCAGACACGGTCATGATATCAAAAGTCTCAGCTCTTTGGAGGTCATTCATATATATATATATATAGCAAAATACCCGCTACCGCAGCGGAGAAGTAGTGTGTTAAAGAAGTAATGAAAAGAAAAGGAAACATTTTAATAATAACGTAACATGATTGACATTGTCATGAGTGTTGCTGTCATATATATGCCTGCCTAAATAAGTCACCCTCGCTTTGCTCTTACTTTATTTACCGTTCATTTAATCATGGCTAGTGGCGGAAAAATTATAAAATGGAAGGAGGATGGCTTTACCAAAACAATTATTGATGGCGAATCGATTATTCATAAAGCTTGAATTGGTGATCTGTTTTTCTGTGTTAACCTCATATTTTTTCATACTTCTTCTCAAACTAATGTGGTGCGAGGGTAAAATGAATCGGGATGCGCTGATCAATGTAATCCGTGTACCAGGAAATCATGCATTGACAAAAGCTCCCCTTTGCTTGTAATGCAAAGTGTGATTAAATGCATTATTTTTTAACGTTATGGAGCACATGCATCAAGCTTCTCGGCTGTGCTTGTGCTAAGAAAAGGAAAGATTTTAAAAATAACGTAACACGATTGTCAATGTGACCTTTTGTAAGTAGTGCCTGGAGGATTCAGTGTGTAGAAACTCTATAGAGACAGCGTGTGTATTAACTTGTGGATTTTTCTGTGAGTATTTGGTGGCAGTCTGAGGAAGTTGCTTCGAAGACAGCGTTAGCATGAGCTCAGCTCAGAGCAAAATGAGGTGGGAGGGAGATGATGACGTGACTCCCCACCCGCCTTTAACTGTCAATCCCCACAAACACAGTCTCGGAATTTGCATAAGCACACCCCTTCACCTACAATTTTAACTTAGTTACAAAGTGATCAAAACTCGTTTATATCCTGCGTCCTCTCATTAAACTTGTATCCCGTCATTACCTGTGTGTATGTGAAACGCCAGCGGTAGCCTGTCTATGAACTTAATTTAAAGTTTAGGTTTACACCGTGCTTTCTTTCCGAGGCAGCAACACTCATGAATATATGGTAGTATATGTCACTCGCTCGCTTCTTATTGTTTCGCTGCCTTCTCAATTATATAATGCATGTTTTCTTAAGCGCTTTTTTGAGGTCTTCCTGGTTTTCTATGTACTGCGTGATTACGTGGGAGGCGTGATGATGTCACACGAAACTCCGCCCCCACGGCGTTGAAGCTCATCTCCATTACAGTAAATGGAGAAAAACTGGTTCCAGTTATGACCATTACGCATAGAATTTCGATATAAAACCTGCCCAACTTTTGTAAGGAAGCTGTAAGGAATGAACCTGCCAAATTTCAGCCTTCCACCCACACGGGAAGTTGGAGAATTAGTGATGAGTCAGTGAGTGAGTGAGTGAGTGAGTGAGTGAGTGAGTGAGTGAGTGAGTGAGGGCTTTGCCTTTTATTAGTATAGATATGTATATACATGTGGATCTATGTGTATATATGTATGTGTATATATATATACGAGGTGTGGCAGAAAAGTAATGAGACTGGCAACACTGCAAGCGATCTGGCAACGCTGCGCTGTTGTCCTTGATAGAGCACGTGTATCAGTACCCTCCCATAGCTCAGTGCGAGTTTCAACTCCTTCCGTTAACTACGTGATTTTTGTGACTGTTATTAGCGAAGTTGTGTTTTTGGTTGTACGTCACGCAAAATGGAACAGCGGAATTTGGAGCAACGTTGTGCCATTAAATGGCAAGTATGACATTTAAAAAGTTAAAACAGGCCTATGGGGAACATTCTTTATCCCGAGCTCAACTTTTTCGCTGGCACAAATAATTTTTGGAAGGCAGAAAACACGTTGAAGATGAACACCATTCAGGAAGGACTTCAACTTCGAAAACCAATGAAAACATTGAATGTGTGAACACTCTTGTTAGATCAGACTGTCGTTTAACATTAAGAATGTTGAGTGAATAATTAAATTTGAACAGATTTACCGTTCATCAAATTTTGACTGAACATTTGCACATGCGAAAGGTCTGTGCCAAAATGGTGCCGAAAAACTGCCCTCTCCATAACAGAATTTTTGACCTCAAAGGCATTCCTGTGGTTCCCCAGCCTCCTTATTCACCTGACCTCAGTCCGTGTGACTTTTCCTTTTTCCTAAACTGAAAAATGTCCTCAAAGGACGCCATTTCGGGACTTTAGAAAACATCCAAAAAGAGTGTAACGGACATGCTGAAGACCATACCGGTTGAAGACTTCCAGCGCTGCTACCAACAGTGGGAACAACATCTCCATCGGTGTGTAGCTGCCCAAGGGAACTACTTTGAAGGGGATAACATTGATGTTTGAAAAAAATAAAAACTTTGGTAAATAAAAAATCAGTCTCATTACTTTTCTGCCACACCTCGGTATATATATATATATATATGTAGATATGTATGTATATATGTATATATGTTTATGTGTGTGTGTGTGTATATATATATATATATATATATATATATAGATATGATAGCAACACTCATACAAGTGACAAAACAATTACATTGACAATCATGTTACGTTATTTTTAAAATGTTTCCTTTTCTTTTTCATTAATTCTTTAACACACTACTTCTCCGCTGTGAAGCGCGGTTATTTTGCTAGTTATTACTAAAACATAAAAAACGTTTCTGTTTTAGTTATGTGATCAACAATTTCTGCCTCTCATTTTCTGTAAGCCTACATTTACATAGATTGTAGACACATAACACACATGAAACGTATGTATTCCAAATGACGATATATTATTTGCCCTCTACAATTCCAAGCACCTCACACACAGATAAACAGGCTTGAGCTCCGAGAATCTTCTGTGTGACTTGAGCTGTGTCGGTGGAGTGATGAGATATTAGGCTGCTTGCTGCCTGCACTGCTTAACACATCTGGAAAACAAATGAGCTGTTGACGAGGTGTGAAGGAATTTAAGGTGACCCTGGAGTATGAGTTTTTTCATAGGCTTCAGGAATTCTAGTGTTAAAAAGAGCTTAAGAAAAACACTAAAATCATCTTTAATCCAACATGTTTCTGCATTATATGCTAGAATGGCTACTAATACTTATCAGTATTTCAGAATTCTTCATAAATTCTAGACAGCCTTACCCAAGCCATAAAGTGCAATCTGTGTTCTTCCCTTTTGCATTAGAATGGGGCTGATGTCTATCTTCTCAACAGATGAAGCACGGCCAAAGTGGTTAATCAGGCCTGCACAGCTTAAAATGTCCAGGGCACATAAGGCATCTGCCTAAGAAAAATAAAAAGAAAAAGCTATGAAAAGAGTTATAGCATTTGTAATCCCTTGACAGTTTTCAGCAAGATTTTCTAATATTTATTTAGTTTTCTATTTATTTTAAGATGCTCAACAGTATATGCAAGAATGAAAAAATCCTTTACAAATATGGTCAATTTACACTTTGACAACAATAACAACTTACCCCAGTGGGATCATCATGGTTGCCATGTACACTGAAAACGGGAATTGAGATGTTCAGGTTTTCATCCTGATAATTAACCCAGGGAAACCTGGTACAGAATGACAATATTGTTAAAAAAAACAGTATGTTCACAAACTGAAACAATTTACTGTAAATTACAATGATAAATGTTGTTCATCAGTCTATGTATACATGGTGACATGAAACCATGAAGACTCCGCAAAAAGAAAGAAAATATAAGGGATCATTAGTTAAGGCTGTTGATGTTCCAAAACATTTGTTTCTTTATCCCCAGGGTCAGCATCATACTCTAAAAAGTAATTTTGGAACAACAACTATTAAAGATATTCCAGGGAAAGAAATGACACCAAACTGTCTAACCTGAGAGGGCCAAAAGGGTCAGTTCGTGCCCACATTGATCAAAACAGTGAACTGTATCCTAAAGTGATAGTAGTGGAACAGGATAAGAAAGAGGCAGTTGCATATTGATAATGACTATCATTAAATCAAAAAAGTATTCATAATAAATTTATCCAGCACAGTTGGAATAGAATTTTTAAATGGATTTCACATCCTGATTGCTCAACAGAGAAGACATCTAAAGACAAACAAGGAGCACCATGTAACAACGGCACACTCACAAACCCAACTTACTTGCTCAGGCTAAAGTTGACAGCCTGGTCACTTAATATCTCAAACTGGATAGGCCGGTCACCCATACAGTGCTTCCTGAGAAGTTCTATGCAACTGTGCAGTGTTCTCCTAGAAGGCTTGTTGTCATGGAAAAGATCACCTCCTAACAAAATGAAATCCACCTGCAATAATAATCTTGAGCATTAGTCAAATTGTGGAGAAAGGAATAAGGAAGGGTGTGAGAGATGCAGTAAGTTGAGAATAAAGTGTCCTTTTTACAATGCATAATTGCTTTCATCTGCAGCTAAAGAGTATTGGTCTGAATACAACTATCTTGCTTTATGAGGGTAAATATTTTGTAGGGATTAACTAGCATTGGTGACATTATTTATCATAGTTGCAAGAGGTAGGAATTGTTCTAGGTTCACTTACTGGTTAGATAAATTTGAGGTAAAATAAAAACATGCAAAAAATAGATTAATCTAAGATTCAGGAGAAAACTAGCTTTGATGAAAATATATATATATAGATTTTTTTTTACTTAAGATACAAGGGGCCTCATGCATAACGCCGTGAGTAGAATTCACACTAAAACATGGCGTATGGACAAATTCGAAAATGTGCATATGCCCAAAAAAATCCAGATGCATAAATCTGTGCGTACTCCAACTTCCACGTTCTTCCGCTACATAAATACCGGTCACCGTGAAAAGTAACGTGCTTGCACGCGCCTGCTGACACTCTCCAAATCCTCCCAGAATTAAGACTCTTTGACTATGCAAATCAATATAAACAGCCCATAAGTTCAGCGTTTTGTGAAAAGACAATGGCAAAAGCACAGGGGAAATAGAAGAATTTCTGAGAATACCAAGTGAAGGCAAGGAAAAACGTACTAATTGTTGGTTTAAGCAGTGATATAAACAACAAAAGGAAGTTGATCGAGTAACAGAGTGGTGGAGAAACTTGAAAGTTCAAGTTCGGAAAGTCGCCAAGTGTCCGAAATAAATAAGAAGTGGTGAGATATCAAAGTCGCCGTGAAAAGGCAAGTTGTAGCCCAGTGTCTGAGTGTCATATGGAAGTGTATTAGGGTACACAGAAAAGAAAAACAAAATAGGGACACATAATGATAATAATAATAATAATTTACTGCAGCAGTACTGTCTCTAACACAATCTGCTCTGTAATAGATGCGAAGCCATCTGTAAGCTTAGAACGCCGATTCTTCAAAACTTTTATGAAACATTGAAATATCTTCATAGTACATGTTTAATTAATCCATTCATCTATCCAACCAGGGTCACGCCAATCCCAGAAAGCAGAAAGACAGGAACAATCCCTGAATGGGGTACCAGGTCGTCACTAGCGCTGTGCCACAGTGTCCTCACATGTTTAATTAGTTTAATAATTTAACAAGTGATAAAATTAGATGGTTTAAGTGACCATGAAAAAGCTATATCTCTAGAAATTGTAATCATTTGTGCTTTAAATGCATACTCCAAAGATATGAATTATCATAGACCTGTTAGTGTTAAAAAATGTGTTTCTATTTAGTGCAATTGCAAGCAATTTGAAATTGCTGAACATATTGCTTACTAATGCAACAGATGATTTTATTATGCAGTGGTCCAGGTTCAATCTCGGCTTGCAAGGCTATCACATGATTTAGCACAATTGATGTAATGTGGTTCTGAAAATTTTCACCTGATGTGTATATCTGGATTTTTTATGAATTTGGTCAAAAAGTTCAAGAGTAAGAATAGGTTCAAATAAAACAGTCTACAATTAAATCAGTGAGTTCTCTGTTACCATGTCTTTGTTCATCATCTGATAAAACTCTAGGAACTCCTTTTAAACATTAAAAAAAATAAAAACAGATGAATAAAAAATAGTAGTCCAGAATGATAGAAATGTATGATAATTATCAAACAATATAATGACCTTTCTTATAAAAAATAAAATGCCATACCCAAAAGCCAGACTGAGCCAAAGCAAGCAACACTATCGTTGCATTTGAAAGAATTATTGCCATATGAAAAAACATGGAGGAGATATATATACAGAGGCTGTCAAATACAGAATTACTTATCAAAAGAAATGATGCCCTTATATGTGGGCAGCAAAGGCAGTTCAAAAACTAACCAATAAACTTGAATAGAGATTTATGTTTTCTCCATGCAATTACTTCTCAGAAACTGCCATCCCAAATTGTACTGAAAATGCAAATGTGAAGTTGAACCACATATAACAACACTAGAATACTATTAAACAACCACCGATATGTGGTCAAGTAGGAAAAAGAGAGGTGCGTCTATAGGAGGAATTAAGAAAAATTAGTTTAATGAGTTCAGACCTTTTTCATTTTGTCATTTAATTAAAAGTGACAGTCCCTGTTGACTGCGACTAGTAAGGGAGCTTATGATTAGTAAAGCAGCTTACATTTTCAGAAAAAGAATAGTTAAAGAAGTAGTTACCCTAACTGCATAGTAAACATTAGGCAGGTTAACTTCAAATTAAAATTAATTGCTAGCTTGAAAATGTGCGCATTTCACATGTAAACTTGTTTAGTATATTAGCCTTGTATCTTCTTGATAAAGATCTTATATGCATTTTAATTAGTATTATGGTTTATAATTATGATAAGCATTTTATTTTCTTTTATGTCATATGTATTATGTTAATTATTTTGTGTTTATGTTTTATTAGTTAAAGAGTATGTATTTATTTTAGTATTTTTCTGGACACTGAACAAAAAGCATACAGAGTTACATTTTTTTTTTATAAAAAATAAGCAGGTAACATTTGTGATCTGCAGTTTAATCATAAAAAAACACTTTAATATAGAACACAAGACTTCTATACATCTGCTTATGCAGTAGCTTAGAGCAGAAATGAAACTAAAAATGTTAAATATGTAAAAGAATAAAGAAAATAAAATTGGTACTGGAATTGGTCAAATCTTGTAACATGAAATTGGTATTAGGACTAAAACCCTACAAAATATATTTGTTCTCTGTACCCAAGCCATGGCCATAGATAAGTTTTAAAACGTCATACATTAGAAAATGAAAAGTAAAAATTAACTATGCACTTCCTGACCATCCTAAGTGTAGTAAACAAGCAACTAATATAGTTTAGCAAATCTGCCACAGATTACTAAAGAATGCTTAGAAAGGTAACAGAGACTAGCAACAGTAGCACATCATGCTGTTGACGAAAAGAAGATTGTAAAATTGAAAGAATATACAGCATGAAAGAATGATGTAAAAATGGATAAATAACTTGCATGATTACATTTTTCAAATTATACATGTTGCCAGTTTTCCTTCCAGGGGACATATAAAGTTCTTCCTTTCTTTCTTTTTCTGTTGTATATACAAGCCTGTTTCTTATGTACTGTAATTCATTATTGCATCAAATAACACATTTAGGCAAAAAATCTTTTAAGTAATATTTTGAGTAAACAATCTCACTTTTTTGGGAATTAGTTTTCCTTGCTGTTTTATATTACAAACGTTACTTTACATTTTGCTCTTGAGATTGCCCTAGATAAAGTAGCACATGCTTGGCCATGTGTAAAAACTACCAACAATAATAAATAAATAGCAAAATATCTAAAGTCTGCCAAGTAATGTGGACGGATGAAATGGCACATGCGCATTTACCCGAATTGTAATCTGAAAATGAATGCAGTGTAATTGTTATAAACATATACCGGTATATCTGTATCAGTCGGAAAGTCTGTATTCTGTACAGGGGCTATCCAAACTTGAGTCTCTTGTGTGTGTGTTTATTACTCTCTACATGTTCACTGCATTTACCTCTGCTTGTTGTTTACTGCATTCATTTCCAGATGTTGCACAGCTTCATGCTCTCAACTGCTTGAAAATACATGTGTGAGATCATATTTGTGAAATCTAAAGTATTACCCATGAGCCGTACATAAATATAAAGAAAGCTGAAAATGTAATCACATCAGCCAAAAACAGGTAAGATGTAGCCCCAGCAGCTTTGGTTTTTATTTATCTTTTTATTACATTTGAATTTCTTTAAAAACACTTCTCCATTTCATGTGAAAGAACTCAGAGTACAATACTATAAGTTCTATTTTAAATCTTTGTTTATTAAATTTATACATGATTTTGTAACTGTTTATAATATATAGTTAAACTGTTTACAGCATTGTATTTTACAATGAGCTGTTTACATTGTGAAGGAATACAGATTACATTACACTGGTATTTCATTGATCTTTTTTTTAATTAGTCAGTTACATATGAGGCAAGCTTTTTTCTCATATTAATTGTTTAATAATTTTAATTATTGAGATATTAAGTTTAAACAAACTGAGATATTCAGTTTTCAACAAAATAACCTTACATTCACTTTTCAAGCTTATACTCCCATATAGATTACTAAGAAAGCAAATTTGTATCATTGTAAAGATATACTATATATATTCATTTATTTGAATATATAAGTATTGTTCTAAATAAATTGTATATGTTATGTCATACTGCATACCTCTGACTCACGTGTAGTTAAGTACAAACTCAGTCAAAGAAATCTTTAAGCACAAGCAAACACAACGTCTTAAACTGTTCACCTTGTGGAAGTGTAATCCTCATAAACAGCTGAGCAGACTGCATACAGTATATAAAACAAATGACTCACCTCGTTGTCTCTAGCATATTTTAAAATCTCATCAAATGTCACAAAGGTGTCATTTCCACGAACAGCATCCTTTTCCATGTAGCCTAGGTGGATATCAGTGGCAATCAAAATCTTGAAGGTGTTCTCATCATCTCTGAAAAAGCAATGTACAGTATTTGGATAGAGTTGCAGCATGACTGGGAATTGACAGGTTTCATTGTGCTAATTTCACTACAAAGCTCTTATGAAATAAATGGATTACTTTGCTGAAATTCAAACTATAATACATTGCTGCAAACAATCATCACAATGTACAGTATAAGATATTAGGATGTTAACTTAAAAGATAAAAATCAGAACAATATTTGCCAGTATCAAAAGTATAAATGCCTTTATAAGCAAAGAGGCACATATTAAATTCATATTGTGGCAACAGGCCTTGCACATTTCTACGTCTTGTATTTTTTTTTTTTTTTAAGTAAACCAATATAAGAGTGATCAGCGAGTTACCTACACAAAAAACATGTGTGTAAAAACTGCACAGTTACAGAAAACCTTTGATGATGAGATAATAAAAAAAAAAGACTCATCATAATCAATAAAAAAAAGAACTAAACAGAATTAATGCTCACTGCAACATGAACATAAAATTTGAACCTGCTGTTAGTAGTTGATTATCACTGCTCAAAGCTGAATGGCTCTCAGCAGATCATCGTGACTGACTACACATGTACTGTACAAGTAAGAATATTACTGTACTCTGTATATGTGATAATACTACTACTGTGACTACACAACCACAATTTATGCAATACCTTAGAGAAATATAATAAAACAGCGGAGAAGTAGTGTGTTAACGAAGCAATGAAAAAGAAAATGAAACATTTTGAAAATAACGTAACATGATTGTCAATGTAATTGTTTTGTCACTGTTGTGAGTGATGAGTGTTGCTGTCATATATATTTATATATTATATATATATGCACATATACACACACACACATATAAATATATATATATATATATACATACATATCCATACATATATACATATACACACAAATACATATATATATATATATATACACACACACACACATATATATGAACATATATATACATACATATCCACATATATACATATACACACACATATATAAACATATATATTGTCAGGGATGCCAGGGGCTATGACCCGGCCGGGATGACATGAGGGACCGGATGTGTCGCCTTCCTGCGTGCTTTGGGGGCCACGGGTACAGGGCATGGAAGCTCCACCCTGTAGGAGCCCGTGGTCACCGCCAGGAGGCGCCCCAATGCCTTGGGGACCTGTTACCTGGTGTGGCGGAAGTGCTGGGGGGAAGAATTAGGACGGCGCCCGGAGAGCTGCCGGGAGGACAGCCTGCACTTTCGCCACGCTGGGGTGTGGTTAGAGGAGGAATGCCGGGAAAACCTGGGGCTCATCTGGGGACTGTATAAAAGGGGCCGTCTCCCTTTATTCGAGGCTGTAGTCGGGAGGAGGAAGGACGAAGCTCAGGAGAGCTGTGGAAGCGGCCCGAAGAAAGGCATTGTGGCCAGGACTGTGACTTTGGGGTTTTTGTGCACTAATTTGGGGTCTTAGTGACCATTACTGGGTCTGTGTGACCACTGAAAACATTTGTAAATACTGTAAATAAACGTGTTTGTGGGTGACATGAACGTGTCTGCCTGTCTGTGTCCGGGTCGACTTCCACAATATACATACATATCTACATATACACACACACACACATATATACATATATATATATATATATATATATATACATATATCTATACTAATAAAAGGCAAAGCCCTCACTCACTCACTCACTGACTCATCACTAATTCTCCAACTTCCCGTGTGGGTGGAAGGCTGAAATTTGGCAGGTTCATTCCTTACAGCTTCCTTACAAAAGTTGGGCAGGTTTTATATCGAAATTCTACGCGTAATGGTCATAACTGGAAGCAGTTTTTCTCCATTTACTGTAATGGAGATGAGCTTCAACGCCGTGGGGCGGAGTTTCGTGTGACATCATCACGCCTCCCACGTAATCACGCAGTACATAGAAAACCAGGAAGACCTCAAAAAAGCGCTTAAGAATACATGCATTATATAATTGAGAAGGCAGCGAAACAATAAGAAGCGAGCGAGTGAAATATACAACCATATTCATGAGTTCTGCTACTTGAAACAAAGCACGATGTAAACCTACACTTTAAATTAAGTTCATAGACAGGCTGCCGCTGGCGTTTGTAATTTAGTGCCCACCCATATAAGGCCGTCCGTCAGCGGCAATCCAATAGCAAACTGCCACGGATAAATATTCACGGATGAAGGACTGTGCTTATGGAGAGGAAGATGAGATGGTAAGGGTGGTGTTTGACACAAACTCAGCAAAACTACGAGAGAAAGTTTTAAGTGCCAGGACTAAGGTAACATTAAATACAGCCATGGACATAGCACGAGATGGCACCAGCACAGCTGGGAACCTTCGATGCATGTACACCGAGTGGCTCACGTGAACTGACGCAGTGCACAGATAAAAAGCAACAGTTCCAAAGAGCGCTGAACAAAACCGAATTACACAATTGAAAAGGCAGCAAAAAATATGAAGCGTTGATACATACAAGCATATTCATAAATCCAACTACTGCGGAAACAAAGCACACGTTGGAAAAAGTCAATGTCCCGCTAAAGGAAGACAGTGTAAAAAAAACCCGTGCATGCAGTGTGTCAGGTCTCAGATAAAGAAGACGAGCTGTTTATTGATGCAGTAAGAAACGAATCGATGAATGAAACCTGTCATTTTTACAACAATTGACAAACACGGAATGTAGCTTGAACACAACACATCCTACAAATACGAACCTGATTGAAAGAAATAATGATAATCAAATCCTTGATGACAGCAACACTCAGTAACACTCACAAAACAAATACTGTATATTGACAGTCATGTTACGTTATTTTTAAAATGTTCCCTTTTCTTTTTCATAGCTTTTTTAACACACTACTTCTCCGCTGCAATACGCGGGTATATATATATATATATATGTATATTTATATATCCCGATCTACACATTCGAATAATGGATACTTTATTCGCCATCAATGATTGTTTTGGTAAAGCCATACTCGGTGTAATCATTAGATGAACGGTAAAAAAGTAAGAGTGAGGGGAGGATGACTCATTGAGGCATGCAGGCTGTAGTGTGCGTCAACTCTATCTGAATTGCGCAATCACATTTGAAAAAATATATCTTTTCAAGTTCTATTTAGTCCATATGTGTCAAACTCAAGGGCGCGGGCCACATCCGCCCGGCGTGTAATTATATCCGCCGCGAGATCATTTTATATACTGTATTATTGTTATTAAAGCCGGGTATATGAAGCGCTGGTAACACAATAAACTACAGATCCCATAATGCAGCGCTTCAGCTGCCTTGCCGAACACTTACCACGTTAATCAAGTCTACCTTATGATGCTGCAAGTTATTGCGAAGCTAGCTCACACGATGCTGAAGAGAAAAGTTGATTCTGAAAATAGAGCCTTTAAAAACCGATGGGAGGCTGAGTATATGTTTACTGAACCCGTGTGTCTCATTTGTGGAGCTAATGTGGCTGTAATTACAGAATTTAATCTGACACGGCACTATGAGACAAAACATCAGGGAGTTCTGTGTTGTGGAGATTCTCAGGATGGATTGCAGGTGCTCATCAGTGAGGCTGAAAGACCTGAATGCAATGCAGAAGATACAGAAAGCAGAAGAATTAAATAAGAATCTGACACTTCAGCGGACGTTTTACCCGTGCACAATCACAAAGTGATTTCAAGTGAAGTTGCTTTTATGGGAGACACAAATGCACCAGTGCAACTTTCCCTGTTGCCAAGTAATGTTAAACCAAGTCGTCACTACGGTGTTCCCAAATACGCACTTTGCTGATAAACTGAGCGCACTGAGTTTGCACGGCGCTTTGGTGACTTTGAAGAACAAAAAAAGTCTGTCTACATGCGGCTCGAACCTTGTGCATGTTTGGTAGCACATATCTGTGTGAGAAGCTCTTCTCAGTGATAAAGAATAACAAAACAGCACACAGGAGTCGCCTCACTGATGAGCACCTGCAATCCATCCTGAGAATCTCCACAACACAGAACCTCACACCAAACAGAAACGAACCTGTTGCCAAAAAAAGATGCCAGGCGTCCAGCTCTAAAATGACATATGAGCAAAGACAACTTAATGATTTGATTTGTTATTGCTGAAAGGAACACATTTTATTTATATTTCCAGGTTTTGTTATGCAGCATGTTCATATTTGAATTTGTATAATTTTGAAAGGATATATTTTTATGGAGAGCAAAATCTTTTGGGATATTTAAAATCTAAGTTTATCTTTTATATAAATTTACATAAGAGTAAAGAAATTTGAATGTTTGTTCTTTTAAGTTATTTAAGGTTTGAGTTGATTTATTCACGAATAATATTCCTGTCTGTTTTACCATTCCTACCAAAGATATTTCTGTCGACTAAATAAAAATTCCTTCTATTTAAAATTTAAATAGAACTTGAACAAATACGATAGTTCATAATATCCACGCAGACTTGCACGTAAGAGCGGGAGTTATCCGTTTTAACAAGCAGCGTATTGCACTGATACGAAATAGCTGTGTGTGTATATATGTAGATATGTATGTATATGTATATATATGTTTATATATGTGTATATGTATAGATATGTATATATATATATGTATTTGTGTGTGTATGTATATGTATGTGTGTATATGTAGATATATATATGTGGATGTATGTGTATATATGTATGTGTGTATATATATATATATATGTGTATGTATATATGTGTGTGTGTGTATATGTGCATATATATATAATATATATTGTGAACGCTGGACCGGACACAGACAGACGGACAACATATTTTTGCCCAACACACTGTTTATTTACACTATATTTACAGAACTATAAAAGTCACGTGCACTCACGACCCCAGTGCTGCTGGCACTGAATCCCCCAAAGTCCAGGGCCCACAGTCCTTGTGCCTTCCTGGCCGCCTCCAGTCCTTCGACAAGCTCAGTCCTTCTGCCTCCCGACTTCCACCGCTGACTGGAGGCGGCCCCTTTATGGGGAGCCGGATGGGCTCCAGCTGCTTCCCGGCACTTAACAGCGGCCACACCCCTGTGTGGCGGAAGTGCCGGCCGTACACCCGGAAGCCATCTGTGTCTCCCCGGTCGTCTTCCCCCCGGCACTTCCTGGTGTGGCGGAAGTGCCGGGCTCCCGGAATAAACAGGCACTGGGGCGCCGCCTGGCGGTGGCCACGGGTCCCTACAGGGCTGGGCTTCCAAGCCCTGTACCCGAGGCCCCCTGTCTAACCAGGACGGACACCCCCACTCGGTCTGGAGGAGGCACACGCCCTCCTCCGGTCCTCTAAGGCGTCCCGGCCGGGCTCCATCCCCAGCCGAGGGCCACACGGGATGAACCGCATCGGGCGCCGCCTGGCGGTAGCCACGGGCCCCTACAGGGTAGGGCTTCCATGCCCCGACCCGTGGCTCCCAACAGAACCAGGAAGGACGCCCCCTCGCAGTCTGGAGGAGGCACAGGCCCTCCTCACGTCCTCCTGGGCGCCCCGGCCGCTCCAGCCCCGGCCGGGGACCACAATATATATATGACAGCAACACTAATCACTCACAACAGTGACAAAACAATTACATTGACAATCATGTTACGTTATTTTCAAAATGTTTCCTTTTCTTTCTCTTCTTTAACACACTACTTCTCCGCTGCCAAGCGCGGGTATATATATATATATATATATATATAGACAGATAGATATATATATATATATATAGATAGATATGAGAACAACATATATATATATAGAAACATAGATATATATATATATATATAGATAGATAGATAGATAGATAGATAGATATGAGAACAACACTCATATCAATGACAAAACAATTACATTAACAATCATGTTACGTTATTTTTAAAATTTTTCCTTTTCTTTTCGTACCTTCTTTAACACACTGCTTCTCCGCTATGGCTTGGTATTCTGCTAGTATATATATATATATATATATATATATATATATATATATATATATATACATACACACAGTCTTTGGGGTGCGAGCAACTGTTGCTGGGGTGCCAGAATCCATGAAGGAAGAAAATGAAAAACATTATTTGTACAAAATCTTAATTTATTTATCCATTCCTAAATAATTAAATGGGCAGGGTATTTCGTATCAGTGCAATACGATGTTTGTTAAAACGGATGACTCCCGCTCTTACGTGCAAGTCTGCCTGGATATTATGAACTATCGTATCTGTTCAAGTTCTATTTAAATTTTAAATAGAAGGAATTTTTATTTAGTCGACAGAATATTATTCTGGAATAAATCAACTCAAACCTTAAATAACTTATAATATTTTGCTCTCCATAAAAATATATCCTGTCTAAATTATACAAGTTAGAAATAAAGTAAACGTTAAAAGAACAAACATTCAAATTTCTTTACTCTAATGTAATTTTATATAAAAATAAACTTAAATTTTAAATATCCCAAAAGATTTTGCTCTCCATAAAAATATATCCTGTCAAAATTATACAAATTCAAATATGAACATGGTGCATAACAAACCCTGGAAATATAAATAAAATTTGTTCTTTTCAGCAATAACAAATCAAATCATTCAGTTGTCTTTGCTCTTATGTCATTTTATCAGAGCTGGACGCCTGGCATCTTTTTTTGGCAACAAGTTCGTTTCTGTTTGGTGTGAGGTTCTGTGTTGTGGAGATTCTCAGGATGGACTGCAGGTGCTCATCAGTGAGGCGACTCCTGTGTGCTGTTTTGTTAGTCTTCATGACTGAGAAGAGCTTCTCACACAGATATGTGGTACCAAACATACACAAGGTTCGAGCCGCATGTAGACGGAGCTGGAGCATTTTTGCGGGAATGGAGTGAATAAACTGTGCGGGCCGTGCAGTATCGACTTTGCCTTCAGTGTGCCATTACACTGCAGCTCAATCACCTCCATCTGAATCTGCACAGGTGCAGTTTCCACATCGACGGCAAATGGGTTGCGAAACAACTCAAAATTCTTTTTTTGTTCTTCAAAGCCACCAAAGTGCCGTGCGAACTCAGTGCGCAGTGCACTCAGTTTATCAGCAAAGTGCGTATTTGGGAACACCGTAGTGCCGACTTGGTTCAACATTACTTGGCAACAGGAAAAGTGGGGCAAGTTGCACTGGTGCATTTGTGTCTCCATTAAAAGTAGCTTTCACTTGAAATCACTTTGTGATTTTGCACGGTAAAAACGCATGCTGAAGCGTCAGATTCTTCTTTAACTCTTCTGCTTTCTGTATCTTGTGCATTGCATTCAGGTCTTTCAGGTTATCTTGATGTTTTGTCTCATAGTGCCGTCTTAGATTAAATTCTGTAATTACAGCCACATTAGCTCCACAAATGAGACACATGGGTTTACCGCAATGTCAGTAAACATATACTCAGCCTCCCATCGGTTTTTAAAGGCTCTATGTTCAGAATCACCTTTTCTCTTTGGCATTGTGTGGGCTAGCTTCGCAATAACTTGCAGCATCATAAGCTAGACTTGATTAACGCGGTAAGTGTTCGGCAAGGCAGCTGAAGCGCTGCATTATGGGATCTGTAGTTTATTGTGTTACCAGCGCTTCATATCCCCAGGCCATTAATAACAATAATATATAAAATGATCTCGCGGCGGATATAATTACACGGGCGGATGTGGCCTGTGGGCCTTGAGTTTGACACATATGGACTAAATAGAACTTGAAAAGATATATTTTTTCAAATGTGATCGCAATTCAGATCGAGTTGACGCACTACAGTACATCGAGCCAGCGTGCTATTGTGGTTTTGCCTGCGTGCCTCAATAAGTTACCTCCCTCGCTCTTACTTTTTACCGCTCATCTAATGAATACACGGAGTATGGCTTTACCAAAACAATCATTGATTGCGAATAAAGTATCCATTATTCATAAAGCTTCAATTGGTGATCTGTCTTTCGGCGTTAACCGCATATTTTTTCATACGTCTCAAACCAAGGGGATGCGAGGCTAAAATGAATCGTGAAGCGCGCGTACATACTCAGTGCTTCCTCTCTCAGGAATTGAACCTCGGACAACGGCGCTAGAGGCGAAGCCTCTACTATTGCACCACGGCATGTGGTTTGTCTATTTGAGCGTAGCAGTGTAATTCGGTTTTTGTTCAGCACTCTTTGGAACTGTTGCTTTTTGTCTGCGCACTGCGTCAGTTCACGTGAGCCGCTGAATATGGTTTTATATGTTACTCGCTCGCTTCTAATTGTTTCGCTGCCTTTTTAATTATATAATGTATGTCTTCATCAGCGGTTTTTGGAGCTCTTCCTGGTTTTCTACGTACTGCGTGATTACGTGGGAGGCGTGATGATGTCACATGAAACTCTGCCCCCCATGGCTTTCGAGCTCAACTCCATTACAGTATATGGAGAAAAATAGGTTCCAGTTATGACCATTACGCGTAGAATTTCGAAATGAAACCTGCCCAACTTTTGTAAGGAAGCTGTAAGGAATGAGCCTGCCAAATTTCAGCCTTCTACCTACACGGGAAGTTGGAGAATTAGTGATGAGTCAGTGAGTCAGTCAGTCAGTCAGTCAGTCAGTGAGGGCTTTGCCTTTTATTAGTATAGATTAATTAACCAAAGCAGACACCAAATCAAGACATGAAAAACACTTCCAGGGTTATGGACATCTGAGACTTCCACTATTGACCTCTGGTTCCACGCATTTTGGACTAGTGAACTCAACATTTGGATTATTCTTCACAGTACTTCAGTAAAAGGAAAATACATCTCATGAAAATAAAGGAAATAATATAAAATGGAGCAAAGCTGAATGATACAAAGAGTAAAATAAAGAAAAAGGTAGTCTGCATTTGTAGACATTTCTCATTTTTGATAAATGATTTTCCTTGGCCCATTTTCATTCTTACTATTTTTTAGTTTCAAGGTATCAGTATAATACCAACATTACACATTAGCTTATTAGTTTGAATAAAACATTAATTTAAAAATGCAAAGACATGCAAATGAAGTATGTCACTGCCTGACAGCACAAGTTAAGGCAGGATCTATATATATAATTCACTAAGGCAAGACAACCATGGAAAGCACGCCGGAAGGGGCGTGGATTCACTGAGCCGACAAGTAAGACACCTATGGCGCACACAGGAAGGAGCCACGCCCACCAACTCCTGGCACCTCCAAGCCACGTTGACTGTTCACAGAGGCAAGTTTCTCGCGGCGGTGAATAGCCATATGCAGTGTGTAAAGCGGTTTGCGAGGGATATCCCATGGGATCCTTAAAACAATCCTTTCCAACTGAGGTTAAAACACAATGAAGTAAGCAGTCTTTAAAAAACAAGTTTTCGGTTAGGACGCACGACCGCGTGCACCATAGCAAACTGTTTTACACGCTACATACAGCAATTTGCATCCGCAACAAACATGCGTCTTCTTTACTCACGGACAATTATATGTTGCTCTCTCCAGAGTTCCATCTTTTCATTCACTTTCTGTTGTATCTGGTGTTCAACCATCAATAAATAATTATGTGGCGTTTGTTATGCCGCGGCTTCACTATTGTGTTGTATTTTGCTCTCTCTAGAGTTCCATCTTTTCATTCACTTACTGTTGTATTCTCACACCAACCCGTTTTAGACAACCGTGTCTTTCCATAAGTGTTTAGCATTCAATTAATAATTATGCATGAGATTGAGCGTGTGTCTACCCGGCGCAGAGAGGCGTGGGTAAGCTGTTGAACCCCATTCGGGCTGCAAACCGTGGAATTCCCACTAAGTGCGACTCATACGCTCCCAGTGGTTGCGTCCCTACCCTTTGTGCACACCACCCTCCCACCTCACGACTACGTGTCTTGGTGGATTATATATAGAAAAGCAGCCAAAACCGCACAGAGCAATGAAACGTCTACGTGAGTCACAGATGCATCTGGACTGTGTAAAGACGACAGCAACTCCAGTGACGAGTTGGAGGTGGGCACATGAGCGGGCAGTGCATACTGAACGAGAAATCAGAAGACTAGCATGACAGAGGGAGCTGAATGCACGTCCTTCTCCTCTCCTTCCGTTCCAATCTCCGCGCCTGAGCACAGTGCACTCGCATCCCTCCGTCTGGCAGGAGAAGGCGCGATGAGGGTCCGCCAGTTTTCAGTCATGGACGATTGTGTGTTGGTTCGTTCCGTGCATTGTTACAATGTTGCTTTTCTTGCTGATTTATAACATTACCGATTTTTCAAATGTTAATTTTCTCCCTGTGCTTAAAAATCATTAAAAAAATCGGCCTAATTATGCGGCATATGGTACGCCGTGGGTTGGCTAGTAAGCTTCTAATAAAGCAGGATGAAACAGCAAGTTAGTAGTAATTTGAAAGCTATTATGATATATTGTATGTTAACCAGTAATATTTAAAACAGTATTACCATAAACAGGGCTATTAAAGGATACAGATTTATTAGGAAACCTACTGTACTTGTCATGCAAGTCAAAATATTCATCAATAAGGTAAAAAGCAGAAAGGCATATGCAAAATATAGGGCCTAGTTCTGTTAGCATGTAAAGACATCAATCTCAAGAAAGGTCTAAATCTGGGCATATATCGTACAGCCAGAAAAGGAAACTGACTTGGATGTAACCAAAGTGTTTGTTGAAATGTTACATTTAGAACACAGCTGGTTAAAAAATGTACTCTCACTATCCAAGACTGGTTTCAAAATGTATGCAGTATTTTATTGAGCATTTCTTAGAGAGAAGATATATGAATGGTTTATAAAAGAGCAATTTACAATATTACCACCTTGAAATTTTACGTTCACCAATGCCAGATTCTTACTGAGTGGTAAACTACCACATCATACTGTGTTTATGGACGTTTCTAGATATTCACAAATAATGGATAGCCCAGGAACAAATGTGAAAGAAAGAATACACAAAAGGAGTGAAAATAATAAACAGTAAGGCCTCTGAACTCCCTAAGCACACAAAGGATGACAGACTACCCCAAAGAGTGGCTTGTCTACATAACCACTAACATAATCCTCTGTTTACCAGACTGATTCACTCATCACACTTCCTCAACCTCTCCAAACTTGTGGTCTCCCTTCTTCCCCTCCTAATTGTACTGGCTGAAAGGGTATTTTATGCTCAGATGCAGGAATCACTATTCAAAGGCATTTTAATGTCCTTAAGGAACATATACTAACATTACCAGGATTCCCTTTAGGCTTATAAAGTGTGACAGGGGAATTCCAAGAAATTCAAAGAAATTAAAGGAACACTTTTTGATCAGAGTATAGCATCAAGTCAATGAAAATTCTGGGATATTTATCTCGTTAGTTAAGTAGCAGAGAGGGGATATTTATCTCGTAAGTTAAGTAGCAGAGAGGGTTGTTAATCAGTTTCAGCTGCTTTGGTGTTATGTAACTAACGACAGGTGCATTAGAGGCACAACAATGAGACGACCCCCAAAATATGAATGGTTTACCAAGTGCAGGCCACTGACATTTTTCTCTCCACAGTGTTTGTTTTTTCGTTAGTTTTGTATTTGGCTGAGGTCAGTGTCACTACTGGTAACAGGAGGTGATACCTGGACCCTACAGAGGTTGCACAGGTAGTCCAACTTCTCCAGGATGGCACATCAATATGTGCCATTGCCAGAAGGTTTGCTGTGTCTCCCTGCACAGTCTCAATGGCATGGAAGAGATTCCAGGAGACAGGCAGTTACTCCAAGAGAGCTGGACAGGGCTGTACAAGGTCCTTAACCCATCAGCAGGACCAGAGGAAGGAGGAACAGGATGAGCACTGCCACAGCCCTACAAAATAACCTCCAGCAGGCCACTGGTGTGAATGTCTCTGACTAAACAATCGGAAACAGACTTCATGAGGGTGGCCTGAGGGCCCGACATCATCTAGTGGGACCTGTGGTCACTGCTTGGCACCATGGAGCTTGATTGCATTTCCCATAGAATACCAGAATTGGCAGGTCTACCACTGGCGCCCTGTGCTTTTCACAGATGACAGCAAGTTCGCCCTGAGCACATGTGACAGATGTGAAAGGGTCTGGAGAAGCTGTAGAGAATGTTATGCTGCCTGTAAGATCACTCAGCATGATTGGTTTGGTGGTGGGTCAGTGATGACCTGGGGAGGCATATTCATGGAGGAATGCACAGACCTCTACAGCCTAGACAATGGCACCTTGACTGCCATTAGGTATTGGGATGAAATCCTTGGACCCACTGTCAGACCCCATGTTGGTGCAGTGGGTCCTAGGTTCCTCCTGGTGCATGTCAATGCGTGGCCTCATGGGGCGAAAGTATGCAGGCAGTTCCTGGAGGATGAAGAAATGGATACCATTTAATGGCCCCCACACTCACCTGACCTAAATCCAATAGAACACTGCTAGGATATTATGTTTCGGTCAATCCAACTCTGCCAGTTTGCACCTCAGACTGTCCAGGAGCTCAGTGATGCCCTGGTCCAGATCTGGGAGGGGATCTCCCAGGACACAATCTGCCATCTCATTAGGAGCATGCCCCGACGTTGTCAGGCATGCATACAAGCACGTGGGGGTCATATAAACTACCAAGTACGATTTTGAGTTGCTGCAGTGAAATTTCCGCAAAATGGACTAGCCTGCAGCATTATTTTTTCACTTTGATTTTCGGGGTGTGTTTGAATTCAGCCCTCTGTAGGTTGATAACTTTTATTTCCATCAAATAATGTGGCATCCTTTTGTTCCTAACACATTACCCAGTCCATATCAGTATAGATATCCAGCAGGATTTTTCTCCCATTGAGATCTGACATGTTTTCAAAGTGATTTTTTTATTTTTTTGAGCAGTATATAAAGCACAGGTGTTACACTAAGATCCTGGATAGCTATGGTGACTGCAGGTTTTCTTTCTACCACTTTCTTAACTAGTAACAAATTACTGCCGCTACAACTTTGTGTTCATGAGTGACTTGCTTTTTAAGATTCAGAAATCCTAATTACAGCCAGCAGTTAAACATCAATTCGGTGGAAAGCAACCCAACAGATTACCAGCTACCTTGATCCCATTTGCACTTCTGTGTCTATAGCACTAAACATAAGAGCACATCCTGCCATCTCTGGAAAGAAGGATGTAATATTGAATGGATGTACAGTGCTTATAGCTGTATGTGCAAAAGGATGAAAAAATAACATATGTTTACATGTTGTTGTGATGTGAGATTTTGCATATAACTTGGTAAATGTTTTGTATATCTTTATTTATAATTTAGGCAAACCAATGTAATTTAGTATTACTTTGGCGAGAGGTATTCGTGTTTGCCCCATCCCCCTTTACAACTTTCTATTTGTAATTTTATGACAGGATTTGGGGAGGGATGTGTCTTAAACCAGTTTGATGAGTATTTCTCTGCTAAAGTCTTTTAACCCCCCTGCAAGGAAGTCGGGATGTTTAACATATGGTTTTGAACCAGGAGATAAGATGTTCTATTTCACCCATTGGTCTGAAGTATGACAGTCTGGATTGGCTGGAGGGGTTGGACAGAAAACCTATAAATTTGCTTGCTCAACCACATTCTCCCTCTCTAACCAACATATGATGAAAAAGCATCTCTCTTGCTAACCTGTGATGATGTAGAAGTATCTTTCTCTTGTTAACAACTGATGAAGACCATCACACCATGTAATGACAAGAACAGCACAATGAAGAGCACAGCTTCAGCTATATTGAGACAGGCTTGAGGCCTGTTCTGAAGAAGGCTGAGCACTAATGATGCCTTAACTAGAGACATTTTAAGTAACTACAAGTCTTTGTGCCACCCGAGTTACACATCACCATTTAATCAGGTTGTATGGTTGCCAATATTCAAATGTACTTTGCATTGTTATTATTTATGAATATTATCAGTAATACATTATTTTATGTGTAACTTAACTCCTGCTTGTCTTTTTACTACATCTAATTGCCTGAGGTTATAGATATAGAAGGGAAGGTGGGGTTAAGTTATATACAATAATACCTTATAAACAGTGGTAAGTCTGTAAGATTAGGTATTCTAAGGCTACATGTTAATAATACAATAGGGGTAAGTACAGCAAAATATATTACTCTACCAAGATAAAACACGTTTTATTGGATATGATGTATATACTTGCATGCTTATATAGCATACTTGAGCACAAACAGAGTAAACACTATCTTCATTCATAGGAATTAATTGTCCTTGCTTTTCGACATCAAGAAATAAATCCAGTTTTACAATAATTTGTTCTCTAATGACAGAAGGTGGCTTAGCTTGTTGTGATTACACAATACATTTTTCATTACAGTATTTTATTGTGAAAAAAGTAGTTAATTCCTGTTAAATGCTGGCGATTTTTACAGTGCGGAGTGAGAAAGCAAAAACAGGATTTTAGAAAGTTTTGCAAATTTATTAAAAATTTTAAAAACTGATATCACATTGACCCAAGTATTCAGACCCTTGGCTATGACACTTGAAATCTGGCTCAGGTGCAGCACATCCTATTTATTATTATTCAGATGTTTGTACTCCTTGTTAGGAGTCTACCACCTGTGGTTAATCCAACTGATTGAACGCGATTAGGAAAGGTGTAAACCTGTCTATAGAAAGTCCCACAACTGACAATATGTACAAGAGTAAAAACCAAGCCATTAGGTTGATGGAAATGCAAGCTGAAAAGTTCAGTATAACTCAAAAGTTGTCTTACTGACTTAACTCACTCATCAATAAAAAAAAAAAAATACTAATATTATAAATTTGAAATTTGGCACCAAGTATCTAGTAAGAAAGGGCATTTTAATATTTAAGTATTTACAGGTAAACTCCCTACAACAGAAAAACTAAATACCCTAAAATAAGACTTTGACAGATGTAATTGAAATTTGGTAACGTTATGGATAAGACAGCTACTGACCGGGCAAACTGCAGCATTAGCCAATTGGATACACGAACAACTGAGGAAGAGGTGGTGTCCTGGTGTCTACAGCCAGTTATGAAATAAAAGAAGAAAATATGGCAAAGTTCAAGGAAGAAGGTCAGTGGTCAGCAAGCATGCTATTAACCTCAAATGCCGGCATAAGGCACTATGGCTGCGAGTAGGTGTTGCTTCACTGGAAGCAAAAAGGGAGTAACAGAGAAGTATAGATGGAAGTGGTGTCCTTCTAGTCAAGATCAGTCAGGAGTGATGCAGTGGCATCCAATAGGGCGTTTTTGTCCATCATATACAACATAGCCCCTGATCAATGTTACGCTTTTATCTAAATGTACGTGAAAGCCCTAAGGGATACCACACCCTCAATTTTATATACATGTAATATCTCATGCAGCAATCATAGACAGAGCTTTGACGCCGATACTTGAAATTCTAGAAGTGCACCTGGACCAACAGAATCAGTTTAAACTTAACTGGCCGCCCACAATCTATTTCTCTGCAATATACATTTGCACTTGCAGATTTTTGAAAGGAGACCTTTGCCACTTACCTTCAAATTAACATGTGCCTCTGGTTTATATTGCAGGGGGATGCCCCACTCCCCTGTTCTCCACATTTTTTTGCATTAGTGCTTGTAGTGGGCTAGCAGATATCATTTTTTTTGCTTTTGATTACTGGCACTTTTAGATGTATACCAACAGTGTTTTCTAGCATACTGGCTCTCACCATGGTTATCAATTTCACTCTGTCCACCTACAGTCCCCAGATATGGTGCTCTAAAGGACTATGAAGGGAAATGTGCCCAGGAACTTTTGTAAGACAACTGGCCTCAGTTATAGTGCAGATGGTTAATCGGGTGTATCAGAAACACCATGAAAGCAAGTGCTTGTCTGTTTATATGGCATGTGTTAGTCGCCCTCCACACCCCACAGGGAAATATTAGTGTCAAGCAGTGGGTTATAGTTTTTAAGGCTTAGGACCTACAATTTCAAATCCTACTACTAACAACTGTGTGACCATGAGAATGTTAATTCACCTGCCTCTGCTCTATCTGGAAAAAACAAAGATGGAGTGTAAAATTAGGCGCACACTACATAATGTTTTCCAGCATTTATGGACAGCTGTGGAGCACACCCTTGATCACAGTCCTGTAATGGGACATCCTCAGTGACTCAGTCAAAGTGCCCTCCAACTCACCACAACAGTCTTAAATTACAAAAGTGGGCTCATGTGTGTGCAAGACAGTTGACAAGAAAAGAGTACTCAGCCAGGAATTTAATGCATAAAGAAGATATAAATCAAGATAGGTTATGTTCACACTGTATACATTTGCCATACCAGAAAATGAATTTCCTAGGAAAAATTTGGAATAGTATGTTATTTTAATCACTATATTATAGGGATATAAACACACTAAAACAACACAAAAGAATACACTTAAAATAAGACACAAAGAAAGGAACTCTGAGGAAACATTGAAAGAGTTTAATATTTTCAACCATAGTGAAATGAGGTTAAAAGCAGAGAATAAGGATTTTTTTTTTAGAAAATCATGACAGGAGTAAGCCAGGTGAATTACAGGCATTACTTATTTAACGATGACTTGGAAGCACAGAGAGAAGTTATTTAAGAGTAAATTTACTTAAGAATATTGAAGACATGGAGCAAGTTATCTAGAATTGGGGTCCAATCTGAGCCAATAATTAAGATTTGAAAATGCTAAACACTAAACATATGCATTTGATTTGTTGTAGGTTAAAAGTTCTGAGACATGCTTGTACATTCACTTTTCACAATTTTTTTTTCTAATACATCATTTATTAAACTTTAAAATACTCTGAAGATTATGGCAATCATGTTAAACAAGGAAAAAGTACATATTTTGAACTTCAATACAAATAAAGGTAAGCCAGTGGAGAGCCCAGAATCCATAGGTCATCAGAATATTTTTCAACATCTAAAATCATCTTTAACACAACTAAAAAACATGTTTTTCTCAACCTTATAAATGTGGACATCAATCAGTACTTTTGTTACTGTCTATTGGCTTTTCTTTCAGACAGGAAACAGATGGTAAAGCAGAACACCACAATCTGCAAGTGACTTACAGTGTTGTACCTCATCAAACACTAATTTATTTTGTGAAGGCAAATTTCATAGTGGAATCTATAATAATGTCAATGTTTGCTGATAGCACCATTCTTGTGGGCCTTATGATAAATTATCACTTTGATTATGAGCTAATTTGAAATGAGTTCATTCAACTCGCTGAACAATGTATACCAAGTAATCTGGTTTAATGTCAAAAAAACAAAAGATTACAGGTAGTTGTAGGTTTTTAGTTAAAGAATTCTGAAGTGCTATAGTGAGACCACAACTTTTTTCTAGAGGTCTGTCAATGAATGCATCATTCCTGGATGGTCTTGGAATGGAAGGTGCCACTTACACCTCTGCTTCTCTCTCACTCCCTTTTTACTTCAAGTGAAGCAACACCTACTCACATGTCAAGGAAATAGAAAAATCAATGGCTGACACTCTTCAGCTGTGGATTCAGCCTACTTTTCTCAATTGAAAGGTAAATGCAGTAAAATAATTATTTAAACTGTTGCACACCAATCATCATCTCTTCAGTCTCCTAACATCATGAAAACAGCTTGGATCAAGACAACTGAATTTAATAACAGTACATACCTTCAGAAAGAAACGTACATTACCTTAAAAACTTTACCTTTTAACTTATATGGTAATATTTTATCAAGATATTTGTTTGGGGACTGTTTGTGACAAGAAAATACTATATTGTACATGTTATCGGTTCATTTACATATTTATTAATGTAATTATTTTAACACTTTTCTTCCACCAACAGTTTTATTGTAACGTATGGCGCTTTTCCACTGCATAGTACGGCACAGCACGGTTCAGTACAGCTCACCTTGGTTCGGCTCAGTTCGCTCGGTTTGCGCTTTCGACTGCAGTTTAGTACCGCTTTAGAGTGGGCGGGATTATTCACGTGTCGTTATAGTTGCGCCGCTTCTACTGCCGTGACATCATCGTAAACGCGCCACAAACAAACACATTTTTCTTAATTTTTTTTTAACTTGTCCCTACACTGTTTGTAAGTCCGATGGTAGCCGTGTGCGCCCAAGAGCTTAGCGACCTCCTGAAAACTTTTTCATTCCGCGCCGCCCCATCCAGCTCTCGCTGGATCCGCCTCGCTACCAACGAGGAACGTCTGTACTTCCTCAATAGACCACGAAACAGACATTTTTGGTTGAAACAAAATGGTGCGTCCGAACCTTCGCTGGCTGTGCTAAAAATCTAGCGGGTCTGTTGTGTCTCGTGTCGCAAGTTCAGTGACGCAGTAATGACGATTTTCTCCGGCCAATCAGTGACCAGCAGAGTTTACACGCCACGCTTTGGTAACGGTTCGGCGCGCTTGGAACCTCGGCTGAGGTGGTACTAAAAAAAGGACCAGGTACCAGGTACTGTTCCCAGTGGAAAACCCCCCAAAACTGAGCTGAACTGAACCATGTCGTGCCGTACTATGCAGTGGAAAAGCGCTATAAGGCAAAATACAAATTTTACACAGAAGTGAATCCCCCTGGTTAAACCAAGGATAAACTTATCAAGCAAAGAAAGCATGAACTGTTTATTTTGTGCACTGTACCTTGTTGGGTTAAGTGTGGAAACTGCAGTTCTCAGACAAATATAAAGAAGACAAACTTCTTCTTTCTAACCTTTGTGTTCTTTATGGATCTACAGTTACAGTCCCTAGCAAAAGTCAAACAAATATGGCTTTGTTAAAGAGCTATTTTTCCCTAGCTCGGAGTATGCATTGTTTTCTAGCTTAAATATATCCGAGAAGAACAAATGCCACCTCAGAATTGACCACATAAACAGTGTGCATGTGACTGGGTTTGCCTATTTAATGATGAAATCAACACTTGTGTCACTTTTACACCAGCCAAAGCCTGTTGCTCATTTTAAATCCAGTATCTGTTTTCCTCAATAGAGTTTGTGAAATTACTTGCGATACTTCATGGATCTAGCTGCAAATTCAGGATACAGGTATGTTCCATATGTGGATCTCTTTTTTCCTTGTCCCTGCATATCCATAAAAAACTTGGAACCAGCCATTATCTTTCATCATAAATGCAACAGAATAACAATCACATAGTAATCGTCACATCCAGCTAGCTCCAATCACATCACAAGCTCCAAACTAGAAATGCAAAACAATGGATGCTGAAATTAATCTATACCATAGCTATTTCCCAGAAAAAAACACCACAGACTTTAAAACATCAGTCATATCACTATTTATTCTAAAAATAATAGCAAAGATAATGTTTCTTCTCTTTTGAGAGAAATGGTTAAGCAGAAGCTCAAAGTTGTTTTTCTTTAACTGGATCCTAAAGACCCGACAAAATATTAATAACTACAAGGTGATTGCCTCGATCTCTTAGTGGTGACAAATACCGTATGTATGCTCTACAAGAGCATATTGTTTGATATTAGTAAAACAATGCACTGGAACAGCACTAAAGAAAGTGGGTTCCAAGCTCTGTGGGACTAACAAAGCCAAAACAAAGCTTTACTGAGATAAGCAGGTACAGAATTATATCAGGCCTCTACAAACTCAAAACTGTGCCTTAAACCAGGAACCCACAAACAATTAGCAAGCAGACACACTTTGTTTTTTGTTTTTTTTTTTAGGGCCTATTAATGAATTTCTATTATAACATTCAAATGTCTCATCCTTTACTCTGAAGTCAGAATAGGAAAAGACATTATATAGATGAAAATCAATTTACATAAAATTAAATTGCAAGGCCATATAGCCTAATCATACACACCACTTTCGTTTCATCTCATTATATCTGGTGCTCCAACAATATTTCAACATCATTTCATGACCACAACCTTTAATTTGATATTAACAATGTCCCATTGGAGAGAAGCTTACAACTGAAAGAAAGAAAGCAACATTAAGAGGAGACAATGCCCATTGGGTTCAACTCACATGGTCTCTGTAGCACTCATTTTTCCCAAAAGGAAAGCAAATGTAGGTCCTATAATAAGAAATACATTAGTTCATTTATTACCATAGTACTACACAGTTTGGATTATCTTCTTTTTCACATTTTATAACTTTTTACTTAAAAACACCAAACCATTAAATGTTTTAATAAACTGCATAGTCTTCAACACTCAACAAAAGACAAAAGTAACATTTTTTAAGCAAATCAAACATTAAAATAAATCTTAAGTAATTTTACTCCCATTTAGAGCCATCCAAAATGCAAATCTATAGAAAAAAAATTCCAACAAGTTAATTTATCTTTATATTAAACTTATCTATATTTTAAGCCAGAAGTTATTATGTGTGTGTTTGGCTGGCTGTCTGTTTAGTGAAGTTTTAATTTTCATAATAACTTAAATTTTCAATAACATACATCTATCTAGATTTCCTATTAGAAAGGATATGGAGCATGCAAACACAAGGCACTAACTTTAAATTCTCAACACTAAGCATCTCACAAAGATGCACATTCCCATTAAGTTTTATAACAGTTTCACAGCATCCAACTATTTAGTTGTTCTTGCAGTTTAATACTCTCTTGCTGCCCAGGCCCACTATTTTGCTTAAACATGTACATCTGTCATTTATATACACAGCATGTCTTGTACTTGTCCCATCTCTTGATTACCAGGTACTATTCGTAGCTTTAATTTGGAGCAACCACTGCTATATAGGTGCAAAAACAGAGTTCTAGTTTCTTCAGTCCCTGCTGATCAGATGTACAGCATGACTTCCATTTGCAAACATCTTTACCGAGCAGGTGCACCGCAGGGATTTCATTTCTTCTGCCACGGAGAATCAGGTGCTGAGCGCGGCTTCAATCTGCATTAGTATCTAACGACCAGGTGCAAACATTCTACCCGTTTGCATCAGTCATTAATGGCTTCCATTAGTTCGTTTTCGACAATCTGATGCACAGCGTGTATTCCATTTATATTATCCCCAACTGTTAGAAGTACACAGTAGACTTTTTTGTTAACATTAGTCCTTCATGACTATATACCATAACCACCTTAATAATGTCGTCTGATGAGCACAGCTGACAATGAGCAATTAGAAACGCCGCCACTGAAGATAACTCTACAACGAACTTTTACGGATGGAAGACAAAATTTTCACTCCGCTCAGTAATGCTTCAACATGACATTACACGTAAACTTTTAATTCTTTAAATTTAAATTGATGCACAAATATTCAGTAGGCAGAATGTGACTCACATCAAATCTACACTAGTTTCAAACTCCCATTAATTAAATACAACAGACCCAAACTTTTACACCTGTCTTTCCCGCGTTTCCTCGAGTCTCGCGAGGTGCTGCCTGTACATAAACTCGCTGCGCAAGCACTCAAACACCCCTATCGCATTAAATAAAAACACCGACACTTTATTGAACGCGGAAGTGTTGCATGACTAATGTACACTTGAGACTTGCAAAGAATAACTCCGTATAAGTCGGGAACCATGGATGTGAAAAGTTGCTTACTTAAAAGTGGAGAATCCGGTGAGTGCTGTCTGGTTACACGTGAAACATCCCTCACGCTAGGGGTCAAACGTGTACACGCTTCTTCCGGTCTGACATTGGTTGAAATGTGGGTATTGTAGTCTTTTGTTTGTATAACACTTAGTCTTAAAGACAATGAACTACAATTCCCACACTACACACGGGTCATATAGTGGTTGGACGGATACTTTTTAGTCGTAGGTGAGAGAGGTAATGTTTCTATGAGCATAGTAATTTCGATGTATTTATTTATTTGCTTATTTATAATGAACTGATTTATTTGGACGTTTTTAAAATGGATTCGTTAGCTTTGAGCCGACGTCTCTTATCCACGATGCAAAAAAGGAGTACGCATAGCTGAAGGGTACGCGATTTACAAGGTGTACATACGTACAGTGTATTGTTACGTTAAAGGCAGCAGGAACTCTCACTGTACTGCCCTACTATTTTTACATGTAATGTTAAAAATCAACACCCCTATCTATACTTGACTGTGTGCATATGGGGCGACACATATATCTTATAAAATCATTGTGTGACTTCTGCCCGGTCAGTTTAATTGCTTGAGTAGTGAGCGCTACTTTCCATCACAAATCCCTTTTATTGTTGGAGGTGAATGTAGACCCTTCTTTACCAATAATGATTGCAGAAGTCAGTGTTTTAATATGTATTTTCTCCACTCTCATTTCCAGGGGGTTGGAGGTGGTGCAACTCGTGCTGCTTAGCAGAAGGCAGAGGAGGCACTAAGCCGACTAAGGGTTCAGAATAAAAACAGTTTTTATCTGTTTGACATCTTCATAAATTTTAAAATTCCAATTAATTCAAGAAGGCATTTTTTGTATAGCAGGCTCTATGTAGGTTGCTTAGTCACACTAACACTATTTTCACGCTAGGCAGTTCATTTAAATGTTTTCTGCTGTTCATTTCTCGTTTAAATATTGAATTTTCAGGGTTGTGAAAATTTAAAATGGATGAGTTAACAGCCTCCCCATCTCCCACCCGTGGGGCTAAAATGGATTTCCCAGAAGACTTTAATCAACTGGAGCTTTTGGACACTCACAGACACTTGATTCCGGTGGGAACACATAGCCTTTGGCCAGAAGAGGAGGAGGAGGATGATGATGATTATCAGGAAGCTGAGCGTGATGAAGAGTGGTACCAGCAAGAGGAAATGAAGAGAGAGAATTACCCAGATCAGCTGTTGCTGTGGGCTTGTGAGAAAAATCGGGTTAGTCTTTTTACTACCTAAATGATTTCTGACAGGAGAGAACTTCATTTTAGGATGCTAAACCGAAAATATAGATGACCAGATTGATTCATCCTTTTATTGTATGGGCCATCTTTTTGCAGTTCAGGGTCACATTGAATAAATCTGTGAGAAAAAATGCACAATAGTGGGTCCACATATTTTGTAAAGACATAGTGTATCTTGAGTAAATTAGTTAGAAAAATTAGTGGAGCAGAGTGCACAAAATAATTTCAGGAAATAATGTTCCACCTCGGAAAGTTTGATCAAAACATTGCACATTTTAGTCCTTAGCCTATCCACTGTGAAAACAGTGTAAGTAGTAACCCATCGTTCTCTCTGTCTTCATCCCTGCAAAGAAGTTAGATTATTAGCTTTAGCTAGAATTCCTAATGAAGCAACACAGTCCCTTATGCACCCACTACTGAACCAAAATAACTTTTAAGACTTTAATATTTGTGCCATTGTAATGCTTGAGTATTCATTATAAAAGACTGTCAATCTAGTCATTAGGAAAATGTAGTCTTTTTCGAAAATATGCAATCAATCTGAATATTCTTTCTGCTCTCTTTCATTCAGCTGTCAACTGTAAAAAGGCTTCTGTCTGCTCATGTGGAACTAGTCAATGTCACAGATGATGATCAGTATACACCACTCCATCGAGCTGCATACAGTGGGCACCTGGAGGTGGTCCAGGAACTGCTTGCACACAATGCCAATATTCATGCAAAAACAGTAGACGGATGGACTCCACTGCACAGTGCCTGCAAATGGAATAATGCCAAGGTGGCTTCCTATCTGTTGCAGTATGGGGCTGACATCAATGCCCAGACCAATGGGTTTCTCACCCCTCTGCACCTTGTGGCTGGCAGCAGCAACTCCCATGAAACTCTAGAATTGTTGCTTATGAACCGGCATTTACAACCACAGTTGAAAAGTAGCAGCAATGAGACAGCATTAGACATTGCCAGAAGGACTAGTCTTCATTACTGTCTTTTTGAAATTGTGGATGCTTGCACTAACTCAACACCTGAGTAGTTGGTGCTTAGTGAACGCTTATCCAAATAACTTATAGTACATAGCAGAGAAGACAGTGAGAGTTACCCTCAACTTTAGAACAGGTTTAAAGTTTTCCTTAATCTCATGCTGCTATAGACCCAGGCATTAGGTTGTGACCGCTTGATGTCTTTGACTTCCTTGGAGATTAAAGAGAAACCTAAACAAGGAAGACTTTGAGTTAGAAACTGCGAAATATTTCTGTTACATAATATTAAAGATAACGGGAAGAGTGTAGCAATTACAGAAAAAGCATTTGGAGAGAATTTTGACATTTGTTTTTGCAGTAATGAGTTTAATTCATTGTATAGTAATTAATGTTGGCTGCACAGTGTATGACACACATTTCCTGCATGATTGCAGTATCTGCATGCTTTTGTTTCAGCTAAGCTATTAATTGAAAGAAAACTCATCCACACCTCTGTAAACCCCAGTTAATTAGATTCATTGTTTTTTCAGATTCTAGGTTCATAAATTGCTCACAATGTCTTGTTAAAATATATATTGTGGTTACTGTTCTATTCTGTTTGTTCCATTTTATTGGCAAGTGAGCTTCCCTATTACATCTTTTATTAGAATTATTTACAGTATAATGCAGACAGTTCTTGCTGTACAGACAGAGAATCTAACAAAGGTATCAAAAACAGCAGTCAAAGGATATAACCTTCTGGTCACTTGGCTTGAGTCTTCATTAATTCAAGAGCTTTCTTGAGCTATAATATTGATTCTGTAGTCTTGTAATTAATTGAATGCGTTAAAATAGTTGTGGATGTACTATACTGTATATGTTTTGAAAGTCAAGAGTTGTATCAGATTTGTTTTTTAATTTTATAAAGATATCAATTCATTTTTTTTTTTTTTATCCTGAAAGGCTTTTTAAGTTCCAGAATTCCTGTCCCTGTAGTAATGGGTGCACGGTAGAAACTGAAACTCGACAGGTCATCAGTCGGTCACAGGGTGTGCTGTCACACATGCACTCACCACGGCCGGACAATCTGAGGGCATGTCTTTGGACTGTGAAAACAAACTTATGCTAACACACTCATTTCAGCACAGAATATTTTATAGCTAGACAGCAAACCAATGCCCCTGCATATTGAGGAGGCAGGAATTCTACCCACTTGGCCATTTAACTTGCACTGAATACAAAAAATGTACCTTTGCATCTGCAAATATGATGAAATAGGAAAAATGGTGCAGAATTAAACAAGAGATTCAGTTAAACACGTACAGGGAACTCTCTTAAGGTTTACAGTAATTGTGAAGAAAGCTTAACGTGTCTAAGAATACTGTTGTCAAGAGCATAAGTAGAGAATTTAGTCACAGTGAAATTGTTTCAAGTTGAGGAGACATACAGACCAGAAATATGTTAATAGTATGTCACACATGTTAAAGCTGTGCTTTCTTTTTTATCAAATATTTATTGTAAAAAATATATATAGGACTGGTGTTGGTTGTATATTATTTATATTATTATTTTGCTCCCTAGGAGAAATAGTTTTAATCCATACTGTTTGTTCAAAATGGACTTAATGTGAGTGAGGTCAGGTTTATATGTTAATATGTTGTGGGGTATGCACTTTGCAAGAGGCACTACACTCGATATTTTTGATTCTACAACCTTTGCTAATTGTCTAATTCTTCAACAGAAGACACCCACATTAAAATAGGTAACAAAGGACAAAACAGAAAAAAAAATACTTCTTTAGCTAAATAGTTGTCAGAGTACTGGACAGAATCACCAAAATCAGAACAAGATTCTTTGGTTGAGCAAAAAAAAATATATAATCTTGGGCAAGAATCTTCTCTGTTGTTGAGGAACTTGGCTCTTCGGCTGTATGAATGTACTTTGGTTTGAAGGAAAAATGTAAAAAGTTTTATACTTAAATAGGGTGTTGATTCCCAAACACACAGCTTATAATGTAAGCAAAATACTTATTTATTTAAATGCAATCTAAATCTCAAAAAACATAGCAAAAATAATGCTAGTAAAGTCACATGACTTTATTCATAGCGACACACACATTATTGCATATCCAGAGCAGTACAGGACGGACTGACATTCTCACCAGGGCTGGTTTCTGCATTGTGCCAATTGCCACAACCCTGTGTTTGAGTTTAAAATATTAATGACAATACTATGTTTTATGTATGTGAAAGATGAAATAATGATAACCCATGCCTTTTAAATATTAAGTTAGGAGTCAAACTGATAATTATTGTTAGAAAATCTAGTCTGAATAGCATATACCTTTATTATTCACTCAAACAGCTTCTTAAACATAGTCAAGAAGTCTTATTCAGTAGTGTAACCTGGAAATTTACTTTACATTCTCAAGATATTCAGTAAAAGCATGAATTTGAGATTGTATAATGTCTCTTGAAACTGTAAAGAGTCCTCCTAAATTCATAACCATTAAAAATAATCTTGATATATTTGTATTGAGCTGTAATAGTGTTATGACTTGGCTGCTAATGTTAATTTTCTGTTGCTTTCCCACTGTGTTTTGATACATTTCTTGATTTTTTTATTTGTTTTTTTGAACATATGGATTTAAAATCCCCCCATTTTTTTCACATAAAAATTCTTAAACATAGTTGAATGATTTATGCGTTGTTTTTGTCACCATTTTGTTTACAGTGGGTGGTGCTGTTTTGTGAAGCAGTTGTTACCACGTACTAACGCGCAGTCAGTGACATCTTCGCCCTATATTTACAAAGGTCACGATGTGCACTTCTGTCTGTCCAGCTGCATGAAACAACTCTGCTCCAAGTGGGCTCATTTTGTTGAAATTTGGTACATTTATTTTTCAGGGTAATTTGTCTGGAAAGTTTAATTTTCACAGAAATGTGTTGCATACAGAGCCCTATTCAAATTATTTGAAACTTCAGTATCTCTTATTGAATAGCATTAGTAATTTTTTTTTAACCTGTCTATCTTTGAAACAGAGAAATATTCTGTGAATTTGTTTCTATTTTACCTTAAGAGAGGGAGGGCACTTCTTCTTGTATAGTTTGTATATTAGTCTCTTTCACGTACCCAAACACTGCTTCTGATGGTAAAACAGATCCCCAGAAAAAGTTAGTTAAATGCTAGGTGATGTGCACGTGCAAGTCAGACATCTAGTAGTAAACCAGCTCATTTCTCCTGTTGCTTGAGATAAGTTAACTGGAAATGTTTATTGTTTAAAAAAAAAAAAGTAATTTTGTAGAGATTAATGTAAAAGAAAACCATATATGTAAGTATTGCTCTGTAAGTATGGTGTGAACAAATATGCACTCAGTATTTACAGTATGTTAACACTTAAACATATTTATAGGCAAAACTCCAGACCTTTGGACCAAAGCAACCATTAATTTTACCTTGAGACTTCAACAGAGATTTGAACTCTCCATCAGTTATGTCTTACAAAAATCTCATGTTTAAGAAATTTGAGTTAACAGTTAATCACAGACCTTTCACAACCAACAAGTAATAATAGTATATCAATCAATGCCATTTTTATATCACTTGAATTAGAATCTGCTATCAAGCTACTGAGCCAGCACAAGCCTATTTGTTTAACTACCCGACATTGTAAAGTACTATTAAAAGCTTGCATTAAATGTAGTTAACTAATGCATGTAACTGCATTCTTTTATCACTTATTCTTGAATATGGGAAAAATATTTCATCCAACCATTATCAAACCCGCTATATCCTAACATAGGGTCAAAAACATAAATGTGAAAACTGACTGAAGTAACTAAAACATGTTAAATGCTCCATATTTCAAATCAGTTAAAGCACTAAAATGATATGCCATTTGTGCATTTTCTTAGTTGTTTTTTTCTAGTCATTTTAAATTTTATATAATGGGGCTTCCAGTGACAACTTTAGGTCTAAAACATTAAGAATCACTCTGACTTCTAAGAAAAAATTGTGGCCTTTAGAAATGACTGGCATTTCTGCAGTCATGAGGTTTCAATAGCCATTGACGGTCTGGAGCTCTCAGTCAGCCTGCACAATGCCCATTCCTGTAATGGTACAAATAGGGACCTACTTCTACTAGTTTGGGATTGTGTACCCTCTAGTGGCCACAAGAGTTTTTTGAGTCTATTTGACCTGCACAGTGTCTGTCATTCACATAGGAAGACAACTTCATCTCACTGCTTCCACCTAGCAGCCAGATAGGGTATCTTGCCACTTCTTACCAGCCCTACTTGGCCCCTTTCTCAATGTGAACAGAAAGTGAGACATATTTTATACCTGCTGGATTGTCTGCCCTCTAGCTTCCTGGGAAAAAATCTCCACAAGACTAATAAAATTACAAAACAATAATTAAATAAAGCAAGTTGCTCATACAAAAGATAAAAAAAACATGCAAGATGCACTTCTAGAATACATTATGTGGCAGATTTTGTATAAATATCAGAAGGAACTGGACAAGTTCCAAACAGCTATTGTATGAGATTACAAAAAAAGGGTACAGAGCAATGGTGAGAGACACAGTAACATGAGGGGGTACAATGACTACACACCAAAAAACAAAACTGGGAAAACTGAAAAAGATATTAATGGCATATAACTCCAGTTCTTAAATCATTACACTGGCTACCGGTTAAGTTTAGGGCAGATTTCAAAATTCTCCTTTTAACATATAAAGCATTAAATGGCCAAGGTCTGGCTTACTTGCCTGAACTTATCATGACTTACAAACCAGAGCGCAAATTAAGATCTCAAGATGCCGGTCTGCTTATGATTCCAATGATTAATAAAGTAACAGTGGGAGGTTGGGCTTTTATTTACATTGACCCTAAACTGTGGAATGGTCTTCCTGCTACTATAAGAGATGCCCCTTCAGTCTTGGCTTTTAAATCCCGGCTGAAGACTCACTACTTCAGTTTAGCATATCCTGACTAGAGCTGCTGATTAACTGTATCTGACTGCATCTCTGTTGTCAGTCATTAGCACTAACACATAAGTAACATGATCGTTATAATTTGTTACTAACCCTCACCCATTCTGTTTCTCTTCTCGGTACTCAAATGTGGCACTTGGTGCCACAGCCCACCTGCCAAGTTGATTTGCCTCCCTAAGGTAAAGTCATCCCTGATGAAGGATCGCAGAAAACGTGAGGTAGAGGGGTCCATTCATCGGATTGGCTGGCCAAGCAATGTTTCAGCTGTGGAATGGCCAAATGGGGGAGGCAGCTTGATGACTGAGGACTCAAGGACTCTAAACAAATCCAAATCATATTATGTGATATCATCTACTGTTTAATTCTGCTCTGTACTTGTAATTTCTTTGTTTTTATACTGTGTTGAGGATTTGTCCTGTTCTGTTTATTGTATTGTATTGTATTGACCCTTCTTTTTGACACCCACTACACGCCCAACCTACCTGAAAAGGGGTCTCTTTTTGAACAGCTTTTCCCGAGGTTTCTTCCATTTTTTCCCTACAAGGGTTATTTTTGGAAGTTTGTCCTTGTCTTCTTAGAGAGTCAAGGCTGGGGGCTGTCAAGGGGAAGGGCCTGTTAAAGCCCATTGTAGCACTTCTTGTGTGATTTTAAGCCATACAAAAATAAATTGTATTTTATCTCCCAGGATGGCCTACAAAGGAAAGAAGGTCATTATGAATTACAAGTAGTATGAATAAAGGGAGGGCAAATTAAAAGTCAAAAGAGAAAAGGTGAGTTTGAATGTCAAGAGAGGCAGATCCTTGTGTCTAGAACTAAGAAGAGTGTTCCAGAGTGTGCTACAAAGTCTAATGAGTATTTATAAATGGGGGTTTGAAACCATAAGGAGGCTAGCATCAGCAAATCTGTAAACATGTGGCAGAGTTTTCAATGTATTATTCCTTTCCATCACGAGGTTTGGGTTAAAATTCTGAGTTTGCACATTCTTCCAGTGGGTTTTCTCCAGATTTTCCGGTTTTCTACCATTTCCCTTTGACTTGTGTTAGTATAATTCAGAGAATTGTCACACTTTGGGTAAGTGTGGTTGTGTGTGTGGATGTTCTATGTAATGGACTTGCACTCCATTCAAGTGGATTCCTGCCAGGATAGCCTAGGTCTCCCTGTATCCCTGATGTGAATACAACAGGTTCAGAAAAACAGGTAGAACGTACATTTGAGGATTTTCAAAACAACATATATTTTAGTTATTTTCTGTGAGCAAATAGGACATGGATATGACATAGCAGAGAATGCAAAGTCCATACAGAGTGAGATAAACTTGTACTGATAATTCTGCACCAGCCATTGTTGTTATGCACTTACCCTGCTCATGGTCTCGGCAGGTCTCTGCCTATCCTACTACCACCAGGTAGAACCAACCTCTGGACAGAGCAGGGCACCCACAGCTACTCACCCTGGATCAGTTTGCTGTTGTAAATGTAACCAACTTTCATACTATAATTTGAATTCTGGTTAGTATTGCTGTTTTAGGTGGGAAGAGGTATTTCTATTACACATAGAGTAGTATATACTATATGCCAACAAATCAATAAATATATCCTGCTGTAAATTTGGACAAAGTACTTTAGGATAATGTTCTTGATAAAATGTGCTGCACAGAAGAATAAAAATAGCATTCTTAGACTCAGAAGGAGTAGAGCAAGAAAAATGGCAATGAATAATTTTCTGAACATGAAAGGTTTTTATCTGTGCCCGATTCAATGGCTGAGGATCTATCAGAGGGCGAACAATCTATGCAACAGGATCTCAAGCACAGAAGGCATAAATATATAGAAAATCTATTAAATAATGAAATAATGACTAGTTATGTGCTAGGACCATGGTTGCCCAGGTTTCTGCAGCAGCTAGGTCCTGTAGGCATAAGTATGGCCAACTGAATGAGAATGTTTCCTTGGAAACGAAATACTTGTAGATAAAGCTGTCTGGCTACGATTGCAACAATGTCTACTCTTCTACATCAGTAGCAACTAATATGTTTGAAGAGCCTAATGAGGGTGGCGGTACTTTATGTGCATCAAATAGATGCTTTATAGATTAAAAAAAAGAGAAGTTCTGCTAATACAGTATGTGTCTGTGGAACCAAAACCTTAAAGGTACAAGAGACATTTCAGGTTGTCTTGTTTAATGCATTTGACATCTTAACTTTTGACTACTAGTCACTAGGTCCAGAGGGGACTGGGCAGTCTAATGGTCTGGAATCCCTACAGATTTGATTTTTTTCTCCAGCCGTCTGGAGTTTTTTTTTTTTTTGTTTGTTTTTTCTGTCCACCCTGACCATTGGACCTTACTCTTATTCTATGTTAATTAAAGTTGAATTATTGTATTTTCTTACTGTGTCTCTTTTACTGCTACTTTTTGTATGAAAATGTGCTATATAAATAAATGTTGTTGTTGTAGGTGCAGATTTGATGCCAATGGCAAAAATCTAATTGTTATCTTCAGTGGCTGGCCATATATAAAACATCTTAGTGCTTGTTTTACATAAGAACATAAGAATTTTCATAAACAAGAGCAGACCATTCAGTCCATCAAGCTCATTTATTTAGCTAATAGCTACAGTAAGCTGTCCTAATATCTCATCCAGATACTTCTTAAAGGGTTTCAAGGTTTCTGCTTCAGCTACTTGGACCTGATAACTCCTTGCCGACTAATACAGCAAATTACATAAAGAAGTGCTTCCAGGCTTCAGTCCTAAGTGCACTTCTCATTAATTTCCAATGATGTCCTTCAAGTACATGATTCACAGTTAAGATGAAGGAATTCTACTGGATCTATTTTATCAATGTTTTTGAGAAATTTGAGCACCTGGATTAGGCCCCCATGCAGTCTTCTCTGCTCAAGACTAAACATGTTAAATCCTCTGAGTCTGTCAGAGGATGACATTTTCTTAAGTTACTCTCAACTTCACAGATTCACGTGCTGCTGTCTTTGTATACTCTACCTCAGTATGAGAGACTATGCCAGTTCAATTTAGTCATGTTCTAGGGTTACTGAAGGTTGCACTATGACCGAAAAGCAAGTTGCTACCTACATTGTGGCAGTGTTGTGTAACTGGACTCCATGTGGCTATGCTGACTGACATCCATAGATGTAGTAGCACCACAAAGCTAAGATGAGGGAGGTTTACAACTTAAAGTGACTAACAACTGAGTACATGAAGCCTTAACGAAATTCTCGCCTATCAGAAATGCTCCATTGCTAGTTTGTCACTGAAGTGCCAGCTTTTTTTTGTTTCATGAGCAGGCACAATGCCAAATGGATTTTAAAGGCATCTAATCCTCTTTTTCATTTTAATACATCTTGATTCTCAGTGCTGAACAATTCAGAAATGTACCCTGCTGATTGGCATTCCCAATAGTCTGTTGTGCATGAAAAGGCAGCTGCAGGATATTCAGCGGTCAGCTCTAAATGGCTAACAACTGACCAACAGCCATGGCTTCAGTGTTTAGTGGCAATGGGATTGTTGTGCTCTACTCCACTGTTCACTTACCACACCCAAGAAGACTTCATATTTTCACCTAGAAGAAGAAAAAAAGGTTGAAGGCAGAATGGCTACAAGGTATAGTCAGCTAGCTCTAGAAGTTCATTTATAGGGAAAGGTTTTAAGTTATCATGGCTATCCTGCAGCACATTTTCAGACTTTCTCAAAGGACAAGGTCATGCCATTATTGATAACCTAGAACAGGGGTGGCCAATGTCGGTCCTGGAGAGCTGCAGTGGCTGCAGGTTTTCATTCCAACCCACTTGCTTAATTAGAAACCAGTCTCTTGCCAGTTGTAGACCTTATTTAATTTTATGGCTTGTTAGCCCGCAAAGTAATGTTCGTGTATCGTAGATTTTTTCCTTTCCAAGGATTTGAAGCCTAAAATGGATCATTTTCAGTCTGTCAATTTTTCTATTAGGTGCTTTATTAAATCAAACAGAGCATGATGAACATACACAGATGTAAATTGAAGCAATTTAGATGGAGAACTGCTGGCTGCTTTGTCATTTGCATCTTATTAAAACAGTGAATGCAGCTGTTTAAGATTGAAATAAGCAAGTAATGGTGGGGAACCTTAACAAAGCGAGACCACTAAAATCCATCCATCCATCCATCCTCTCGTTGCGGAGGAGCAGCGGCTCTACTCTGAGCCCCTCCTGGATGACTGAGCTCCTCACCATATCTTTAAGGGAAAGCCCAGACACCCTGCGGAGGAAACTCATTTCAGCCGCTTGTATTCGTGATCTCGTTCTTTCAGTCACTACCCATAGCTCATGACCATAGGTGAGGGTAGGAGCGTAGATCGACTGGTAAATTGAGAGCTTTGCCTTACGGCTCAGCTCATTTTTCACCACGACAGACCGATGCAGAGCCCGCATTACTGCCGACACTGCACCGATCCGCCTGTCAATCTCACGATCCATTCTTCCCTCACTCGTGAACAAGACCCCGAGATACTTAAACTCCTCCACTTGGGGCAGGATCTCCCCAACCCTGAGAGGGCACTCCACCCTTTTCCGGCTGAGGACCATGGTCTCGGATTTGGAGGTGCTGATTCTCATCCCAGCCGCTTCACACTCAGCTGCGAACCGATCCAGAGAGAGCTGAAGATCACGGCCTGATGAAGCAAACAGGACAACATCATCTGCAAAAAGCAGTGACCCAATCCTGAGTCCACCAAACCGGACCCCTTCAACACCCTGGCTGTGCCTAGAAATTCTGTCCATAAAAGTTATGAACAGAATCGGTGACAAAGGCGGTGTCCAACTCTCACTGGAAATGGGCTCGACTTACTGCCGGCAATGCGGGCCAAGCTCTGACACCGGTTGTACAGGGACTGAACAGCTCTTATCAGGGGTCCGTACCCCATACTCCCGAGCACCCCCACAGGATTCCCGAGGGACACGGTCGAATGCCTTTTCCAAGTCCACAAACACATGTAGACTGGTTGGGCAAACTCCCATGCACCCTCCAGGACCTGCTAAGGGTGAAGAGCTGGTCCACTGTTCGCGACCAGGACGAAAACCACACTGTTCCTCCTGAATCCGAGGTTCAACTATCCGACGGACCCTCCTCTCCAGAACCCCCGAATAGACTTTTCCAGGGAGGCTGAGGAGTGTGATCCCTCTATAGTTGGAACACACCCTCCGTCCCCTTTTAAAGAGGGGACCACCACCCGGTCTGCCAATCCAGAGGCACTGTCCCGATGTCCATGCGATGTTGCAGAGACGTGTCAACCAAGACAGTCCTACAACATCCAGAGCCTTAAGGAACTCCGGCGATCTCATCCACCCCGGGCCCTGCCACCAAGGAGTTTTTGACCACCTCGGTGACTTCAGTCCCAGAGATGGGAGAGCCCACCTCAGAGTCCCCAGGCTCTGCTTCCTCATTGGAAGGCATGTTAGTGGGATCGAGGAGGTCTTCAAAGTACTCTCCCCACCGACCCACAACGCCCGAGTTGAGGTCAGCAGCGCACCATCCCCACTATATACGGTGTTGACACTGCACTGCTTCCCTCCTGAGACGCCGGACGGTGGACCAGAATCTCCTCGAAGCCGTCCAAAGTCGTTCTCCATGGCCTCCAAACTCCTCCCATGCCCGAGTTTTGCCTCAGCAACAACCGAAGCCGCTCCGCTTGGCCTGCCGGTACCTATCAGCTGCCTCCAGAGACCCACAGGACAAAAAAGTCCTATAGGACTCCTTCTTCAGCTTGACGGCATCCCTCACCGCCGATGTCCAACAACGGGGTGGGGATTGCCGCCCGACAGGCACCGACCACCTTACGGCCACAGCTCCCGTCAGCCACCTCAACAATAGAGGCACGGAACATGGCCCATTCGAACTCAATGTCCCCACCTCCCTCGGGACGTGGTTGAAGTTCTGCCGAGGTGGGAGTTGAAGCTACTTCTGACAGGGGACTCTGCCAGCCGCTCCCAGCAGACCCTCACAACACGCTTGGGCCTACCAGGTCTGACCGCATCTTCCCCACCATCGAAGCCAACTCACCACCAGGTGGTGATCAGTTGACAGCTCGCCCCTCTCTTCACCCGAGTGTCCAAGACATATGGCCGCAAGTCGCACGACACAACCACAAAGTCGATCATCGACCTGAGGCCTAGGGTGCCCTGGTGCCAAGTGCACATATGAACACCCTTAAGCTTGAACATGGTGTTCGTTATGGACAATCCGTGGCGAGCACAGAAGTCCAATAACAAAAAAACACCGCCGGGTTCAGATCGGGGCCATTCCTCCCAATCACGCCCTTCCAGGTCTCACTGTCATTGCCCACGTGAGCATTGAAGTCTCCCAGCAAAACGAGGGAATCCCCAGAAGGTATGCCCTCTAGCAACCCTCCAGAGACTCCAAAAGGGTGGATACTCCAAACTGCTGTTCGGGCGATACGCACAAACAACAGTCAGGACCATTCCCCCCACCCGAAGGAAGAGGGAGGCCACCCTCTCCCCCACCGGGTAAACCCCAATGCACAGGCTCCAAGTCGGGGGCCAATAAGTATGCCCACACCTGCTCGGCGCCTCTCACCGGGGCAACTCCAGAGTGGTAGAGAGTCCAGCCCCTCTCAAGGAGATTGGTTCCAGAGTCCAAGCTGTGCGCCGAGGTGAGTCCGACTATATCTAGCCGAACCTCTCACCTCGCGCATTAGCTCAGGCTCCTTCCCCTTCAGAGAGGTGACATTCCACGTCCCAAGAGCCAGTTTCTGTAGCCGAGGATCAGACCGCCAAGGTCCCGCCTCCGGCCACCACCCAACTCACACTGCACCCAACCTCCTTGGCCCCTCCCATAGGTGGTGAGCCCATGGGAGGAGGACCCACGTTACCTCTTCGGCTGTGCCCGCCGAGCCCCATGGGTGCAGGCCCGCCACCAGGCGCCGCCATCGAGCCCCACCTCCAGGCCTGGCTCCAGAGGGGCCCGTGACCAGCGTCCGGCAAGGGAAAACGTCGTCCACAGTTTTTAGTCTTCATTGGAGGTGTTGAACCGTTCTTTGTCTCATCCCTCACCTAGGACCAGTTTGCCTTGGGTGGTTCTACCAGGCATAAAGCCCCGGACAACATAGCTCCTAGGATCATTGGGACACGCAAACCCCTCCACCACGATAAGGTGATGGCTCAAGGAGGGGACCACTAAAATGAAGCATCAAAATGTCACTTGAGCGATAAGTGAGTGCTTCATCAGCAATAATCAACGTTTCATTAAGAAACGGAACAAAAACCTGCAGCCACTGTCGCTCTCCAGGACCAACATTGCCCACCCCTGACCTAGAACACAATGTATTCTTCCTCAAAGGATGACATCAGAGGTATCATTGATTGAACAAGTCCTCCTGGTAAACAGCAGTATGACTATCTAGTTGTCTCACTCAACCATCCATCCATCCATTTTGCAGTGTGTATAGAGGCCAAAGCCTATCCCAGCAACATTAGGCATAGAACTGGTACCACTGATGGACTGACTACTAGACCATTATAGAGAGCACTTGATCCCAAAGGTGTTTGAGTTGCGTAAGTGGACAGTTGTAGACTGGCCTTTATGAATGAGTGCCTTGTGTTGCACCCACATCTGCCAGGATGGGCTCTGACCTCCCAATGTCCAGAGACTGAATTAAGCCATAATTCCCAGCCTCCTCCTCCTCAACAACTAACGATTGGACAGATAATGATATTTTCCATTTATTCTAATCAGTTTAGGGCTGCTTTGTTTTACTGTGTGTTTGAACAAATCTGTGTCTTTCTGTGTATTCATTATGTAATTAGTAATTTGCAAAGGTTGTATTTGCATTTTATCCATGAACTGTGCTCAGTTCCTGCACTCAGAGAAGATTACTATACCAAAATAAACGGAATGAAGATAATAGAATTTAATGAAGTTATTACTCCCTTGCATTTGTTTCAACATACTTTTTTGTAATTTAAAAGTACATGCAAAATAAAATTAATGTAAACTTTCCATTTATAGTCAACTACAGGTATGCATTTCATACTAAAACACTGAAAGTGATCCAACACTTTTCTTATTCTGTTCTTTCATTAGTGCATATTTTTTAAATCAAAAATAGACGTTTGTACACCATAAATAAATATAACAACTGATTTTGTTAGTGGCACAGTAGTTAGCACTGCTATCTGATATATATTGAGTCTGAATTAGCAGTCTAGTGTTTGTCCATATGAAGGTTACACATTCTCCCCATGTCTACATGTGTTTTTCTCTGGGTACTCCCGTTTTCAGCCTAAATTCATGCTAGGTTAACTGATCATTTTAAGTTGGCATCATATAAGTAAATGTGGGCATGTAGGTGAGGGGAAATTGAGATGAACTGGTGCCCCATCTGTCCTTGTCTGTACCTGATTCTGATGTAAAAATCTCTACAACCTGTAAACATAATGTGGACATACAGCTTTAGGAACCCACTTAGATAGGTGAGATATGATGCCCACCAACAAAGAAAGTAAATACAGATTTATTCATATGGATCTCTCTTCTTATGCATGGACCCTGTGGGTCTCTTTCCATGTGTTATGCTATGTTCCTCAGGAAAGAAAAAAATACACATATGCACATTCACACACACACACACACACACACACACATATATATATATATATATAAATTATATATATACAGCATATACTGTATATACACCTATATAGTGCTTTGCAAAAGTACTCAGACTCTTTAGATATGCCATCTATCCTTGCTTTTCCTGAACCTGGCAGGGAACCAGCTTGAACAGAGCATTAGCCCATTACAGAACTTGCTAATGCACACTCCCTCATAATGGAATATTTTAGAATACCCATGTTAAGCTAACACATGTCTTTGGGAAATGGAAGGACACTGTAACAGCTGGAGAAAATTCAATGAGACAAAGAGAGAATGTGTAAACTCCACCGTCAATATCTGAGTCTGAATGCGGCTCTGACTGCTGTTTTGGGGATTTTTCTGATTCAGACCTACCTTAGTCATTTTTTTCTTAACCAACAGTCAAACAATAAAGAAATGCCACGCAAGCTAAGAGATGACCAGCTAATTTGATCCCATGTGCATCTTTGTGTACATCACATAATATCAGCTTCAACAAAATATCTCAAAAAAGAAAATTGAAGGTATGGAAAGTATTGATCTGCTCTGGTTCACAAGACACTTTAAAAATGCTCTCAGACAAAAAAAAAAACACTTTTAGAAATTTCTAAATGAGAGCATGGAAAAAATTAAAATTAAATGATATGTTTCATTAACAACAAGAATCAGGTTATAATTAAGAAATTAGTTAGAAAGAAAGTTGTGGCCCACCAAACTGAATCCTGGCATTAGCTGGTTGTCTCTTTGTTGTTTGTTTGCTAATGAAGGAGAAAAGAACAATTTAGGGCTATAAATATTTAAAAGCAAGTGAATTAAAATGAAGTCAAAAGAAGGATGTTTCATAACTGCAGTAATTGGTAAAGGCAACCTGCAGCCACAGCTGCCTTCCAGTATCTTAAGAATGACACTGTCTATTCTGTATATATATATACTGTATATAAATACAGCACCGTCCATAATTATTGGCACCCCTGGTTAAGATGTGTTCTTAGGTATCTAATAAATTATTTTTTTTTCCCCAAAAATATAGGCTCGCAACACAAAAAAGAGAAAAATTCAACCTTTAATTGAAGTACATGTATTCATTGGGAAAAAAAATCCCACATTAAGAAATACATTACTTGAAATCATGTGTGCCACAATTATTGGCACCCCTGCTGTTAATATTTCGTCCAACCCCCTTTTGCCAACAAGACAGCACTTAATCTCCTATAACATTTCACAAGGTTGAAGAATAAAGAGACAGGGATTCTTGACCATTCCTCTTTACACAATCTTGCTAGATCGTCCAGAGTCCTGGGACCTCTCTTATGCTCTCTGCTCTTCAGCTCACCCAAACAGGTTTTCAATGGGGTTGAGTTCTGGGGACTGGGATGGCCATGGGAGGAGCTTGATTTTGTGTCTGCTGAGCCATTTTTGTGTAGATTTTGCCATACGTTTAGGGTTATTATCCCGCTGGAAGACCCAATGATGACCCATCTTCAGCTTTCTGTTAGAGGCCACTACATTTTGATTTAAAGTGTCCTGTTATGTCAAGGAGTTCATGATGTTATGCACCCTAACAAGGTTCCTAGGGCCTTTGGAATAGACACAGAGCACCCAGCATCGCAGATCCTCCACCATACTTTACAGTGAGCTTTAGGTGCATTTCCGTGTACTCATTCTTGGATTCACACCAGACCCCCTTAAAATGTTTGCTGGCAAAAATCTCAATTTTAATCTCATCTGACCAAAGCACACTGTCCCAGTTGAAGCCCCAGTTCTGCTTAGCAAACTCCAGACATTTACATTTGTGATTGTAGGTGAGAAAAGGCTTTTTCCTTGCATGTCTCCCAAACAGCCTGTTGACATGGAGATAGCGTCTTATGGTTGTTATGGAGACTTTGTGACCCCCAAGGTACCACTCTTTGGTGCAGTTCTCTAACAGTGAGCTTTGGAGAATTTTTTACTTCTCTTACCATCCTCCTCACTGTGCGTGGTGGCAAGGTAAATTTGGGTCCTAGTCCAGCCTTGTTTATCCCTGTTCCCATTGTTTTACACTTCCTTATTATTCATCTGCCTGTAGATACAGGTGGGTTTAGGTAAGGAGCTATTTTCTTGTAGCCATTACCTGACTTATGAAGGTCAACACACATCTGCCTTACTTGAACGGCATGTTCTCTTGTCTTTCCCATGTTGATGAGTGGCTACGAGCAATTGGACTCTGTGTCACATCATATTTATACCCCAGGGACACAAGAAGCCATTAATTACTAATTAAAAGATTCACATTTACTCTGATCAACTGTAAAAAAAAAAAACTAGAAATTACAAAAATGCTTCAATTACATTTATTTTATAGGAATTGACAATAATTGTGGCACACATGATTTCATGTAAAACATTTATTTCTTGTTGTGGTATTTTTTTTCCCAATGAATAAATGTACGGGCGGCACGGTGGCGCAGTGGTAGCGCTTCTGCCTCGCAGTTAGGAGACCCGGGTTCGCTTCCCGGGTCCTCCCTGCGTGGAGTTTGCATGTTCTCCCCGTGTCTGCATGGGTTTCCTCCGGGCGCTCCGGTTTCCTCCCACAATCCAAAGACATGCAGGTTAGGTGGATTGGTGATTCTAAATTGGCCCTAGTGTGTGTTTGTGTGTGTCCTGCGGTGGGTTGGCACCCTGCCCAGGATTGGTTCCTGCCTTGTGCCCTGTGTTGGCTGGGATTGGCTCCAGCAGACCCCTGTGACCCTGTATTCGGATTCAGCGGGTTAGAAAATGGATGGATGGATAAATGTACTTCAGTTAAAGGTTGGATTTTTCTCTTTTTTGTGTTGTGAGCCTATATTTTTGGGGAAAAAAGAATTTATTAGATGTCTAAGAACACATTATTATTACATTATTAGAACCAGGGGTGCTAATAATTATGGAGGGTGCTGTATGTATGTGTATATATATATATATATATTGTCACGTGCGCATGGGAGACAGCTAAAGGGCTTGAGTAAGGGCAGTTCTGAAGCATGCCGGAATGTGGCAGAGTGCATTGACTCTTTTTCTCCCTTTCCTGTAGACCATTCACAGGAGATCCCACCTGGCTCTCTTGACATCACTTCCGGGACCGAGCCTATGGAAGAAGACCTTGCCAGCCCCGGCCCCAGTGATGTCACATCCGGACTCAAACCAATGGCTGAAGACCATGAGCCTGATCCCTATGATCTCACTTCCTGTCTTCCCCTTTAAAAACCTACACCTTTTCCCTAGCCCCTCAGTTCTGTTTTGGACTCAGTTTTGTGCACAGCAGTGCTTTATTCATTTCATCAACTTTGCAGCCAGGAACCGAATTATATGGGTGGCTGCCCGAAACCTTTTTCATGATTCATATGTCTTGTTATTGTGACTATATAACAGTGTATCCGGGAAGTATTCACAGCGCATCAGTTTTTCCACATTTTATTATGTTACAGCCTTATTCCAAAATGGATTACATTAATTTTTTTCCTCAGAATTCTACACACAACACCCCATAATGACAATGTCAAAAAAGTTTACTTGAGGTTTTTGCAAATTTATTAAAAATAAAAAAAGCTGAGAAATCACATGTACATAAATATTCACAGTCTTTGCTCAATACTTTGTCAATGCACCTTTGGCAGCAATTACAGCTTCAAGTCTTTTTGAATATGATGCCACAAGCTTGGCACACCTATCCTTGGCCAGTTTCGCCCATTCCTCTTTACAGTATCTCTCAAGCTCCATCAGATTGGATAGGAACCATCGGTGCACAGCCATTTTAAGATCTCTCCAGAGATGTTCAATTGGATTCAAGTCTGGGCTCTGGCTGGGCCACTCAAGGTCATTCACAGAGTTGTCTTGATGCCACTCCTTTGATATCTTGGCTGTGTGCTTAGGGTCGTTGTCCTGCTGAAAGATGAACCGTCGCCCCAGTCTGAGGTCAAGACTGCTCTGGAGCAGGTTTTCATCCAGAATGTCTCTGTACATTGCTGCCGTCATCTTTCCCTTTATCCTGACTAGTCTCCCAGTTCCTGACGCTGAAAAACATCCCCACAGCATGATGCTGCCACCACCATGCTTCACTGTAGGGATGGCATTGGCCTGGTGATGAGCGGTGCCTGGTTTCCTCCAAACATGACACCTGGCATTCACACCAAAGAGTTCAATCTTTGTCTCATCAGACCAGAGAATTTTGTTTCTCATGGTCTGAGAGTCCTTCAGGTGCCTTTTGGCAAACTTCAGGTGGGCTGCCATGTGCCTGTTACTAAGGAGTGGCTTCTGTCTGGCCACTCTACCATACAGGCCTGATTGGTGGATTGCTGCAGAGATGGTTGTCCTTTTGGAAGGTTCTCCTCTTTCAACAGAGGACCTCTGGAGCTCTGACAGATTGACCATCAGGTTCTTGGTCACCTACCTGGCTAAGGCCCTTCTCCCCCGATTGCTCAGTTTAGATGGCCGGCCAGCTCTAGGAAGAGTCCTGGTGGTTTCGAACTTCTTCCACTTACGGATGATGGAGGCCACTGTGCTCATCGGGACCTTCAAAGCAGCAGAAATTTTTCTGTAACCTTCCCCAGATTTGTACCTCGAGACAATCCTGTCTCGGAGGTCTACAGACAATTCCTTTGACTTCATGCTTGGTTTGTGCTCTGACATGAACTGTCAACTGTGGAACCTTATATAGACAGGTGTGTGCCTTTCCAAATCATGTCCAATCAACTGAATTTACCACAGGTGGACTCAAATTAAGCTGCAGAAACATCTCAAGGATGATCAGGAGAAACAGGATGCACCTGAGCTCAATTTGGAGCTTCATGGCAAAGGCTGTGAATACTTATGTACATGTGCTTTCTCCGTTTTTTTATTTTTAATAAATTTGCAAAACTCTCAAGTAAACTTTTTTCATGTTGTCATTATGGGGTGTTGTGCGTAGAATTCTGACAAAAAAAAGGAATTTAATCCATTTTGGAATAAGGCTGTAGCATAACAAAATGTGTAAAAAGTGATGCGCTGTTAATACTTTCCAGATGCACTGTAGGTTTTAAAATAAGCCGATTTAAAGCGTGACAAAAAACATGACATAAACACCTCACATAAAATCGTTGCACAAAATCATTGCACTTTTAGGCTTAGGATTATATATATATATATATATAATATATATATATCTGTTTTCTCTGGCTTTCCTCCCACATCCCAGAAACAGGCAGGTTAAGCTAATTGACCAATTTAAATCGGCCCGGTGTGAGTGAGTATTCCCTACAGTGGTCTGTCAGCTCATCCAGGGCTGGCTCTTCAATCACAATCATTTGGATGGATTGCAGTAATGCATATTTGACTGTTATTAAAGCACCGCTGGAGGTTGTAACTGTTTCACTTGTTCATTTTTCTTTCTGTATTTCTGATGTAGCAGGCACATTAACATTTCATCGTACTGCCATACATCTGACAATGAACTTTAATGACAGATTTGCTTCTTTTGTAACTGACTGAACAGAGCCTCAACAGTGCTGTGCTTCAGGGCTGCACCAAAAGTGCATTTCTGAATGGAATCAGTTTGAGAATTTTACAGCCAAACAGCTGTGCAGTTCTTCACTTCTATCTTCAGAAGAGAATGGATAGTTTGGAAAGACGCCAGATTTGTGCCATTTCCATGATGGGCAGCTTCAAAACCCCTGAGTGACTGCAGCTGCAGAAACACAAAAGTGTCAATGTAATGATTTAATATCAGAGGCAGACCACCACTATAAAATTACATACAATGGGGGAGAAAAAGAAACTATCATTTGAAAGAGTCTCTAAGTGCTTTTTTATAAAAGAAAGGAGGCTGTCTATTTGCCTGTGTTTAACATAATCGGCCAGATCCCCCCTGTTAGATCATCCTTAATGGTGTCTTTAAAGTGAATCCAGCAGGTTTCTAGCTACTCACTAGTAAAATATCCACTTGAAGATGACAGTGGAAGCCAAGGGGAAGCATTTCTTCACATTTAGGGCAGTGGGAATCAGGAAAAAAAAATTCATTTGGATACTTTGAGTGGATACCCTGCTGCCTGGTTAAGAAAACTGGACATATCTGATGGACCGAACGGCCTCCTCATTTGTGATGCTAATGTTCTTACATTTCCAGTTCAAAACAGCTGTGCAAACTCTGAAGAATTTAGGAAGAACACTTTTAACGACATAAAAAACTATTGACCTGTGATGCTGTCTGTAATGCTGAATGAAAAGCAATGGCTTGCGCGAGGTGTGTAATTATAAAGGCAGCATTAATTGCTTTCTTTTTCAACACCCTTAGTTTAAAATTAAGCCATAAATTAGCAAGTCAGTGGGCAAATGTCATGCATTCTTTATGCTTGTGCTGCATTTAAAAGATAAAATGTATCTGCGAAATTAGAAAAAAAAACTTGTTTGTTCAGAAAAAAATTAAATGAAGCCATTAATTACTGTGCATCTCCAAAGCTGCTTTTAAAACCCAAGATGGCAATGTGCCTGCGGGATTTTTTTTTTTTTTCTGTTCCTCGTGCTTACTGTCTTTCATTCTCATCCAAAAGATTTTGCCTTTCCTTGAGTTTCTTCTGATTTTCAAAGCTTTTTCTCTTTCCTACAATTAATTACATTTCCCCCCTTCTCGCAATAATAAAAAAAAGTCTCATTGCATTTGATAGCACCCTCAGTATAATGTGTCATCAGTGTGTGAGCGAAGAATCAGTAATGTGTTTTGAGCAGCTCAATGAGAGATACAAATCAGTCTAGGGAACGGAGCTACAATTCATATGCTAATTTAATCTGTCTATTCATTTGGGTTCACTTCATTTTTATATAGTGCACTTTCCATTAACAAGCTTATAGCACTGTACAAATTGCAGATAAAGCAAAATAAAATATAATATGTACACATGACTATCTATCCAGAGATTATTGGGGTTTTTACCTCTGAAAATAGTCCAGTGATTCATTATCAAATCCATTTAATTCAGCCCAGGATCAAACATTAATCAAAAGGCAGAAACCAAACCTGAACATGATGTTGTTATCTCCTAATAGTAACAATATAATCAGATGGGGATTTCAGGTACTTAAAACTAAGCCCAGCTGTTAATGGAGGAGTGGAAAACAAAACTGAAATCTACACAAACTCTAGTAAGAGTAAGTAAACATTTGGAGCCTCCGTTCTAAAGAAAAGGCAAGTCTAAATCTACCTAACCCTGGATATCCTAAAATGTTGTATGGTGTAGAGCAGGGGTCCCCAACTCCGGTCCTGGAGGGCCGCAGTGGCTGCAGGTTTTCATTCTAACCCTTTTCTTAATCAGTGACCTGGTTTTGCTGCTCATTAACTTCTTTTGAATTTATTTTATTTGACTTGTTTTTTAAGATTTGTTTCCTTGAATTTCTTCATCATTCCTCTGAATTGCTACATTTCTTTCCTTAAACAGAAATGAAATGTGAAGTGAGTGAGCCAACAGAAGACCAACTAAGTCAGGGCCTCAAACTCCAATTTCACTCCAACCAGTTTCTTCATTAACCGCTGATTCTTGTTGTTAATCAAACCTGCCATTTAATTCCATAGCTTGTTGCTGCTCATATTGTGCATTAGCACACATTTCTGAAATTGTTGATTTGCTCTTTTCTAAGAGCAGATCAGAATTCCTGAGACCTTCACCTTTCTTTACTTTCAGATATTGTATGATGATCATAGTTTGCTGGTCCTGTTTTGGCTCATTTTGTATCATTATTGTTTGGCTGCTAATTAAGGAAAAAGAAACAATTAAGGGGTCTGAGTCTTCAGGAGCAGGGCAAATAAAATGAATTCATCCATCCATCCCGCTATATCCTAACTACAGGGTCACGGGGGTCTGCTGGAGCCAATCCCAGCCAACACAGGGCACAAGGCAGGAAACAAACCCACACACCAAGCACACATGTGGGACAATTTAGAATCGCCAATGCACCTAACCTGCATGTCTTTGGACTGTGGGAGGAAACCCATGCAGACACGGGGAGAACATACAAACTGCACACAGGGAGGACCCAGGAAGCGAACCCAGATCTCCTAACTGTGAGGCAGCAGCACTACCCACTGCACCACCGTGCCACCCAAAATTCATTCAAAAGAAGTTAGTTAGCAACAAAAACAGGTCACTAATTAGGAAAAGGATTAGAATGAAAACCTGCAGCCACTGCAGCCCCTCCAGGACCGGAGTTTAAGAACTCTGATGTAGAGATTAAAAAAACACACTGATGTTGAGTCGTTTACTAGGTAATGCTGAAATCTCCCATTAAGTGCGAGGTTCCACTTCAAGGAAAAATATGTATCAAAGTGGGGACCCCCAGAAGACTTCAAGGGGATAAAGACAAGAAAGGTTCAGCGACAGCAACGGCAGTCACAAATCTTGTGACAAACTGAATAGCCTCATCAGCAAATATACTATACAAAAAGAATACAATTTAAATTAAATGTTGAGAGTGATGGGACATCTCTCTTTCTCTCTTGCTAGAGGGTGGAAGCAGTCATACAGTATAAGAATCAAAGTCAACACTGACAAGTAAAGGTTAGAGACCCAACATTTTGACTGTGTGTGATACTGTAAGTCTACTTTGAAGGAAAACAAACATTGTGTCTAAAAACTTCTTTTTTCATTGTGGCAATACCCTTCAGTTTTTCAATTTTTCAGTTACTGTACATGCTGACACATCACTTCAATAACTCACATAAAAGAATCAGCCTAATATAAAGGGAGACAATAAAAAGATAAAAAGGGTTGGGATACCAGAGGATAATCAGTCAGTTTTGTTTACATTGCAAAGGACTGTGGTAACAAAGTAAAGCTAGGTCCTCAGATAAAGGAGCTGATTTATCACTCAGTCTATATGAAATAGCGGGTCCGCAGCTAAACAGCGAGTGGTTGTTTTTAAATAAATAAATAAATAAATGGCCAGCTCGATCTCTGTGGGGGTGCGTGCTCATGTGGCTGCAGGAGGTTGGTGGAGCCACAGATTGAGATAGACGGCACCTGCATGTGCGGCATATACTGTCAGGGAGAGCAGGTGTGAGAGAGGTTATGGACGAAACAAAGGAAAACAAAAAAGTTCAAGAGAGGAGGTTAAAGGATGGAGAGAAGGGCAGCAGCACATGAGAGAGAGAGAGCTGGGGCAAAAGTACAGAAGCAGGCAGACAGGAATGGTGCCCCCCTGGAGTGAGCGTAGAGCGGTGCTCAAGAAGGGATTGAAGGTTGCCCCTGCTGAGCAGATAGGGAGCAGGAGCAGCCACAATACTCCGGAGGACTCCCCCCACAAGGTCAGGGAATGGCAGCAGGAGTCGAAGGAGTGGATGCTTGGTGGCGCACCACAGAACACCACAGGATGATTAGAGGGGACGTGAGCAGGAACTGCGGGTTGTCTGTGCCTGATGGTTGACGTCTGTCTGTGTAGTGAGGAGACGCTGGTTTTAAAGTGATGCACCAGGTGCATTTTAAAGGACAGCTTTTACAGTATTGTAACCTCGTTTTTATGGATTATTTATTTGACTTGATTTTAACCTCCACCTTCACTGACTTGTATGGAATATTTATTAAGAAATTTGTACCGCACTTTGTACCGTACTGCTTTGTTCTGATTATTTGCAATAAAAGCACCGATTCATGTTTGCACCTGCCCCTTGTTGTATGTATTTGTCCTCATTTGCCCGGCTCATCTTGGTTACATTATTGATGGTGGTGATTTCAAGAGGCTCCCTGAATGCACAAGGAGTGTGGAGCTAGTCTATATATAAGTCTATAGCTTCATCCTCATTTAAGGTCAAAAATTATGGGTACCAACTGAAAGAATGACATCATGAGTACAAGGTGCCAAAGTGAAGTTTCTGCTCATGAGGCTGGATTCACTCTCTGAAACATAGCAATATTAAAGGACCTTGGAGTTAAACCACTGCATTTCTGGATCAAGAGGATGCATTTGAGAAGATCTGGGAATGTAGTCAGGATGACCCATGAGGTGCTGTCTCTGATGGTGTTCATCACTGGAAAAAGACTAAGGGCAGACCAAGGACACACTGCAAGGATTATACCTCTTGGTGGTTTTTGAAGCATCTGGGTATTCCCCAGAAGTTATTAGAATTTATTAGGGAAGTCAGGTCAGTCGAGCTAAGTGTGTTACGATCAGGATAAGCCAATATTAAAATGTTGATGATGATAATTGCATCAGCAGGTTAATATTTTGTATATCAATTCATCCTTATCAAACTTACTTGACTTGCTTGAGAATCAGAGATGCCAGAGCCGTTTCTGGAGGCATCAAGTACAAGATAAGAATCTTCTCTGGAGAGGACAACAGTACACTAATAGAACTTTATAGTCACCTGTAAACCTTACCTGCACGTCTTAGAGATGAAGGGGAATGGTTCATGTTCGGAGAAAAACCTAGGGTGACTTGTGGAGAACATTCATCACAAGGACAGTGCTTGGCCAAGGATTTGAATACTGAAGATTTGAGGCAGTCACAGTAACCAAGACATAATTTTACTGTAATATATTAAGGTTTCATCACATTAAAATGTGTAATTTTTTTATGGAACCTATGTAAATGCTGTACATCAAATTAAATCTATGTAACATAACATTTCTCAGTCATTAATGATGTATTTGTTACATCTTGGTAATAAGGCACCTTTAGAGCTGACATTGAATTTAAGACAGAAAAAGACAGCACTTTCAAATTTCAATAAAGTCAAACTTTCTTTAGGACAGGCTGATAAAGACCATCATAACCAGTTATTGAGTGGGACCTGGCCAGCCCTCCACAAGCTCACTTCTCATTAGCTGTTAGAGCTCCTCTATCCTGTCTTCAAAGCCTCAGCTTCACTGGCTGGCAAGTCTGGGCAATGGCTACATACCTTTGGCGTCACAAGCACCACCTTCTCTGAAAGTCTTTGTCTGTAGCTCGATGCTACCCAGGAGCTGCTGACATATTAGGAGGATCAGGCACCCAGTTCCAGGTAAGGAATCTGCTAGAGGGTGGTGGGGAGAGGTGGTCAGATGAGGAGACCTGGAAACAAAAGAGAGGACTGGTTCAAGTTTATGGGTAACCCGAAGGTAAGGTGGGCGGCGTATAGATCTGCACATTTTTCGGATTAAACGAGGCAAACAGAATTAACTGAATCTACCTCCTAAATGAAAAATTCTTACCAGTTCTTACCATGGGGTCAATAAAGGATTAAAGCAAAGAACATTTCTCAGGGAGCCAGTAGTCAACACTACAGCGAGACTAGCAGTAAAATGTCTGAAACCACAAGGTTGCTAGTTGAAATACCAACTGAATGAATGGGTGAGTACCTAAGTGGTCTGACGACATGGGCCTCTCAAGTCCAATTCTGAAACCACTAGGCTGTCTGTTTGAATCCCATCTCAGCCACTGTACCCTTGTTGTAGCAGACAGGAGACAAAGTGGGAAATCAAAAGCCTTCTGGGTCAAATTCCCACTGGACCCAGAAGATGGAGTATCTGATGCAGAAATGCTTTTGATTTAAATTCAGTCTGAAACAATAAAGAGTTACATGTGGAAACCACAGTGTACTCAGTTCAGCCATAATACTTAAAGGTTCTGGCAGAGTGGGCATAAAATCTGAAATTACAATGTCCTAAATTCACATATTATAGCACTGTAGGTGTGAGAGCTCCTATTTCAAATCTCAGTTTATCTGCTTGAAAATTTCAGAATTTAGCAGAATGAATAAAAAATTGTGTTTTGCAAGGCATCCCATATGAATATTAGCTTTTCAGCTGTCAGTGTCATATCATACACTGATCACTGAAACTATGGAGCACTCAGTTTTAATATAATGTGAATCATTGAATGGCAGTTTAACTGGCTGAACATAGAACCCCAAAACATGACGTTCACCATCAAATAACATGACCTGCCAGGATATTTTATTTAGTCCAATATTTATGGGTACGGAAAGTGCAATACTCGCAGTTTATGATTAGCCAAACCACTAGAGGAGGCCATTTTTTTAGAGTGCATATGAGTCTTTCTATTTGGAATCATGAACCAGCACTACAGATTTCGAGCTGGAGAAATGTCACACTTCATGACTGCAGTTGCCTGTTCTCAACAGCTTTGGGATGTAAGATTACATGACTTGGAATCACAGTTTCATGATAGATTACATGACTGCTTTACAGCCTCTAAGTACAGTTTCAGATGCCCTACTGCACTGTGAAGGTCTCATGAGGTCAACACATTATGGGACACCAATCACTATGGAAAATATTTTTTCTTTCTCTGTTTAGGTGTGATATGACAAAAATTAAATTTGTGTTGGCTTGGCAGTTTCATGTGCCTCTTATCTGCACCTTTTTTCTTTGTTTCTTCGCAGTTCTCTTGTAAATTTGATTAGGCTCCTCTCTGTTTGTGGGCAATGTGTTCTTTGTACTTCCTGTTGAGAGCAAATCTCACACACACACAAAAGTCTCACTCTACAACTTGAGACAAAATTGAATGCTTGATTTTGTATTGTCTAGTCACAGAGCATTATGACTGTTTTTGGGGATGCTACACTACACGACTGCCGGTCTAAAGCATGCATTGAGACCATCCACAACTTGATAAAATGATCTATATGAAAATTGCAGGAAACGTCAAGGGTAGCTGATCTTGAGGGAGTTATTTGGCAGAACAAGTACCAACTGTTTCTTCAGGCTTCATTAATATGCCATATTGCACAGCAAGTATGACATCCAGAACTATGAGGCCCCTAGTTTAAATTTCATTTCAATCATTGAAAGCCTCATTGTATGACATTTAGCCACCTTGGCCGCGTGTTGAGTAGAGGGCATGACATTAGCGGGCCAGCAGCTTAACAGAATCTCTACAACTTGAACTTCCCCAGCACAACCACTGTGGCCCATGAACCCCAAAGCAAATGACTCCTTCTTTGAATTAGGGATGCACTTTAGACCACTGAAATCTGGAAACATCAAATTAAAGAGTTAAAAAGAAATTTAACTGATCTTCTTTGCAGTAAATCTTTCTCTGCAGCGCCTTTTCTTTACATATACCTACCCTGCTCACTTCGCTCAGGCCTGCAATATGCTCCAGCCACTTTGTGTCTCTGCCGCTCATGTATGTGGATTTCACTTTCACCAAACAACAAATCGTTTTATTCTCGCTGATACGGCTCTTCATTGGGAAGAAACACTACTTCTCCCTGATGACAACATGAATTAGACAATCTACAAGTCTCTGACTTAAAGTTAAATCTCTTTTCACTTTTCCGTTATTTCACTGAGTAATAATTTCTGTTTGTTTGCGCTGATGCGTTCTTTACTATCATTTTTTGAGACTTTCAAATTTTAGTACTTTCATTATCTCTAACCTGCTCTGCATGTGCTTCGCACCAACGTTTTGGAACCTCTTTACAATGTTCTACTTTGTCATCTACTCTTTAACTTTTATTTCCAGCCCGAGGCTGGTGAATTCTCTTGGCACAAAGTCTCATCTCACGGGACTTGGAAGTATCTTGGAAGTAGAGGGGACTGGGCGGTCTCGTGGTCTGGAACCCCTACAGATTTTATTTTTTTTCTCCAGCTTTTGGAGTTTTTTTTTGTTTTTTCTGTCCACCCTGGCCATCGGACCTTACTTATTCTATGTTAAGTAATGTTGACTTATGTTTATTTTTTATTGTGTCTTCTATTTTTCTATTCATTTTGTAAAGCACTTTGAGCTACATTTTTTTGTATGAATATGTGCTATATAAATAAATGTTGATTGATTGATTGATTGATCTCTCTGAAAAAGTCACATCTCGTCCCAGGCTAAAAAGTCCCCAGGATTTTTTTATATAATAGAAAGATTGTACAATTTACAGAATCATCACTTTACATTACACCTTCATTGAGCGGGATATCATCTTTATTTACTCCCACAGAAATATCCAAGGACTCTTGCCACTTTTGGGTATATCATTGTGACACCACTTCTAACCTGCAGGCGGGTATGGACTCGGGGGACAACTGGATCCCTGAAGATGTTGCCAGATGGCTCTACCACATTGGAATTCATCACTTCTTAACAACACAACAAGGTAAGCCACCATGATTAGTAAAAAACTTAAACTAATGGACCTGATCTATGTAATTTCACTCTGTACCATGAAATAATTTGAGAATTTCCCAGTGAAACATTTTCAGAGTTGCCAAACTGAACATCAGTTGTGTCAGTCCTGTCACACAGCTGCCAGCCTAATGATCTGGTGAGTTTACACGCCATTAAAGGATGACCTGTACAGGTCAAAAGACACAACTACAATTGGAGTAAACCTAGTGACACAGGACAGACAATAGTAGTGCTGACCACAAATCATGTAACTACACTAATGACTCAGGGTCCTCATGTTAGCTGCTTAGCTGTGTCCATCATGCAGTAACGTTCTGTATTTCTTACATTAGCCTGATTTTGCTGGGATGTGGATCTGTAGCTGATTCTAGCTCACTTTGTTCATTTAGGTCAATTTTTTTTCATTGAAGTGATATTAGGAAGCAAAATGTAAAAATATAGCTGGTTAAGCTTGAGCTTATTTTCACTTATACAGAGTACAGTGAAATTCTTACTTACATGTCTGGCCAATGTGCAATATGTCACCACTATCTGGTGCTATCATAGAAATTCCTAAACTCAACTAAAGTAGCTAAAGATAACAAACTGGCAAATAATGTTAAATACTTCAGCATGACTGATGAAGTGATAAAGGAGATTTGAAAGTGAATGGAATGGTGTGAATGGGACTGCGTTGTCACACAGATATGCTTCATTCATTTTTGGAGCCTAAACATGTAGAGAAGCCTCTGCATAGAGCAGCAGGCCACCAAGATCAGATGACACTCCACTTCAAAGGAGTGACAACTGCGGGATGCTGAGGTATGGCAGATCAGACAACACAATAATTACAGATGGCAAAATAAGACCCCTGGAGAAATAATTCAGCAGGATATTGAGAACTGACAAGATCAAACTGCAGAAGGTAATATTGTGTCAAGAGCATACGTGATCAGTTGCCAAGAGACTGAGACGTGGGGAGATCAGACATCAGGGAAGTGCATCAATGGCACGCTGAGGTTTGCCCAAGAAATAATTGAGGTTTTAATGCTGCATGACGCAGAAATTCGATCAGATCCAACTGCTGAGAAAAAAGCAAAATATAAAGAACAGATATTAAAAGACACCAGAAAATGAAAAGTATTGGATTACAAAACTGAATTAGATACCTTACTGTAAAATGTTAGGATGCTAGCTACAAACACATGATGCTGTGACATGCTGAGAATGAACATGATCATTTTGGAAGAACACAGAAATCACTGAGGGGTTGTGAGAGCTGACAGAATTATAGTTTAAGTAACTCTACAGCAAAAGAGTGCACTCATTCGTATTAAACAGGTAAGATACTGAGATCTTGCACGATTAGAGTCCTGGGTTAAAATGAAAATTACAGAAGAATTTGATAGGATTAGACTTTTAGAATGTTAAGTTGATAAATACAAATATTTGATTTCATTTGACTGGAGGTGATAAAACAAGAGCATGCAGAAAGCAGGCTTAAATGATAAGCTAGAAGATCATCATCAACCTAGGATCAAAACTATAGGAAACAAAACAAAACAATACAGAAACAATATGTTTGCAGTTCACCTTTGTTAAAGCTGCAACATATTAAGCTGTGGTTGAGCATCTAGGAATTTACAAGTCTAGTCCACAGAGTGAAGAACTATAGGAAGCAATCAGAGAGATTTACAGTTATTTTCAAGAATGGTTAAAAAGTAGGTGTCTGTGACCTGACAGACGCATGTATCCTGTGGGTTAGAAATGGAGAAATCAGACAGGATTACGCCCAGACTATTTCCAGAGCCAATACCAGATTGGTCAATGCACAGTTCTAAATGGACTGGGCTTCAAGATGGTTAAATTTGAGGGACACACTCCAAAGACAAAGCTGTAGGCCTTTGGTGTCTGACAGAAGGCTTTCAGAAGACAAAAAAATCTAACTGAATCATACTCTTTGAGTATTTAAGTTGCTGACACATGAGCTCTCACAAGATAGCACTCTACAGAGAAGAACTATGAAATGCATAAATGTAACTGAAGCAGTAAAGCTAACACATGCAAAGACCTGACAGGATCTGAATAAAGCATGAGATCTGACAACATCAGGCTCTTTGGGTTAAAGTTGCAGAATGAAAAGTCATAAAAGATCAGAGAATTAAACTTCTATCATGTGAGATCTGCGAGAAATAGATTCTAGATGGGACACCTGCAGATTGCTATAGAGATCTGAGCGGTTATTCACCATGATTATTTAAGCTAGGGATATTTGCGTAGAACTGTAGAGTGTATGCAGTGCAGCTGGAGAACTGACAGTAAGTATCATATTCTAAGCATATTTAAGCTACACACATTTCAAACATTACCTGATCAGACTCTAGAGTACAGCTGTACAATTCATACATGATCAGATCACAAGTTTATTTAACCTACCACCATTTGAGAAATGATAGGATCAGCCTCCTAAGATAAGAGCTGCAAAATGCAGGGATGTTACAGAATCACAATCCAGGGTTTCTAAAGTCAGTAATATGAGAGAACGGGACTCCATGTGTATCAAGGTTAATGGCAACTGCCATTATCTGACTCTAGTGAGTAGAACAGGATAATATACAGAAGTAACAAAATTGGGCCTCAAAACTTAGAGATGCAGAAGGCAGTGATATGACAAGAGTGAACACCAAAAGTCTTTAAGCTAACAACATATGACATGATTGGATTCTATTAAGCAGAGCCAAAGTAAGGAGAGCTAATTGCAGGTTCAGGCTCTCAAAGTTAACTCAAGGTTAACTCTCAGAAGCAGTAGGAACCTCATAGGCTAAGGATCAATACACCTTCTTTTCTTATTCTAATCAATCATCTAGCAAAGTGTATATATTAAAACAGTGCTGACAAGTTTCATCACCCAGGGATGAGTCACCCATAGAATGATCTTGCATTCCACCACCAGTTTCAGACGTGCCTATAAAAACGAAAGACTGCAAATTTGCAAACAAAATTCTATCTAGCGTGGCAGTAACAAGCAGCCCTTTTAAGAATAGTGAGCCACCTCAAACAGTCATGCAAAAAGCAGAGGATCCATTCTGGTACCTGGCTTCAGTGTTACATTGGTGTCAGAAGCAGGACAAAGAGAAGGACCTATGTTCTGACTCAGCTAAGTGCTGAATGCCGCTGTGATCAAAGTGGATTTTCTGGGCTCTTCTGAGTTGTTGATGGAGAGTCTTAAAGCTGAGATTCAGGATCTGATGTGTTGTTTGCAGCATCAGTACAAGGAAAGAAGACAGCTGAGAGACTGTTACTTCTGCAGCTCCACCAATACTTCTCCATCTGTTAAGGTCCACTGGCCTGGGTGTTCAGAGCATCCAACTTATGGAGCTGGAAAAACAATGTGTCACATCATGTTGCAAATTAGTGCACTGGGGCTCCTGTTTTGGTAGCAAAACAGAAACATACACGGGCATCAGAAACATTGTGAGCCCCTATGTTCCTGTGCCTCCTAGCCAGTGCCCATTGCGCTCATACATTAAGAAGGCCCTGCAAGGGTGAATTGTGTGAATGAAGCAGGACCAGAGGTGAAAAATGCACAGGCATTTTAAGGCAAATTATAAGGCAAATCACAGAACCATTACAGAGCAGCAATAGAGGGAGAATCACAAAGCTGAGATCCAGACCTTAGAATGTTTGCAGTCTCAGTTTAGAGACTTTCAGAGAAGGAAAACAACCAAGAGGTATATCTGCATCTCAAGACAATGAGGTTTGTCTTCTCACTTGTAATCAAAAGATCACCTGCTCAATAAGTGCAGTGTGTTTAACATCCTTGCTGTGCCACCTAACAGAAAAGCGCTCAAGACCCCTGCTAATATGCTTTTGTTTCGGGTCACACAAAAGCAGAGGAAACAAAGACCATCCCACCATTTTGAAGAGTTGTGTGCTGTTTTAAGAAGTTGGAAGTTGTCGCTGGGGACAGCCTCTTTGAATGGAGAGCTATGTAATGGAACTGACAGGCTGCATCAGCCATGAATGAGTCACTCATAGTATGAGCTGGCATTCCATCGCCAGTGGCAGGGACACCTACAGAAACGACAAGACTGCAATGTCACAGAATTCCCTCTACTGCAGCAATGGCAAGTGGTCATTTAAAAGATAGAGAGACACCTAAAAGAGCCATGTAAAGACCAAAAATATCCACTCTGGCTCTCGCTGCCAGTGCTACTATCTATCTATCTATCTATATAAATTCAGTATACTGTATGTCAGCTTTTTCTCTTTAATGCATTTTGTGTTAAATAAGTGAACCTTTTTTCCAACTCATTGCAGATCACCATGTCTCTCAACAGCTGGCTGCCCAGTTCAACCAGGATTTACTAGGTAAGTTGATGTGTGATGGAAAAAGAGGAATGTCACCTTTCTGAATGTATTGCTTTTTCCAAAAATACACACCTATATTCACAAAGGTTTATTCTTCTGTGGTGTAGATGTTAGCTCCTTTCCCTTCATTTGTTGTCAGTATCAGTCAAGCTGATAACAGGAAGCGGTGCCATTATCCATGCCCCTCGGTGTGAGCTCTCCGAGGCGTGTCGTGCTGCCCCCACACACTACATTCGAGGCCCCTATTTTCCCTACGCGCGACGGCACTAGGACCGTGCTCCCCGCTCAGTGAGAGGACACGCCCCTTGTGGAGAGCCAGAGGCACTAGGACCCGGCAGCCTGCGGTCGGTCGCTACATTCCGCTCATTCCTCGATGAATGGTCCCGATTGTGTGCGGGACTGGACGCTCCAAGGGCTGCTTACTCGCTGTTGCTCTTTGGCTCTGTGAGAAAGGCGCTGCCGAACGGTACTGAGACAGCTCGGGATCGGTACCAGGTGACGGGAACTTCCAAAACTTTCTGGCTGGGAGAGGGGGAGGGGGTTTCCGTCGTGCCCGGGCTTTATTCTGGTGGTGTGGTTGGAAAGCGGGCGCCAGGGGGGCTGGCTTGCGACGTCAGGGAGACTCGGTCCGTTACCCCTGACTTCAAAAGACTGAAGTTGTTGTCTTCTGAACCGACAGCCCGTGTCCTTAACTTTCTGAGCGCCCTCAACTTTTATCTTCTAGACAGCGACCGTTACTTTTTAATCCCCGGGGTCTCAGTCTTTATAACATCTGAAACTTAGGAGCGTCTTTCTGTCTGACTTCTGACACTTAGGCCGCTTTGAACCCAAAGATTATGCTGAAACCATAATACACAACAGGGTTGCCAGTGTTAAAAGAACTCAGAGTGGTAAAACAACTCTTGAAAGTTTAGGTGTTAGTTTAACGCTGGTGGTTTTGCTGCTGTATAGTTTTCTTTTTTGTGTCTTTGATTGCTTGACTGTTTTCCTCCAATGGACCTGCCTCAGCCTTTTGAGCTTTGCCTGTCATACACACCATCCAAATGCCTGTCCCCCACCTCTAGACCTAGCATGAAACCATTTGACCTGGAAACTCCACTGCTCCCTCACCACTGAATCTGCCTTTTGCTTTGACTCCCAAGTCACGTCTCACATTACCCTCTGGACACCTTGGACACTGCCTCTCATTCGCTTATCCCTTCCTGTGTTTCTTTTACCCCTGACCCCCAACACTTCTCATCCCCCCACCATACACTTCTCATGTTACCCATCGCTCACCAAGTTTCACGCTTTGACCATCAATAAGACTTTGGCTTTTACCTCAGCCCTCTAATTTACTTCTCAGGTCACCCTGTTAACCCTTATGACACAGCCTGTCCCTCACTGACCCCCTTCTGACTTTTTGACATTTTCTCCACCCTACCAGTTTGGTCACTATTCAAAACCTGTGATCTGTTATCTGGCACATGCTCACACACAGTGTGAAACATTGGCAGTTTATTCAGATGGTCAAAATTCTGGCCAGGTAGCATGAAAGCTGTTTCCCTGATGTGGCACACAGCTGAATGCCTGAAATACCAAACATTGTTTGTTATTCACATGCATGTGTTTAGTTAAGCACAACAAAAGCAAAAGAGCTTAATCATTGAGATATTTGAAATGAATACCATAAACCTTAAGATTTGTCAGCTACAATCCAACTGTTTTAGTTTACAGTCATTATCATTGCCTCTTCATGGTCCACCACCAGTTCCAGAATTTAAATCTGGGCTATTCATTTGCATTCTTATGGTGACATTCTTCTGGTCATTTCAATATGTCTACCCACTGTCTTGACATTACCTTTATATAACCACATTACTATCTTTTTGACTTTTGTATACATCTTGTATTTTATTGGGGTTGCTTTTTAATGGTGCTATATACAGTATAGTAAAGACTGAGTAATAGACATCATTGCTATTTACATATCTGATAGGATGGGCAGAATGAGTGTATCCGGATTATCTTATCCAATATTCATCCATTTTCAAAGCCACTTAATCCAATTTTATTGTCACAGGGTGTTGAAATCTGGTGCAAAGCTGGAACCAACTTTGGATGGATTCCAGTTTGCAGACACACACTCACACATTATAGACACATTTAAATGACCCTGTCATCTTTGGGATGTGGGAAGCAATCTGGAGCACCACCTCTTGATAATGAGCCCTAGACAAACTCACTCAGATACAAGGAGAACATGCAAACTCCACACAGACCAGACCGGGATTCAAAACAAATTTCCTAGGGCTGTGAGGCAGGTCAGTAAACCACTACACCACTGAGCCACCTCCTTGTCCAATACACATGCTTTTTTAAATTTAGTTTACAGTTGGTTAGCCCTCATGTTTGCACATGATGGTATTGAACTTGGGAGCTCCTGGATGCAATTAATAGGTTTACCCGGCACTCTGCAGGGGTGCTTAGTAAGGCTGATCTGACCAGCTGAAGATGGGTTTCTTGGACATGACGTCACCCTTGCCTAGAATGACCAGGCAACATACCGGTCTAATTATAGGGCCAGTCAGCTGTGCAGGGGCAGAGGGATGTTTCAGATAGCTGGAATATGCCAATAGTAGGAGCTCACCTGGCAAATCACAAACAGGATAAGCAGTACAAGATTTCACTTCCTCCAGTGTAAGTGGATTAAATGGTATCTGCTTCCCGACCTGAGGGGACATGCAAGGGAAAACATGAGTGAGAGGTGACCATTAAGGCTATCGAACCCTTCTGGATTCTGGGTGCATGTGACAGCATTTGTTGGGATTTTGCTACTTATAGATCTTGATACACAAAATGCTAAGAAATACATCTGGCTAAGGTGGAATCTGACTGGAGAGCCTCTACAATAAAACCTTGTCTTCTTCTTCTTTCGGCTGCTCCCGTTAGGGGTCACCACAGCGGATTATCGTGTTCCATATCTTTCTGTCCTCAGTCTAAAGGCTATAAATCTCATCTGAAGCACACAAGGTGATCAGGACACAACAAGAGTTAATGTTTCAGGATGGATCTGAACTAAAGAGCTTCTTAATTGAAATCCCACACCTAAAGCACTCATAAGTTGCATTAAAGACTTTACAACTTTTTCCAATGGGGCAGCTTGGTGCCAGTACACATGGAATGTCTGCCTGAAGCTAGATTTTGAGAGGGTCTGTTCATTTCAAGTCAAGTGTAAGCTTGAATTGATGCTGGTTCACTCTTCACCTTTTCTTGGTTTTAGGTGCCCCAGAGATTTGCACTGGTTTGCACCATCCTGTTCAAGTCCTGGATGGGTATCCATATAGCTACAGTGAGCAAAGTAACTCCTACCCTTGCAGTCATGAAGGTCAACTGACAGTGGAACCAGTAGGACGTGCAGGTATCGATGGTTTTGGTTCATTTGCACACTGTCACTAAGTCTCAGTTATATTTTATTTCCCCTTTGTAATTAAACACTTAGTACAGCTTTAAGATGATGTAAAAAAACCATCAACTGGGACAGACTTTGGTATCACCAGATACAGCTAAGGCAGAGTGGTATTATAGTTTGGGTAGTTAGCGCATTTTTAATCCGCTATATAGGTTTATAGTATCTTTGTTGTATTGTGCACAGTTCTTACTTGCATGCGTTAATCAGTATACAACCTATCATCACTCTGTAGCAACATTATTAATTTTATAACGATTAATAACGGTCACAACTATCCATGTACAGTATCGCTCATCTTGACTGGACTGATGCAGTGCATACTGGATTATAAAAAGTAAAATCTCTACTGCAGTTGAGTACAGTGGATGAACATTTTAAAATATACCCTTGAGGACCTTGCACAGGGTTTCTGAGAAGAACACTTCAGATCAGGTCACTTCTAGGCTAAATTCTGCTATCTGGGATTTGACCAGAATGCTATATAACATTTTTAAGCCCACTTCGGGGGCTACACATTATCCCAGTAGCATCAAGGGAAGGTGGAAACAAACATTGGCTGGAGCTTGCATGAAACACCACACACAGATGCATACACAGACACATACAGGGCCAATTTAGATTTACGAGTTAACCTAAACTGCATGTTTTTTGAAATTTGGAAGGAAAACTAGAGTACAGAGAGAAAACACCCATGCAGAACATGCAGACTTAACAAATATGGGGATGTGTGATTTAGGTGACAAAACCCTGTGAAAGAAGGCTTTCAATCATTCATTTGCTAATTTGGCAAAAGTTCTTGGTACTGTGGACATTTACCCAACATTTACATTTTATGCTGTGCCCACATGTCAATTGTGTCTGATGGATTCCTTTCTTTAGAATAACGCTCACCCTATTTTTGTCTCTTGAGCATCTTCTTGATCTCTTGTACTTATGCTCCTTCAGGTGAGGAGTTGGCGCCTGTTTCACAGCGGGTCCCAGAACCTGACATGAGAGGCTCTGAGGACGTGGCCCCAGGAACCGTTCTGCAGCGCCTAATGCAGGAACACCTGAGGTATGGCGGCCAAGCCAGTGACTCTGTGAGCTTCCACAGCATGCCACAGTCATCCCAGCAGCCGATACAGCCAGCAGCAGGAAGCGCTGGGCTGGCCACCAGCACCCTTTCTTCCACAGAAAACCTTGTTCAGGAAGACGTACCTATGGTCCAGCAGTCGGCACGTCAGGAACCCCAAGGCCAAGAACATCAGGTGGACAACATCTCTATGGAGAAACAGGTTCTGCGTGTTGCGCAGCCACAGCAGAATAACGAGGAGCTGCCCACCTATGAAGAAGCAAAAGCACAGTCACAACTGTTCCGAGGGCAACAGACAGGGCCAGGCTACTTTGTGGCATCCAGCACGCCTCAGAAAGTCCGAACAGAGGGACGATCTGCAGTCAGTCGTGCCAACACAGGACCTACACACAAGGATGAAGCCCTGAAAGAGCTAAAGCAGGGCCATGTGCGATCACTGAGTGAGCGGATCATGCAGATGTCACTGGAGAGGAATGGGGCACGTCAGCAGGTGCCAGCATGCAGTAGTAGTAGTCTGCCTTCCCAGATGACATCTGCCAAAGGGATGAAGAACTCAGCTGCTGTTTCTTCTCAGCAAACTGCTGGAAAAGGAGGAGATCCCCGTGGTCCACCACCAGAATACCCATTTAAGAACAAGCCTTCAATGACCAGTGTGACCAAAGCCCAGGAAGGAGTACCCTGCTATAGTGAAGCACAATCAGCATCGGTGCCAGAAACCCCCAAGGCCTACTGTGCTCCACCGCCAAGTAAGGCAGGAGTGGCTGTGTTGAAGTGTCTGTCACCTCCCGAGTATGGAGCAAGGTAGGACTGCTTAAGTCATTACACTGGCGTATGCAGTGGGGACCCAGAGGTGAATCATACAGTATCCAAGCAGTACATGTGACTCCGTGCAGACTTTAAAAAAGGCACATTCACAATTTTGTATCTGCATTATAAAAGATACACATATTTGCATTTGTCAGTGTTGCACAAGTCTAAGACAGGCAGACTCAGCTGACATCACAAACAGTTTAGCAACTGAAGACATGAAACCAGGTGCCCTTAAGTATCCACATTCTGTCCAGTTCACCCTTCCTCACTCACTCAAGTGTACATGCATGCAGGCCTATTTGTGCACAATGGTACAAGGTTGTGTATATAAGTTTACTCTTATTTGCATATATACACACACACACACACTTGTATTTAAGTAGGCTCAGACATTCACAATTTCAGGCACCAGTACATTAATGTACACAAATGCATATTCATATCCACATAAGATGCCATATAAGATTTTTTTCAATGACTCTTGTACATATTAGCTCAGACACACACACACATACACCCTCAGATGATACACATACAGATATCGGGAGGCTCACATTTATGTAAGGATACCCTGAAAACATATAGTGCACATACATACAGTACACGCTCATCCTCATAAGTTTGTCCCCAGCACATGTACGTTCTCTTTGACACTCACACAGATTTGCACCAATATGCCCACAGAGGGTCCCACACAGCCAATCAGAAAAGCAGTTCACACGCATTTGTAAAAGTAAGTGACCTCCTGTATATTCACATACTCAGTGATGCACATGCATTCTACCTCACTGACTCTTCCAGGTGCACAGGCCAATTCTGTTCTCTTCATTCTACAAGTAGATTTCCTCGGACAGATTATGCATTGGTGTTCATATATGTATGTGTATCAGAGATTTCTGAGCTCGATCTTCTCAGATTCTGTATTATCTCTTCGGTGTGAACACATTAATTTCCACGCAGAATTTTCGGAGAAACAACCGGTATTGATTCATTACCTGGGCCAGAGCAAAAATGCAATTAAACATAAACCATATTTTTGAGAAAATAAAGAGCAAACTAAATTTACTAGTATATCATGTTTCTCCAAATGCAGTTCCACCACAAAAATGCTATTTCTGGCAGACAAGGTTATATTTTTTTAATTTTTACAATTAACTGAGGTGAAAGGTTAGTGTTATGCCACAATGTAAAGAATTAATATAGCATTGTTTTCTTTGACTCAGAACTCTATATCTCTAATAACACGTGAGCAGAGCAGAAGACTCCCTTTCTCACACATGTAGAGGCTTTTGATTCTTACGTGCACATACATGGCTCCCTCTGTATTCACACAAGCAATGAGATTTTTGTCATTCACACTTCTCACATATGGAAACATATTTTTCCTTATTCATGCACATGCTCTTAAAGAAGAGATTCTCTGGTCTCTTGACGTACACAGTAAATACATACATATATATGACTCTCTACGAGCTTGCACAGAGTCTAACTTTAACAGACACACAAACACACATTCAAAGATTAATCCTTAGCGTTTATATAGCGCTTTTCACACTACTCAAAGCGCTCAGCAATTTCAGGTTAAGGGCCTTGCTCAAGGGCCCTACAGAGCAGAGTCCCTTTTTGGCATTACGGGATTCGAACCGGCAACCTTCCGATTGCCAGTGCAGATCCTTAGCCTCAGAACCACCACTCCGCCCATTCAAACTTGTACTTTTATGCTGTATATTCATGTCCAAACAAACATACTTCCCCATACACACTGTCTCACTAAAATTCACAAACACACAAATCCAGACTCTCACACACAGGTACAGGAGTCTTGTAGACACTCTTTTAAACACACAAACACATTAGCCTCACTGACTCATATACCCACAAAGATGTGAACACACACAGACACACATTCAAATGCACACACATTTCTCTGCCACACATAGGCATGCTTACACGGTCACATATATAAATAGGCTTCACACACACAACTCCAATATGCACACACAACTAACATGTACAGAATGGTAAGAATAGTATAAAAAATGAGAAGAGTGATACCCTGGGCTCTCTATTGGCAGCTGTCTATATACAACCCACAATAAAGATCACTTGCTGCCTCCTAACAGCTGGTTTTCTGCACCCTAGAGCATGCCAGCCCCCGTACCAGACTGTCACACTCCGTCATCATAGCCCCATGCCATCTCCAGCTTCTTCCATGTCGGGGTCCCTCCCACCTCCTTCTTTGTTTTCCCCATCTCCATTGTTGCTGCCAGCCAATCAACAGCTCCCTGGAGATGCATTTGCAGTGGTGGCACGAGCTCAACAAATGGTGGAGATTCTATCTGAGGAGAACCGGGCTCTACGTCAGGAACTGGAGGTGCACTATGAGAAAGCTGCGAAGTTGCAGAAGGTGAGTGAATAAAGGAGTAAAACTCAAGTTTGGAGATATATATAAGTCTCAAGGCAGCATGTCATCCACTTAATTTTTCCCATACTGAGAGTTATAGGCAGACTGTCAGAGCTGTGGTCATGTACAGGTTAGAGACCTGGTTTGGATGCCACTGTTTTCTGTGGAGCAACTGGGTTTAAGGTTGTCTCTATTGTATCTTTATAGGAATGTGTCACCATCCATGATTATCTCCTATTTGTATTCTACAGCCTATGTACAACCTCTGTTCTTCTAAATGGTTTGGCCATAATGCATATAGTGCCTTACACTATCATTTATCACTTCCAACACTAAGAATACAAATTTATATACTGTAAATAAATAAATAACATATAAAAGTAAAAGCAGTATGTTAAGTGACCAAAAAGAAAAAGGCAAGTTCACCAGTGAAGAAAAACATGACAGTTGACCAACAGTGCAGACAGAGATAGACACCTACCTGCCAGTTATTCACGTGTGTCTCCAAACATTCTACAATGTCACTCCATCTTTAATTCCTTGTCAGTTGGTCCGGTTCCAGTTGCTGTATGGATGCTCTAAATTTCTTACCTTCCATTTGCAGTTTGAACGTGAGATCTCCAAGATCTCTGAAGCCTATGACAACCTGGTGAGGAGCACATCCAGGAGAGAGTCGCTTGATATTGCCATGAAGAACAAGCTGGAGGGCGAGATACGCAGGCTGCTTGACTTCAACAGGGACCTGCGAGGTAAAGTGGTTGGAGGCGCAGGGTTTTTAGGAGAGAATTATTATCATTTAATGTTCAAGTAAAGAATATAATAATTCACATACATTTTTTTACATTATTTTCACAGGCGGGTTAAGCGATTTGCTCAGGGCCAAACCTTCTGATTTAAGGTCCAATGATTCAGTCACTATGCCACACTACCTGTGTAAAGAACAGCAGAAGAAAGGGACCTGCAGGCTTACAGGGGTAGGGAAGAGGAGGAGGAGGAATGAGGGCATGGAGTGTCTCAGAGAAGTCTTACTCTGCTACTCACTCCCTGTAATGTCTGTAAATGATATTCACAATATAACTATACATCCACAATGGAACTGTTCATTCCAGAGCCATCTTGTCCACACAGACATACGGTATCAGCACTGATAGCCCCTTCCACCATTTTCTTCACCATACAGAACAGTGTTGTAGTGGCCTCATCTCAAACAGAAAGTCAGATAAAGAGCTTGGAGAGTATGCAGTATCACTTGATGTGTTTCTAACCAATGTCTAATTCTCTTGTAGATCGGCTGGAGACAGCTAACAGACAGCTGGCCAAAATGGATCATGATGGGAGTGATGGCCAGTGGACAGATGGTCCTTGTCCCTCACAGGGTGAGTGCAAGATCAGCATGGAGTGGGTGCCAATCCATCACCGGGCACGCTCAGCCAGAGAGCTGCACATGCCTGCCTTTAAAATGTGGGGGAGAAACCCGCGCAGACACAGGGACGAACACATTAATTTAAAGGGCAAATCTTCATACACCAAAATAGCTCAAAATGCTTACAATTACAGTAGATACATCATGAAGGGTTACAACAAAGTGAAAAAAAACTACGGTGCAATTATTTAAAAAGTTATTTAAGAGTATAAGAATGAGATCATAAATGTCCAGCTTAATAAACAAATACTACATTAGATGGACAAGGATGTGAGGAAAACAAAATTGTAAGCTGACAGGATACTGGAGAAGTAAACCTTTAGGGAAGAGATCCAGAGGGCCACAGTCACTGTATGTTGTTGTTCCAATGATTTTGCTAAATTTGAAACCAGTTATTGCTACTGAACTCAATTATTTCTCAACCAACATTTTTGTGCTTCATTTTAGATTGCCTGCCTTTTAAGACTCCCTTAATTACTTTTAGTCTTTAGTTTTTATTTGCTTCTTTTTTTCTTAACCAGTGGCCAATTACCAATAAGATGAAAGTGACAAAGTAGTCAGCAGCCTCACCATCTAAAGTCGCTGTCATATTATGCGATTTCCAGTCCTGGGGTATGTCACATTTGACAACTACTATCGCTGATCTCGTTGCCAGACCATGACAGTTTAAATTATGGAAAATTACTGGCCATTTCACACTTAGTGAGCACATGGAAACCTTCCAGCACAGTTGTGCTCACCTTTTTTTTTATGATAGTGAATAGTGTGCTGCCTTCTGATGGAGCTGTTGCTGTATGAACGAGTTAAGAGCCACAGTGAGTTCAACCACAATCTCTGCCCTTTTTTTTCATTGTTCCATTCTGTCATGGTATGTAAAACACGAAACATCAAACAGTCAAGCTTTTCTTTGGTTTGTGAGGTCCAATATACCCACGTTCCTATATTCTATGCATTATATTTCAGGACGAGCATTGATTGATTGTCTTTTGTGAAGTATACAGACCCCATACCTGTGGCATTTGATTTTAGATTAGCCGGGCTGAGTCACATTACGTGAATTGCCTCTGACTCACTAAGATTATTTAAATGAAAGCTAGCTGCATAATGTGATCTCATTTACGCTTGTGTGTTTGTTTGTCATGAAGTATCTGTTTGAATAAACTATTTGTAAAGAAACAGAAGAGAACAAGTGAACAACTGAGATTTACAAATCTGCTCCAGGCAAAAAGTTTGTTGGATGATATTCTCAGAAAGAAAACCCTACAATCTTAAGTATTGCCCAGCGTGGATGAATGAAAGCCATAGAGTTAAGTAACAAGTTCTGTTTATCTGCCATGATTGACTTCTAATTAAGTTTGAACAATAACCTGCAACCACTGTGGCAGTCCAAGTCTGAACATGGAGAATCCTGCTATAGGGGTCCCATGTCCAAAAGACTGCACGGCCCATTCTAGTCATTCTAACTGACATAAGTGACTGGTTTCAGTGACATTCATTAAATTCGTCCTAGCTTCACAGGTTAGGCGTAGCATATTTGATCTGATGTCAAGTGCTGCCAGGTACCACTGCTGTGTACTGTTTAAAAGAAAACAGAAAAGCAGTGATCAGTGATTATTCCACAGAGATATTTTTGATAAGAACCAATCACCATTACACATAAGCATACTTTCTAAGAAAAATAAGAAAAGAAATTAAGTAAAAGATAAATTAACTACAAACTCCTCACAGACTTTTATATCTCTGGGTTTGCACCCCCCTGCCCAAAGGCAAGGTGATTTCACTCTCCTCCAACATGTTAGTTTCTCTTGTCTCTCACCGTCCATTATATCAGACTGCTATCTGTAAATTAGTGCTGGTCTCAACATGGGATTTTTGTTTCTTTTATGCTGTCACTTAATAGCATTCCTTTAGTTATTTAGTACTGACCATCCTAACCCATACCTCAATAAAGAAGAATGGTTTGTGGGGTCTTCTATCCATGGGCCCTGCTCTATGGCTGTGTAGCTTCTGTCATTATTGAATCAAGTGGCAACTCTCTTTGGGGGACTTCACTCTTAAAGGTTTATGGGGTAAGCCTTTACAACTGTTTGCATCTTAGGGAGGCTATAGTAGTTTATTTTAGGGCTACCCAGGGACTATTTTTCTGATAGTGTATGACTTAGCTCCTTTCTCAGTGATGGCCTTTTTTAACTGGTACTGTGTGGTGAAGTGGATGACCCCAAACCTCTTGGCTTTATATTTTTCTGTATATTGCGCAAAGGCTGACCAGAGTTAGGTTTAGGGGTGTAGGATGGCTTTTCTTTCTCTCAAATCACCAAAGATGTGCAGGTTACATTCATTGTTTTATTGCGGTAATTTTTCTGAGAACAAATTTTTATTGATGAGAATACAGAAATTACAAAAAGAAACAGGATGTGTGAAATTACAAGAGAAAAATAAAATCGTGCCACAGCCATGTGAAGAACAATAATATTCCACTATATAATAAAACACCAAGATCTGTATGTCCAGTCCCTCAGGGCAATCTAATCGGTCTGCTTGGCAATGATATGATTGGTCAGTTTGGCGTTGGAGACATGATGAAAGAGGATGGGTGTTTGTGAGACACACGAGGAGGAGAAATGGCATAGGAGGCATGCCAAGAGAGTCACCTGCAAAGATGGAAGGTATTAAAGCAGACAGAAGGAAAGAAAGGAACCTCAAAAATAATGACAGACTCTGAGAAGCAGGCTTTACTGGAAAAGTACTTGAGAGAGGGACCGTTCACACAAATGTAAATACAGATGAAAGGCATTGAAGGTTCATGAAGGCAAGAAATAGCAAATATTTGTAATTATTTTATTGCCTGTCTTCGATGGATACCATGGCTAGTAAAGCATAAATGGAGGAAGTGACTAAATGGATTCTGCAGGATTAGTCAAAAATGGCAGTGGTCACAGCAAATTGGAAACGAAAGACAGCATTGAGGATGAATTCCAACCATTACGAGCCACCAGATAGGCAATCACCCATGAGCCTGGTGATTGAAAGCCATTTTCTTATGTTCATGCTTCATTTTTTTAACAGTATTAAGATATCCAAGAGTCAAGGAAAATAGAACAGGAGGCTGTCCAATGATAAGCTAGTGCCACTTTGGCAATGATGGTACTTCCAGAGAACAACCTTATTTGGATTGGGCTGAGTTAGAGTGTGGAAAGGTCAGTTAGAAGGAAAATACGAGATGAGAGATGAATCTGGACAGCAAGCATTGAACAGAGGAAATTCGAAACAGTAAACGAACAGGGTGTGATGGTGGGGTGGTTCAAAAACATTTGGAGGAATGTTCCAGGGACATTTAAGGAGCATAAGTGACAAAGAGGATTAATGAATAAGCCTGGGGGTGTGTGGCAATATTGGCACTCCAGCCACTGTAAAAAACCTCATACTGTTACAGTGTGGTGCTGAGGTGTCACCCACTGCACTCGGGTCCCAATCCAGGTGGTTCTTTGTCTGGTTGTCTGGTTGTGCCACAACACGCTGTATCAGCACATGCTTCCCAACCTTTCTCTCTAAAGCAAAAGATTAGTGTGAGACTGTGTGCTTGAGTGGGCCCTGTGATGGCCTTGTGCTTAGTGCTGCTGGGATAGGTTTCAGCTGCCCTGACCCTGAATTAAGTTTGAGAATGTAACATCAAAATGGCCATCTGTCAGCACCAACGTTCCTTTTTAACTCAATGCAAATCATGCACAATGCCTAACTTAAAAATCCCTGATGCTGTGTGCTTCTGGGTAGATGATAACTTGCTCAGTAAAAATGCCATCTCCAATCTTCTTGTCAGTTAGCCAAACCTACTGCTACGGCATAAAAATACTGCGTTCCCACGCTATGGAACATTTCAAACCTCATTATCTGTTATTTCTCACCTTTCCATTGCATTGTATTCACATAAATCTCCAGTCAGTGTTCTGCGAGGTCACTGTGGATTTGCAACTTAGTCTGCACAAAAAGCAGCTAAAGATAAGCCGTATTTTTCATGAAGATAAATCTCAAAACTAAATATGATAGGCAAGCATAACATCGCTCTAAATATAGTTTTGTATTATTCTGTTGACAGAAGTGAAATATCATTGTTACTGTACAACTGACAGTGTCTGGGAAGCTTTGTTTTCTCTGAATTGTCTGAATGCGAGCACCGATTTATAGGATTCACGTGTAACTTCCAACTGGGAAGCTCATGTTTCCCAACTGTCCAGTATCACATGACCGCAGCAAAAACCCATCCCCGACCTTGCTTTGAAAATTCATCACACCACCATTCACCATCCAGTATGGCACACCTACAATATGTTAATATTTCAGCTAGTCTTTTATTTATGTAATGCTTATTTGTTTTATTCCCTATGCCTGTGCTATGTTCCTGGTGTTTTGTGAGTGCCTCCCCAAGAGTTAGGACCACTTGCCTAACACTGCAAGGGACCCCCCTCAGCCCTATAAAGGTGGGGACAACCCACAGTCCATGGAGCTGACATATGCCAAGAGGATTTTGTGTTTATAAAGATTATGTGTTTTTGCTGTTGTTACTAGCCTGGTTTTGATGGTTTTCCCTTCTAGTGGGATTTTTTGGAGTTATTTTGGACTTTATGCTTGAGAACTGTTGAGTTCATAATACAATAACAATGATACTCCAACAGCTTGTATTCCAGTGCTGTTGGAATATTCAGTGCTCCAAATAGTGACATTTCACCCTCCCATTTTAGTGCCGAACACATGGGGTTCTGGTCGGACTATCTGGAGAAACACAAGGTCATTGTTGATTTGTTCTTTAGTCTGCAAAAAAAAGCAATTACATATAAACGCCACTTTTTGTGGAAATAAAGAACAGAATAAACATAAGAAATGTGCATCACTTGATTTTAAATGCAATTTAACCAAAAAATATAATTTCTGGCTGACTAGGTTATACGTTTTCTTTAATACATTTGACTATATGTTGAAAAATCAGTGCTATGTCACAACTTGGAGAATTTGGGAGGCTTCGAGTGCATAGTGCGTTCACGTGGAATTTTCCACTTCAGAAACTTATACTTATTGTGAACTTGACAATACTGTCCTTCTTCACCCACTGTCCTCTGGTCACACTCCCCTTTCTAGGACTTTGCAGTGTTGGTGTCAACCACTAAATTGCTCTACCTGTGTTTTGTCTTTTCTTTGCACTCTGGACACTCAGGCAGAGAATGGCACTGCATTCTTCCTCTAAATATATAAAGGGGAAGCTAAGTGGTCAGCATGGCACGTAATGACACCCCTCTGAACTGACAGCCTATAATTAGCTCCATGAACTGAAACTCCCTTTGAAGGGATAGAGCTGCTCCACGCATTGGCGTCTCTGAAATGCAAAAACTGTGGTAGTCGAGACGGATGCCTAGGCATCATTTTCATCTGGCAATGATACAGAAAATGCTTTTACTGGCCCATACTCCACATTAGTGACCTGACAGTGTGACACTACTGACTAGGTCACACTACTAACTTTTACTTCAGTACCTCTGAACAACACTATCCCGGACATCTCATTGAGCCACACTGTCAGAAATGATGCCCCTTTATTAACACTTCAACAGATGGTCTAAAATTTTTTCTCCTTCTTGGTCTTATAGGCCGGGGCAACAGCAAGGAGAAGCTAGAGTGGGAAGTGGCATCTCTCCGCTCAGCTAATGAAGACCAGCGGCGTCACATCGAGATTCTTGACCAGGCCTTGAACAATGCCCAAGCCAATGTAGTCAGGCTGGAGGATGAGGTGTGATGGGGGACAGGCATTTTGTATCAGAAAACTTAGTGAGCAGTCACGTGGTTGCTTATGTCTCACTCACATCTCTCCTCAGCTGCGGAAAAAGCAAGTGTACGTGGACAAGGTGGAGAGGCTACAGCAAGCATTGACACAACTGCAGGCCGCCTGTGAGAAGCGGGAGCAGTTGGAGAGGAGGCTTCGCACACGACTGGAGAGGGAGTTGGAAGCACTGAGGGCCCAGCAGGTGAGGAACAGGGGAGCCTTTGGCAAGTCCGTGGACAGTGCAGGGTGGGAAGTATAATAGCTCATGTTTTGTTCACACAGCGACAGGGTGGCACCCCAACACTCCCTTCGGCTGAGGTCAGTGCACCAGCCCTTATGGAGCTCCTGAGGGAGAAGGAGGAGAGGATCCTAGGACTAGAGGCTGACATGACCAAGTGGGAGCAGAAATATCTGGAGGAGAGTGCCATGAGGCATTTTGCCATGGACGCAGCGGCCACAGCAGCAGCTGAGCGGTACATCTGCCAGTGGGTTGGGAGAGAGGCTGAGAAATTTAGAATGCGACCCTTTCAATTATGTTATGGCCTTTACTAGCAGATAGAACATTAAGTCAGCTCCTGCTGTAGTTCTGCCAAATGCTGACTTATCTGTCAGGAGGTTTTTCTGGCCACAGGACCATTCCTGGCCTGGGCCCAACCTCTGGGTAGATTGCAATTTCATTGTACTGCTTGCTCTAACCAGCTTTTGAGCAAGTATAAACTACTTTGAAATGAGGATGTGTTTGTGTGTTTGTGCAGGGACACAACAATCATTAATCACTCCCGGAATGGCAGCTACAGTGAGAACTGTCAAGAAGCACGTGGCATCTGGCAAGAAGAGGAGGAGATCTCATTGGCTGGCCGCCGTTGTCAGGACATGGAGCATAGGTAAGGGAGGAGCTGCCAACTTGGCCTATAGATGTGATAATGACTGTGACACAAATGATTCATATTTATATTGCTTTTCTACTACCAAGATTTCATGAGTATCCCCAAGTCATGCTTCCTATAAGACTGCACACTGCCAGTGAATCGAGTAGAATTTAAATAGATTTTAACAGGTGCCATCAATACAAGCCACACATATGGCATAAGTGCTCACTGCTGTGTTTATTTGTACTAAGTTTATGTTTAATGACAGTGTTCTGAACACTGAACAGAATTGAATCAAGTACCTAAAGAGAAAAGTTAGTCCCAGTTTCACTTTGTTCACTGACCATCTGGGGTTATCTAAATCTAGATACTTACTTGATTCAGATCCCCTTAGGTGGCTTTATTCTAAGTTCTGCCTCACAATTCAGGAACAAATTTCCATTTTCAGGTTTGGCCATTGTCCTCTGATCACCTCACTCACAATTTCAGACAAAGTGGTTTCATATCCTTGTTTCCTTGGGTAACCCTGTGAATACAGAAATTCAGTCCAGGAGGTTTTCAATAGAGATTACCACTTTGTCACAGGCCAATTAAGCTCAGCTTTTTACTTATTTGTATGTTAAAATTGTTCAGGTATTTCTTTTTGCTTTACTCTACTGCAGAATCAAGAACCTCCATGCTCAGATTATTGAGAAGGATGCTATGATCAAGGTGCTTCAGCAGCGTTCCAGGAAGATAGACGCTGCTACTCTTCGTCCTGCCAGATCTGTTCCTTCCATTTCAGCAGCTGCAGGCCAGCATTTACGACAAAACTCCCAGACCAGCAGCCAGATTCCTGGGGAGAAGAAAGAAGAACGGACTTGGAAGGGCAGTGTGGGTGAGCAAATTCACTGCTAGGTGGGCTGAGCAGCACAGGCTCTGGCAGCCTATTATTGTACTCCATTCATCAGGAGGGGTGTGGGGGGATGTTAATTGTCACTTTCTTCAGCATTGTTATCTGTGACTGTGTTCATAGGTCGTCTGCTGGGCAAAGAGAATGCTGATCATCCTCACCCAGTTCCACAGCTGCCCACTCTCTCCTCCACCCTTCCTCCCAGCCCACTCATTTCAACTCACATGAAAACAGGAAGTAAAGACAACAGCACACAGACAGACAAAAGTCCTGAAGCTCCCAGGAGCAACCATATGGCTAGCAGAATTCGGCTCAGCAGCACGCCTACAGGAAGCCCAGTTCTGAGGCATCAGCTTGGCAAAGTGACTATAGAAAAACTGGGTAAGTGTTTGCAATTGCTGCCTTGTGTGGCAGGTCTGATTTTGGCACCTTAAGCCAATTAATTTAGAAATCAGGGGCACTGATTGTTCAGCTGGTCTCACACCATGGCAACAAAACAGTGTAATTTGCTTATTTTTTGACCTGCCAAGACCTGTTTGGCAGTGCATTGAGACAAAACCTGGCAACAGTAGACACAAGGAAGGGAGAACTTAATGAGAAATTGTCATTTTCACACTGACCCTACACAGCACTATGGATATTAGGATCTGGGGTAGGTTCCAGAATTGTGCCTCATGTTGTCCGTCTAGGCTGCAGCTCCCCAAAACACAACTGAGTTCCATAAAGATGGAGAGAATGTATTGTAGGGCAACACAGTGACACAGTCGATAGTGTTGTGGTTTCCAATCATTGCCCTGCTATTGATTTATTTTCCTTTTTCATTTCCACATCCAAAGAATGTGGCCCATGGTCACCATCAATTGTGGCTCCCTGTCTAAGATTGGTTGTTGCTTGTGGATCTCCAAATTTTGATGTATGTGGGTTTGGAGAATAAATTAATATACGGATGTGGCGAGTGTAAGCTGCTGAGTTTTTAGTTTAACAAAGAAAGATAAAAAAATGGATATATTTTCTGAAGAACCACTGCTCTTCAATCTTTTGTAATTTCCCCCCCTGTTGTAACAGCACATCACATCCCCACTATAGATTTAATCATCATATGTCTTGTATATGAAAAATAACATAAAATTACTGTTATAAAGGTAATTTTTGCTTTTAATTAAGAGTTGTGCAGCTCAAGCTAATGTATGCTGGCTATTTCTCCGCCAGGCCCACACCTGTGTAACCATAGTAAATATCTTTGCGTATTGAAGATGCACGTGTGGTTGCTGAAAATTTACACTAGGGTAAATCTTAAAAGTAAGGTCAATTTCAGCAGTTTTCAATTCCTTTTCCCAAAGAAATCTGACTATGGCCTGCTGCTGAACATTGGTACAATCCCGTAGCAGAATGTCCATGTTCTTTTAACCTTGACTTCAACTAGGCTAACAGTAGAGTGCTGCACTGTTTATGGTCAAATTACTTCAAAGCCATCGCAAACACTTATTCTGTCAGATTTTATCTGTTGAGGTTAACATCATCATTTTCTAATTCCTTTTACTTTTTGATTTACCCTTGTAGAAAAACATTCTAACCTTTACTGTGTTGTCAGTGTACATTTATACATATGAAGTGAACAGTCAAGACATTTAAAAACGTATTCACTTCATCTCCTAATACAACATAATCAAACTTGAGGCTCCTTGGGGTGCTTGTCTATCCTGAAAGAGTCAGAACAGCATTGTTACAAAAAATACTTTCTCCCTATGTCAAAATTATATGTATAACGTTTTCTTCTTGGCATCCAACAGATGCTTCTCCATCTCTTATGAAGTCTGCCGACAGCAAGCCTTTAGGCACACGACCTGATCTGCCAGACACAGAAGTTGTGGAGATTCTCATCTAGGAAGCCAAGTGGATATGCAGCTTCTTAAGGGACTGAGTAAATGAAAGCTGGCACACAACAATGTAGCAGTCAGAGGAGTAAAGTTATGGTTGAGGTAATGATGAGGAAGGTGCATGGAGAAGCAAAACTTAAGTGAATTCAGGCAGCAAGAAGACCCCTGAAATCATATATGGTGGAGAAGAAAGAAACAGGACATTGGGATTTTATGACAATCAAAGAATCGCTTGACTATTTTATTTGAATTTATGTGCAGTCTTAAGTTTCCCAGTTTTGTGGGGCAATTTCAATAACAGAAGACTACAGTGAGAGCAGTTTGATCATCCCAGAAGGATGTATTAAAAGGTAGTTGTAAGAGGACTCTGGACTATTCCATCCACGTATTGGACCAGTTTGGGAAAAGAGATTACTTACTGCAATCACTTTAAGGCTTATCTATGGATACTGCACATTTCCCAGCTTGCAAGTCAATCAAAAACAATTGCTGTTTCCATGACTCAACACGTGCATTCCTAGTACTCTTACACTTCATACAAGACATTACAAAATGCCCAGTGAAATACTTGCTTAAAAGGAAACCAAATGGATTTGAAATGCAGAAGACCTGTCTGTGTCATAGCAGTTATACTGGGCATCAACAGCTCTAGCCTGTGTGTGTGTGTGTGTGTGTGAGCACTAGGATCTAGAAAAACAACTGGGTAACAAGTGTCACATTACATGATCAACTCCAATGGCTGCCGTCTAAGTGCACATGGGGGTACAGACTATACTGTTAATTCACATGAAGGTGTAAAGTTTGACAAAATTCATACCAGTGACTGTTGTCGGTAAAGGTGATTTTATAATATTTTTATATAAACATGGAAGAAATATTAAAATTTAAAAATGTAGCAGTGAACTGATTAATAAGGTGCTTCTATGAGCAGAAGCATGTTAAACCAAGCCAAGCAAATCACTCCAAAATGTGTTCTGGTCTCTAAAAGGAGAGAAGTAGTTGTGACATCTGCCGTGAGTGATGGAGAAAGCAGTATTTTCAGATCCTTTTTTTTTTTTTTTTAAATTACAAATTGAATCCCAAGCAATGAGGTGTTAGTTTTGTGTTTATTCTGTATCAATGTTGAACTGCCCCTCTTAAACTCCATCTCTATACTTTTGCGGCCCAAGCTAAGTGCATCAAACAGGCCCCAACACGTCAAGTTTCAAAACTCATCAGCAACATTCCAGCACACCTCAGACAAACAGCAGACAAGTCAAGGCAGAGGCTCACATCCGCTGCAGAAGCCAGCTGTGCTTTGGGAAGTAACAACTCATTGCAAGCTATAAAAGCAGCAGGTCATATTCCCCAGCGCTACCAGTCAACAGTCAGTCTCCCAGACACATATCTACACCAAAATAAGATCCAGAACAGCAAAAGTCCATTGACATTTAATACAATACCCTCAATGTACAACATAATTACAGATCTCCCCCTAGCCCTACCCAGCCCACCATTCACAGTACTTCCCCCTACTTTTGTATTCACACATTTGTGGAACTCATTTAAAAAAAAAAAAAAAAAGTTCACGTGCCCAGCTGTGACTTGGCACCAGAAGTCCTGTATCTGCTGTACAAAGACTTGGTACGCTAACCAAGTACCACAGGAAAATGGTTTATCGTGGGGGTGCGGAACATTCCTCTTGGCTTAATATTCAGTCTCTGAGGCAACCACATCCCATTACTTGATGTATTTCTCCATAAACTTCTTGTGAAATTCAGATCGTAAGGTGTCATTCACAAATCTTTTCTCCTTTTTGGACTCCTCCACGCCCTTGGCACAGTTCTTAAACACAACATCATCATCCCACCTGCCAAGACAGAGGCAATGTTCAAAACATGATTATTAATCATCTCATGCCCTACTTTCAGAATTCCAGTTACAAAGTCGTTTAGCAGATGTTTGCTATCAGAAGGATAATGACTTGCTACTAGACACTAAAGAAGTTTATACTCTTATTAAGAGGAAAGTGAATCCACAAGAACAGATGGGGGAAGACTGAGGAGACTTACCTTCGTTTCACAGAGAAAGTGCTTTGTGCCTGAATGAGCTGCTGCTGTTGCTGCTGCTGGCCAGCAAGATTCAGAAGTGGATTACCACTAAGGATGTTCTCCATGCGAATTCGCTCCTCTTCAGCTTTCTGCTCACGTTGCTGCAAACAGTCACCATTTTAAGGTCTGTCATTAAACTTGTTTTATCTGACTTCCAAAAGGATATACAATACTCCAGCATCAATAAATACTCCCACTCCTGGGCTTCCTACCTTCTTAAATACCCAGACTACTCATCTCTGGCTTCTGAGTTAACATAAGTATGCAATAACCCTCACATGTATGCTGCCTGCCCTCAGTTAACTGAACTGTTTAACACCAGTTTTACTTTAAGCATTCAGAAGTGCAGAGTGCACCACAGCAAAACCGAGGCAAGCACTGAGATGCTGCTGCCCCCTTTAGTTTGTCTGCACTACTGTCATCTCAATCACGCCATAACCAGTTATCAAACAATCATGTACTGGGTTTTGTTAAATGGTACTTCATAATTTACTGCTACCCAGTTTCTTCAAGTAAATAATTTTAGTGAGGTCCTATTTCAAGGCTACAAATCGATTCTGCACTGCATGTCATTGCCATAGGGTGGAATACCTAGTCAGAAAAACTTGCCATTTTCTGGTTTCAGTGCCAGGCCAGCTTCTTATGTACATCATGTTTGTATTTTACTTAAAAGAAATGCAGTCCTTACCCTATGTTGTTTATTAGATTAGATACTTTATTAATCCCATGGGGAAATTCAAAATGCTGAATATTCATATAAATGTACACTCCATTTACCAGAGGCAGCAAGAAAGATAGTCAATGCATATTTTGGTGACAGTATTTGACAAGGTTGTTCCAAATGTGACAATGCTCCACCAAGTGGACACCTCTAGAAAAGAGATTGAATACCTCAGCTTCAATTCAACAAGATCACTTGAACCATCCAATCTACTTTCCTCACTTCAGCTACACTTTCTACCAGTGGTAGCATTTCAATGTAGAAATATCAGCTATTCAGAAAAGATTTATATTAATGTTTAAAGTTTAAAATTTCATCTTAAGACATGTGCCACCTACTGTTTTTTATTTCAAAAAAAGGTGGTAAATCGCAGAATAATTCATTTTACTGAAACAGACTGGTACAACCCAAACTTCTGAAAACTGAATTAAAATATAGAAGTATTACATGTAAAATACACCGAAAGCTGAACTTCAGTTTATGACTTCTTTACACCTAACAGAAGAGGGAGAGGGAGGTCTACAGCTCTTGAATGGGGTTTTAATGAGAATGTAGTCAACTGACTGCTTTAACACTGCATAATGTTATCATTTCACATGCTTGCTTCTTTTCAGCATAATAAGTGCACCAGCATTGACTTAAAAGAGGGCTGGGTCTTTCCTTGCATCCCATGTTACTTGGATATGCACAGTATACTCCAAAATAAAGTCAATTCTAATCTTACTGCTCATTACTCCTTAATAATTAACTGAACTATAGAGCGCAAGTCACAATGTTACAACGGGGTCTCCAAGTACGGTCCTGGAGGACCACTGTGGTTGCAGGTTTTCACTCTAACCCTTTTTTTTTTTTTAAATGAGTGCCCCATTTGTGCTGCTAATCAACTTCTTGTGAATTCATTTTAATTGAATTGCTTTAAGATTTGTTCCCCTGAATTTATTCATTATTCCTCTTAACTGCTTCATTTCTTTCCTTAAATGGCACCCAAACAGAAATTAAATGTGAAGTAAGGGAGCCAACAGAAGATCAACTAAGCCAGGGCCTCAAACTCCAACCAATTTCACTCCAACCAGCTGCTTAATAAAGTGCCAATTCCTGTTGTTAATTAAACCAGTTCTTTAATTTTGTGGCTTGTTGCTGCTCTCATGGTGCATTAGCAGGGACTTCCGAAATTGTTGATGTTCTCTTTCTAAGAACACGGTTAAGATGTTTTGGGGACTTGAGCAGAACAGCATTGCTGAGACCTTCATCTTTATTTTTAGATACTGTATGATGGACACCAGTTGTTTTGGCTCATTTTGTATCTCATTATTGTTTGCCTGCTAATTAAGGAAAAAGAAACAATTAAGAGTCTGAGTCTTCAAGAATAAGTCAATTCAAATTAGTTCAAAAGAAGTTAATTAGCAAAAACAGGTCACTCATTAAGACAAGGGTTAGAATTAAAACCTACAGCCACGGGACCAGAGTTGGCGACCCCTGTGTTACAAGACAAGACCTCAAAATGCTTTCATGAATGTGGTAATACACCTCCCAGCCAACCACCTACAGAAGGAATAGGGGCCAGGTGCGATGTGACCTGGATGGCGGTGGAAGACAGAGGCCTTTGTAAAGTGGGACCCAGACACACAAACTGACTCATGGGACATAGAGTGTTCACCTCTCTTTGAAGGAAGGACCTAAAGTTGGTGGGTGAGGTGGAGCACTATCAACTAGATATATCTTTTTAAAATTACCCTCTGGCCCAACTTGACCCAAACATGCTTGGCATAATTCCATAGGTGCATTAAATGGATGGATCCTTAAAAGCAAAACAGTTCTTTACTGTTTTTGCTGCCACCATACGGTTTGCTCGGGAACTGCACAACCTGCTGTGCAGCGTCAATTTCCCATATACAGTACATATATATGTTCACAGCATTCGTAGTCTGAGTCCCGATCTGATTGTATGGATGGTTACCTACCAGGTAATGCATGTGGTTGTTCTGCCAGTTGGCAAACATCCACCAAGGGCCCTCTTAGTTGCGAGACACAGACTATAGAACGTTACATAGTTTACTGTCAAATAATGCAGGAGTACACGACACGTGTTTCGCCCTTATTTGGGCTCATCAGGCATACACACTCCACTGCACCCCTCGCGGAGATCGAACCTCGGACGCCATCATCAGAGGCGAAGCCTCTTTATGCTGCGTGGTTCATTTATTTGACAGCTTGGAGATCGGAGTAATTACATTCATAGAACATATATTACATATAAGTAATATAATATACAGTATATTGATCAGGCTGTCAATTTTACCCATTTTTATCTCCTATCTGGAGTAACCCAAGTACAATAAATTTATTGTATTGCATTATTATTTTCACATAGTGATGGGTACCACATCGCCACACTCTCACACTCCCCTGGCTTTAACTCTTCAGATTTATCTTGCAAGTAAAATACAATATTATAAACAGACAATTAATACTTTCATCAGGAATGCCGAAGGGCATGTCTAGACTGAATTCCCAATGATATTAGCACATGTAAACATGTACATATTGATGTTAACACCAGTCATTTAGGCAAGTTCAAAGAAGAGGGCAAAGGTCTTTCTCATTCAACTGGTAAATAAATACTCTTCACTGAATTATGATCATTTGTTGAAAGGCCAAGAGTTCAAGAATGTTGATAAATGAGGTCAACATTCAACAGACTAACTAAACTGTAAGACCCTTTTCGTGTCAGGGTGGGAGGAATACATGTCCTACTTGACAACTTTTCAATTTTCTATCAAAAAACACTTTAACTACAGCCCTGAAATTATCATTTTTTTTTACATTTAGTCCGAAAGCGCTTTGTAATTCCTTCTGCAGATGTAATGGTTCAAATGTAGTGCTCTTCTAGTATATTTTTTATCCAGTGTGGTTTTCAGGTGTTTGGCAGTGTTAACTGCATTAAGATGCAATTTCATGCTCTTTTATTCTCTACATTGGCTTTTACTACAAAAATAGTATTCCACTATTTTAAAAGCCAACATGTGGTATCACCAGAAATAAATGAAAAACTACCCAAGTGACCCATGAAGGACAGGGAAACAATAGGCTCAACCTGACAAAGCAGGGTCCAAACATATTTAACAGGGTAAGCAACAAACCCACAATACCAAGTATATCTGCCTACTGATCCTTATTAGCTCAGTAAAAGTGCAGATGTCAGCTCTGCAAGTTTGCATATACTGCATTCCACTTACTTTGCGTTCCTGCTCTTCTGCTCTTTCTTTTTTGATCTTTTCCAGTTCAGCCAACAAAGCAGCAGTGTCATCATCACTGTCATCAGAGTCTTCATCTTCCTCATCATCCTAAAATAAACCAAGAACCTGTGTTTTCGCTACTATTGCATTTAAAGAAAGATGACCTATAGGGAAATGTTTTACACAACATGTAAATGTTCTCCGTCATAATTAAGCTTTAAAATCTGTCAAACAGCAACATTAATCATCTGAACTGTAACAAGTACAAAGACAACGTTCACTTCCAACACCACCTATCCCGAACTGCTTAAGTATTTATGTATATACAGTAATCCCTCCTCGATCGCGGGGGTTGCGTTCCAGAACCCCCGCAATAGGTGAAAATCCGCGACGTAGAAACCATATATTTGTATGGTTATTTTTATATATTTTAAGCCCTTATAAACTCTCCCACCCTGTTAACATTATTAGAGCCCTCTAGACATGAAATAACAGCCTTTAGTCAAACGTTTAAACTGTGCTCCATTACAAGACAGTGATGACAGTTCTTTCTCACAATTAAAAGAATGCAAACATATCTTATCTTCAAAGGAGCGCCATCAGGAGCAGAGAATGTCAGAGAGAGCGCTCGCTAAGAAAAGCAAACAATCAAAAAATCAATACGTGCTTTTAAGTATACAGAAGCACCGCGATAAAGCGGCATTTTGTAGAGGAGCATCCGTGTCCTCTGTGCAAACAGCCCCTCTGCTCACACCCCCTCCGTCAGGCAGAGAGAGTGAGAAAGATAGAGAGAAGCAAACAATCTCAAGCACCGCGGGAAGCACATCTTATATCATTGAGGAGTTTTAGTTAATATGTAATGCATGCTCTGATTGGGTAGCTTCTAAGCCATCAGCCAATAGCTTCCCTTGTATCCCTTGTATGAAATCAACTGGGCAAACAAACTGAGGAAGCATGTACCATAGATTAAAAGACCCATTGTCTGCAGAAAGCGGCGAACCAGCGAAAAATCTGTGAATGTGCTTACATTTAAAATCCGCGATAGAGTAAAGCCGCGAAAGTCGAAGCGCGATATAGCAAGGGATTACTGTAATGGTTTCTGTATAATTCAGACCTCAGCATGTAAGGTTCAGATTAGCAAAAAAAGCAATGATTAGACTTACATCTGTTAGAGGGTCATCAGCATCTAGGTTGGCTGCAGGAATTTGGTCTAGTCTAGGTCTTTTGGAGGAAGAAGAGGAAGATGTGGTGTGCTCTAAAAGAACAAAAAGGTCAGTTAGCTGCCTAAAGCAAACAGCACGATGCCAACTTGGCAGCTGTTTTTTTTTTTTGTTAGAATAGTGTGAATACAAAATTAATAAGATACCAAATGTGCAGAAATTCAACATTCACAATGTGAAACCACCATGTCTTCCACAACGCACACAGTTGCCACTTTATTAGGATCACCTGCTTAACAAAAAGAGCCTACCAGTCCAAACATGTACTTCTGTAGTTATAACTTTAGTTATTCAACCACACATGAATGGACAAAACATGTGATCAAAGAGACTTTGATCCCAACATGACTGTGCCAGATGCAGTGTTTCCAGCAGGCTGATGATGGCAATGGGAATGTGTTAAACTCTACTGCAGTCCACACTTTATTTGATTTAACAGTTACATTAGAATAATGAACACCACAACAAATCATTTACCATTTCAAGTTGGCCTCACAAAATGACCTCTGCAGTTTTCAGATCTTAATCTACTAGAGCAGGGATTTTCAAAGTGTTTCAGACAAAGGATTGCTTTTCCAAAGAAAAAGGTAAGATGGAACAACTATGTTCAAGGTTCACATCAAAGCAAACACTTCATGTTACAATTAGCACATATTTTATTTCAGGTATTTATATGAAAAATACTAAGACTGAATATTTTTAACTCAGATAAGATTAAAGGGTGTGGACCTTAATAAAATTATACAATGCTTATTATAAAATAATAGGCAGTTGAAAATAACATTAAGCACAATCAGGGCCATAATAAAAAGTTTACAAAATCTGCAGGAAAGATAGCACATCAGCATATTTTCCAAACACACAGTTTGAAGGATGGTAATTTAGGCAAAGAAAAACCCAAATATCACCGCTGTATGGTCTCATTGAATTCTGACGCTATAATATTTCTAATTTAACTTTTAGAAGTTACCTCTATGATGGAAACCTTTTTGGAAGAGTGCAATGAAAGAAGCCCCTTTTTATGATTCATTATTTTACTGAATCAAGGAATTAAAAACAAAAAATCAGTGTTTGGTGGAAATGTTGGAGGAAACTATACAGTCCATAAAGAACCCAATATCTTCTCTCATACTCCACTACCAAACGGAGCCTAACAGCAGAGGTAAATGAAATGAAAAAAGGAAGAGAAGTTTGGATCATGTTACTAAATAGACCCTAGTGCTCTATATCTTTGATGTTAATAGACTCCAGATAATAGCATTTTTGCTGTCAACACCAAGGTGGACAGATTCTCAATGGACACCAAGAATGTTCCATTATTTTAAGGCGACGACAATTTGAAATGAGTTTGATTTAAAAAAAAAACAGAATTGCCAAATGTAAAAATAAAGAAGAGCTTCTTCAGAACAAGCCACAAAATGCAATACATTGAATTTGCCAAGCAAAGTGGGTAACTGATATTATATACTATTTGAAATTGGAAAAAATTAAATTCTCACTTAGAGGATCTGTTCTATTTTTCTATTCATTTTGTAAAGCACTTTGAGCTACATTTTTTTGTATGAATATGTGCTATATAAATAAATGTTGATTGATTGATTGATTGATCTGTACAAAACCTTTTCAAAAATTGGCAGGATCTAATCAATAAAGTTTTAGAATAAAAATTTAAATTGAGGAAGCGAATTCTCTTCCCTTTTTGTTATTCTATTCTTATTTGTTTATTTACTTATTGTTCCTACCATTAAAGTTTTACTCTGTTGCCCTAGCTGTCCTTCTCATGGGTGGGGGTTGATTTGGAAATGTACCGCAAGGAGCAGTTGTCAAAGATATTTCTACCAGTGTTCTCCAATCCAGTTAAATTACAGTGCTGTTATTTCTGCCAGGAGGCTTCACTAAATATTAATACTGGAGTAGTTAATATTTTTCAAATGTATGTTTTTTGATAAAGAAAAACAATATGCTACTGAATATTTTACTTTGAAAAAAAGTTTTAAAATAAAAGATGAGTGTTTAAGTCGAAAATATCACATATTGTACTGCATGTGTAGTTCATCTTATTTTCATGACGGATGCCAAGAATTCTGGAGTTGTCTATGTAAGTGGGAATATACAGTACTAATTGACCTAAGCATGTAAACATCATGTAAATCAAATATATTGACTGCCACCTTGCAGACTACTCGATTCAAGATTGGAGACCGCATTTTGAGAGCCAGCACAGTTGAAGAGCACTAGGATGATATGAAACAGAGGTGTGTGGTATGTGTGGCCAGAAAATCTGCAGAACGGGACAAAACCAATATGGACCAAAATCCTAAAAGAATACTTCTAGTGCGAGGAAAAAGTGATAGATGGGTGAAAAAAGAAAAAATGTGGTCACCGAGTACATCTGGCTTGCTAACATAAAAGAAATATCCACAATATATATTACAAATGTGACTGATGGGAAGTAGATTTACCCCGAGCTGGCCGATCCCTGGTTTTCTCACGTGCTGCCACTCTCTCTCTTTCTTCCAGCTCCCTGCGGAAGTCACGGTTGCGAATTTCCTCTGGGGCATCTTGGGTAGGTTGTCTAAGTAACAAACACATGTTTAAATTTAATGACAAAATCCACCATACCTGTTGTTAAATATGAGACTGCGACTACTGTGACCACCTTCAAGGGCAAGTCTAACTGACAATACACATAGGGTCAGGTACAATTTGATGTTAATTATAAACTTCCATACGTCAAAAAAAAAATACATAATGTGAAGAGAGCTAGGGTGAAGGGTTACACCAACCAACAATAATCCAAAGCACATATGATTATTTCAGGCTGTATCATAGTTTACTAATCACCCTAATGTTAATGTGCAAATGAGGGAAAATTATACAGGCAACTTTATGTAGATACCATCCCTGTTGTAACAGACATATTTAAAATCTTGGAGTATAAAAAGCAAGTCCTATCTAAGAGTTCTAGCAGGGGAAATTAAGCTAAAGTTCAGTAATTCACAGATTTCAAATGGTTTCCCAAATCATGAATAAGTGTTTTGTAAACCATGAACTCAGGATAAGATGAGATTTTACAATTTGCCCCAGTTTGTTCCTTTGCTTTACAATGTGCTACATCTGTACAATGTGCTACATCTGTGTCCCAGGAAGACACTCACGGGTTATGATATATATATAGATATATTTTTTTTAATAAAGTATATTCCATTCAGCTATCATATACAATAATTCTTTGCCTGCTCATTTATTTACTAATTTCCTGAAGCCACTTTCTACAATGCATGGTCAAGAAGGTCAAGTCACAACACAACCGGTAGTTGTTTATTTAGCTCCTATTATTAACATATTCACACAAATTATGGGAAGGTGCTTTAAAGTGCATACATAAGCAGTCAAGAGAATGTCTAATATTTTCATGCAAGACATTAAAAAAAAATCTGACTTTATCATTAAATATCTTCTAAAGAGAAGATATCAGCTGATGGAGCAATACAGGAAAAGTCCTCTTTACTGTTCTATTTTTCCTTTTTAGGTACAAGATGTGTGCGAAGAGCAGACAGTTAAATTTATGTTATATTTGTTAGGAAAAGAAAAGAAAAAATTTGATATTTGCATATTGAAATGTTCTTATGCACAAATGATACAAAGGGCCCATTACTTTCTTTTATTCCCCCATGATCCAATTCTGGCTCAGATTAAACTGAATTAATTGTGCAAAAACAAAAAAAACACATAAAAATGACTTATGACATATCACAAATCCCCACCGCTATAAGCAGTAAATATATTTAGCAAATGTAAAAGTAGTTTACCAATTTAAAATTTTAGCATTTACCTATGAAAAGGGAGAAAAAAAAATTATGTAAAGCAGAATGAGCACAAAAAAACATGACTGATATATAACTGTCACAAACCCACTAAACTTGCAGCACTCCACACTTAATTTCCAAATTTAGACAAGCCTGTTCTACAATTAAAACAACCATAGAAGTGGAAATATTTTGAACAACCTACAACTAAAAAACTTGGGGTGCTGGCTAGAAACTCTGCTGAGCCTTACTTTTCTAAAAATTATATATATATATATATATATATATATATATATATATATATATATAAGGTTTGTATCCATCAAACACTACAAAATCTGCTTTCCCAAACACTGTATTTTGCTCATTTTCTGTTATCTTTAACTGTCAAGTCCTCAAAGAGATTATGATCTCTGAATTACACACACCAATTAATTAGATCAAGAGGAAAACTCATTGTATTAAAGAAACCATATTATATTGTTGGTTAGTTTTCTGCATGTGGCAGTAGGTTTTCCCTTACTTAAAATATGTGGGCTGAAGTAAAACAGAAGTAAGGATTTAACTGCTTGCATGTATTACGTTGGACTTCTTGTAATATTCCTGCCAAAAATAAATATTACAGAATATCTCCATGAATTTCCAAAAGCAGGCAGACCAAAGCACATCGCCACTTTGAATGCAGGCAATATTGACTGATCATTGGGGGAGTAGCAATCATTTTATTTTCAAATATGAGACACATATTTGGAGAGATTTGGAGAAGTTGCAGTAACTTCTTCATCACAAGTTAAGAAGCAAACATTTCTCCAGGTTCTTTCTCCATAACTAAATTTGTAAACTGGGAGTGGCCAAAAATAATGTGGACAGAAAAAACAGTCCAAAAGTGAGGCAAGTTAATGAATGAAATATACTAAACTTAAAGTCCCAAGTATAGAAGACGGGTAAGGTTGGGAGTATGCATTGTCACACCCATCTGGAATAGAACCTGAGTGGAGCAGGGGACACCTCAGCACCACACTGGAACACTGTGGTTTTTGGTTTTTTAAAACTAGTGGATGGAGTGCCAATCCTGCCACCTACCCCCAAGTTTTCCCTGTAAGTTAGAGGGCTGGATGCAGATTAATATCATAATGAGGACGTCATACCTAGGGAGTTTTGAAACTATTTTAAACTATTTGATTTGAAGGATATCACTGCAGAAGCATTTTTCCAAAAATTGGAAATAGGGGTCTTAAGTCCTCCATTGTTATTCTATACTAGCAGTAATGGTACAATGTTCAATTTGATAATGTTATTTTGAGAATATCAAACTCCCACAACTGCAACTGCTCTTTTTTGCTGCTCTTCCTCCTTTTCTTCCAAGTCTCTGCACTGACAAGATACAAAGGATGGACCTACATGTCTGCTTTGCTAAGAATACATTCACATCCAGTAACTTGTTTTAATTATTTTTTCTTGGCGATGGGTTCACAATGACAGCCACATTTTGGACCAGAGGCATATTTTCACCTCTCAGAGCAGCTCTGCAGCAAGACTTGAAACTTCCTACAATCAACCAAAAACAATGTTGTCTCTTGAGCACATGCTGACCTAGTCTCTTTGAATGCTGTAACAGGTAACACACTAAAAGCATTCCATTATGTCTGCCCAAAATTTTTGCAATCAGTGCTAGATCATTCAGACATACCTGTATTTGAGTCTTGTGTGTGACGGCAGGTCCCTACTTGAATACTGCTTAGACAGAGCACTTAAATCTCCTTCGCCCTTTCCTCGTCCACCTCTTGCAGGTTCAAAAGTAGGCCTGGCTGCAGTTGTCATGATGAAATCCTAAAAAAAAAAAAAATAATAATAATTAATTAGAGCAGCTACAGCATGTTTAGCACCGAACTTGTTCTGGCTGAAAATTTGTTAAGATAGCATGTACCAAGAAATGACCCATAAAATATAGTAATTGCATATTTTATTTTTAGGGGTATTGGTATGTAATGCCTGCGAGTGAATTATTTCGGATGGTTTTAGTGTGAGTGGCTGGTGTATGTTTGATTAACAATAACAAAAATATTGACAATGTGTGGACTCATGAATATCTAGTTACAAATAAGTAAAATACATTTGAGGTGGATGTACTATGAGGCATCATTGATGTGTAAATTGTGAAATGTCCAATTAGAATCTAGTAAAATGTTTTGCAGGAGGATGTAAATGTTAAGTGTCATATGGGCTCTTAAATATTCAGTTTTAAGTATCTGGTAATGCTATTAATGTAGAATAAACAAGGTGGTCATCTATATAACAAGCTTACATTACTATTTCAAATGGAAAATACTAACAAACCAAAAAGTTTTGAATTAGGAGAGGTGAGAAAATCAAAAAAATCTAATGATCATAACAATTACATTAATACAGCACTTTTCTAGCTACTCACACCACTTTACATAGACAATGGGGAGCCCCTTCAAACACCACCAATGTCAGTCAGTCATTGTCCAACCCACTATATCCTAACACAGGGGTCTGCTGGAGCCAATCCCAGCCAGCACAGGCCTGAAAGCAGGAACAAACCCTGGGCATGGCGCCAGCCCACCGCAGGGCACACACCAGGGACAATTTAGGATCGCCAATGCACCTAACCTGCATGTTGTTGGACCATGGGAGGAAACCCACGCAGACACGGGGAGAACATACAAACTCCACGCAGGGAGGACCCGGGAAGCAAACCCAGGTATCCTTACTGCGTGGCAGCAGTGCTACCACAGTGCCAACATGCCGCCCACACCACCAATGTGCAGCATCCATTTGGATGATGCAATGGTGCCCATTTATGCAACAGCACGCTCATCGCACATTACATGATGAACAGATAGTTAGGCAATCAGATACAGTGTATGAGGTGTGGGGGGGGGGGCAGAATGACCAGGCCATGGTGGGCAATTTAGTCAGTATATTGGGGTACGCCCAACTCTGTTCAAAAGATATCCAGGGATCATGCATGACCACAGAGAGTGAAAATCTCTGTTTTACGTCACTTCTGAAGGACAGTGCCAATTTTTACAGCACAGTGTCCCTGTCGCTGCATTGCACCATTGGGATCTATACAGAGACTACATGGTCAGCAGCCCTTATGGTTTGACGAGTGCATCTTCCACCAGCAACCCAAGCTTACTTGGTTGGTCCCCAATCCAAGTATTGGCCGGGCCCAAACATGCTTAGTTTCAGGTGGATTACCTATTCTTAAGTGCAGGTGGTATGCCTGCTGGCTAACCAAACAATTAAATAAAAATCTGAACTGTTTGATAATTCCACTCAATAGCAGTACCAATGACTTCATGGATGTCTTTGATAAACGACCAGACAGCTAAACAAGTCACACCTTGCACTGGCCACCTTAGAAAACTTAAATTTAGGACAGAACAGAAAAATGTAAAAAAAAAAAAAAGACTCCAATATGAAATCTTGCCAGTACACCCAGGAAAGCCGCTCAACATGATAGCAAATACTTGACAATCTAACAACCTACAAATTCTGCAGATATGTATACAGTATTTCATATATTGTATTGTGTGCTTATATTGTAATATTAAACTACATATATTCATAATCAAGTCTACCACGATACATTAAATGACGACTTATTATTTAAATCTGCCTAATATGTAGCATCTCTGGTGAGCAAAACCCTTTGAAACACAGGCTATAATCAGGTGGAGAGTTCAATCTCAGGATGTGACACGCAATGTCGTGGGTCTGTTAGATATTATAACATACTTAATCTTCATTATACACGGTCTTAGACATCGACACTTTACGGGCATATTTAGAGGAATGGCACCAGATGCTGATGAATGATTTAAGGACAATACTTGTAATATACAGGGCATCAATACCTAATTTTTGTCAGATTTGTAGTAATGCGAGGCGCAATAATACATTTCGGATTTAAAAAAAAATAATTTTGCCATAAGGACCATTACTAATATTGTTAGAAGTCGAGTAACGAGCTTAAATAAGTAACCAAGCATCTTACAATACAAGAGGCATTGAAATGAAGAGTAAAACGGTAGACATTTCAAAACTTAATTTAGAAAACAGAATCTCTAGAAACAAAATTACCAAAGCACTCTTTTGAGACCACCTATTGACATTTTATTTAAAGTGGTTAATTTAAGTTACAATACTAAACTTTTCAGGTAAAATGGATTTAACTACATATTCACATTAAAAGTATCTTTATCTATTTGAACTTATTTGTTTCCTGCCATGCACCCACGGCAGTCGGAATGCTGAACTGGACCAAGAGTCCTAAATTACATAAGGGGAGTCTGAGAATGGGATTAATTGCAGATGATGTTACAGTTACAAGATGCTTGACTACAACTACAAAAATCGCGTATCAAACTCAGAGCCAATACCGATATAAACGTATACATTTGATACAGAAAATACGTGCATAGAAAAATAAATTGTAAATCTTACTTATGGTTCTCCCCGTTTATTACGCTTCAAATACCACCACGGCCTACCTTCCCTCTTCCCACAAGACACCGCGCGCAACAACTTCTCCAATACCCCATAAAACAACGCGCGGAAGACGTCCTCCAGTATCCCACATAACACCAGGCGAGAAAAGTACAGCATCCAATCAGGAAGCAGGGCGCTTATTTTGGATGCATTTATATTTCATCATTATTATCACAGTAGTAACAATAATGAGAACAAATAAACATATAAATGAAAAACGTTTTTAAGTATTTTACAAAGTCAGGGATATATACAGGTATGTATCATAGACATAATTCATGGAATTAACACGTATTTATTCCCCCTCCAATATTAAGCACTGTACTAAATATTTATTTCTAACTTAAATATCTAAATAAATAGTTTCTTGTCTCGCCATTTTTATTTAAATCGGAATAAAGCAAACTCAAACAACCATGTCTGTCTGTAGCTGTTGTAGTTGTGTAATATACATCATTTTCTAACAATTTTACCTTCACATTTTTTCTAAATAAAAAAAAATATATATATATGTATACACAACATTTTTAAAAAACTTAACTTCTTTCTAAGTATCTCACAACCCACGCTTCTAATCAACATGTTTCCTAAACCCAGCTATCATTTTCTTTACTGTGTATATTCAATGAACAATTTTTAAGGATATTTTTATTTTATTGGTAATTTCTAGGTAAAATTCCCATATATCATTATAAGGAATTCTGAAAGATTTTTGCATATGGGACAGAACTCCCACGTACATTTTCGTATTAGGATTGCTATTACATATATTATTAATGCTAGAGCAATATTAAAGTATTTAATTGTATTTTCTTCATCCATATCTATGTGCAGATTCCCCTTCATAATTTTAATAATTTCCGTTGAAATAATTTAAAAACAGTTGTACATTCTTTTGTGATAATCGGCATGCTATTTGTTTTCAGAAATTCAAAACTGTTTTAGAGCTGGCCATTTTTATTACAACAATTGCTTCACCAACAAATATTATTATTCTACCGTTTTTAAAAAAATATTTATTTTTAAAATATGAGTCTTTTTCCCAGATTTTCCCACATAATAGATTTATGAGGTGAAAAACTTTGTTTATACATTGTTTCTCTCCTGTTCTTCTTCCCTCTTCGATGTGCAGCATACACAACACTTTAAAGGGCCCACAGATTTAATAATAATTACCTGAGGAATCGAGAAGTGCTTTTCTTTCTCAAGCTGATTGTCTATTCTGATCCTAATTACCCTAGACCAATAAACAGTTACTTTTGCACATTATGAAGATATTAACCCAAAGATAAAGATTCAGATCAGCAAAAAAGTTAACGTTTCAATCAATATTTAGCAGTTTGGACTAATATTAGATAAATTATCAAAATTTTTAACAGGTAAAAAGTATGGCTTGTTTAAGCATTTAGGTGACATTTGAAAGAGATTTAGTTTAAATAAACACCTGGCACTCTTGAGTTTTATGGTTTGTTTGAGAAGGTTATACTCCCAAAAGGCAAAGTTTAGGTCCTAAAAGAGCTGGCTGCTTATTCAGTGTTCGCTCACACAGTTTAGATTTTGACTTGTATTGAATATTTGTTATCTAAGTATTTTATGTATAGCTTATTTCAGAGTTCAGTATTGTGAGGTCTGAATAAAAGAGTGCAGTGTATGGGCATAGAACATACCATATGAAGAATAAATGCCAAAACTCATTAAGTATGAGTAATATATCAAATAAAATAAAAAGTTCTATGACCATATAGTTTTCCATTTATTGCATTTGATTTCTCTTCTCTAGATGAAAAAATTGAATTTTTCTGTGTTCTGATATTTGTGACTTGCTTTCACAGATGCCATCTAACTTGAATTTGTAACGGCATTTTTTTTGTTAGTAAAATGCTCACTCAAATACAGCTGAATAATATACGAGACTTCTATTAGAAGTTTTTTTTTTTCTAATCCTGCAATTTCCTTTCCTGCTTTTAATGGCTGGTTTTATATTCAAGTGTTTCATAAAATCTCAGTCATTGCCAAATTTGCAACATGCTTTGATCATCTGTCCAAATATGAACTGGTAATAATGTTTTGTGAAATTTTCAGTGGATGCATCTTTAATTAGCTTCATTAGCTTTCAATAAATAAATTACATATATATATATACACACCTATTATAATAAACAAATCTTGGGAAGACAGACGAGACATGACTTTCTCAGAGAGACACTTTCACGTCCCGCGAGACTTTGTGCCAAGAGTTTTAACCACGCCCGTGGCCGTAAAAAAAAATCAAATAGTAGATGACAAAGTAGAACGTCGTAAAGAATTGAAAAACGTTGGAGTGATACACCTACAGAGCAGGTTAGAGATAATGGAAGTATGAAAATTCGAAAGTCTCAAACAAATGACAGTAAAGATTGCATTAGTGCAAACAAACAGAAATTACTCTGTGAAATAACGGAACAGCGAAAAGAGATCAAATATATTGTTCGGATTTAAATTTTAAGTTGGAGACTTGTAGATTGTCTAATTCAGGGGTGGTGAAATCCAGGCCTCGAGTGTTGCAGTGGCTACAGGTTTTCATTCTCACCCTCTTCTTAATTAGTGACCAGTTTTTGCTGCTAATTACTTCTTTTATTTAACTTGACTCAGGCCCCATAATTGTTTCTTTTTCTTTAATTAACAGTCAAACAATAATGAGACACAAAACAAGCCACCACATGACCAGCTCCCTTGTGCCCATTACACAATATCTGAAATTAAAGAGAGGTAGTGGTCTTGGTAAGGTTGATCTCTCAGGTCAACAAAACATTTTGACGGTGCTCTTAGAAAGAACAGAAAAACAACCGTTTTCAAAATGTGTGCTGTGGCAAAATGAGAGAAACAACAAGCCATGGAAATAAATAACGGGTTTAATTAACAGCAAGAATTGGCTTCTCATTAAGAAAGTGATTGGAGTGAAATTGGTTGGAGTTTGAAGCCCCAGTTTAGCTGGTCATCTGTTAGCTTGTTTCACATCTCATGTGAAAGCCGAAACAACAAGCGGAAAACAGCCCACAAACGAAAGTTTCTTTGTCAGTAAAAAGAGCAGATGACAAAGTAGAACGTCGTAAAGAATTCAAAAACGTTTGAGTGATACACCTGCAGAGCACTTTGAACTACATATCTTATATGAATATGTACTATAGAAATAAATGTTATTGTTAACTAGTACTTGAAAATCCAGATTGTGAACGGCAAAACAACAAGATGAAAACAGCCCAAAAACGAAAGCTTCTGCTTTTGTATTGTCATGCATTCCTTTATGAAGTTTGGACATTTAGTATACCGTGCTGCCATCATTACTATAAAAGTGTGTTGCAGTATCCCCCAAAAAAAAACAGCAACTGGAAACAGACAGTGAAATGGCACTGCAAAAATGTCACACAAGTTAAAATAAAGTTTCTAACGATTATGTAGAGCAAAGTATTTTAAGCTGATGTCATAGCCATGCTCATTAGCAGTACATTTTATTTTTATAGTTCCTCTCTCATGCTCAAAGCACTTCACATATTAAAAGCTACAAAAGGAACAGAAGTCCAGCAAAAAGCTAAGTAAATAACATTGGATTCTAGGGGTGGTTAAATTAATCTACACCAGCCAGTCCTCTGTGGTGTCCCCGGTTAGGAGCCATGTGCTGCCAACTATTTGACTCATTATCTGCTCTCGATTTTTTTATTTCTTTATAGTTTTGGGTGTGGGTTGTGGGTTGGGGGCTGGTATACACTTTTTTATCTGCTCTCTAATTTTTTCAAGACAGCATTTCTGGCTTTGTTCCATCACCTGTTAATCTTGAGATTCTTTTGTTCAAGCTTTATAAGATGTCAAGGTTTCACACCACAGACGCCTCATGTTGTCTTTCACGGACATGCATGGGTGCTCTCACAAAGCACCGTGGTTCTCACCGGGTTCTGGAGGTTTCCCTTGCCTTATGGGGAAAACATTGTCCTTTGCACCCTTTCCAACAATGTTTATTTATATAGTGTATTTTCATACATGAAAAGTAGTTCAAAGTGCCTTACAATATTAATCGAGTTACAAAAAGAAGTAAAAACTAAATAACAGTAGAGAATTTTAACATCCAGCCTAATTACAAACTATAGTCAGATGGCCAGTAAGTACAGAAAAATAAAAACTCCGGTTGGCAGGATGTTGGAGAAAATAAATCTGTGGGGATCCAAGACCAAAAGATCTTCCAGACCCCCATAATCACATCACACAGAATATAATGCATTCTCACACTTTCTGTATTGTTATCCAAGTGTTCCCTGTGTAAAATCATGAACACACTGCTACTTTGCCGGAGTTTTTAATAAGGCGAGCCTAACGGTTCGTCCAAACCATTTTCAAAAATTATAGAAGTAATCAATTACAAATTTCACAGATTTTATAGATACAAAGCATACATATTGGTTAATAACGTTGTGATCTGTACTGCTTGGTTAGTTAGCCCCCATTATGACTTTACACATTTTCAGAATACTGGGGTCTTTTGTAATTGATTACTAATTTAAGCTCTTTTTTAATGGAGTGGTTGCTATACTGAATAAAAAAAACTAAATATTTGTGCAGATTAATTTTCATTAAAAATAAATAAAATGGTTTCAAATGACAGATCCATTTTGAACCCATTTTAAGTACAGCTATTAAACTGACTGCTACAGCACACTCTTCTTCATGCTCTTCTGAATCTTGTGAGTCAACAAAACTGAAACTAAAACACGAGTAAGCTGACACAACCAATGATATTACAAGATTCATAAAGTCACCTGCAAAACATATTTATATCATAATGTGGATGGTCCTGAAGTCCCAGACCTAGTTACAGATGGGACACAGCTATATCATTCTTTAAAGACTGTATGTCATTTCTTTTCTTGTATCCCTAATTAATCAACTGTGTCAACAAGTTAAAGATTGGTTGAGTGATAACTAGTCTTTGAATACTGAAATCTCAAATGTTTGAAAGGACGCATCTGTTTCCTTTAAATCAGTAGGATAAAACACTACAGTAGTCTACCAAACTAATAGCCATTATCTTTGGTTTTAAAAAACACATTACAGCACTATCTCAAACCTTTCCCCTAACATTTTCCCAGCTTAAAAAATATAGACAACGTTTGCCAATTATTGAGAACACCGATATTAATCTTGCATGGACTTACTATTGCAATGCATTATTCACAGGCTGCTCAAGTTGTTCTACTTGTACCCTTCAGTTAATTTAAGATGCCACTGTAAGGACCATTATTAAAACAAGGAAGTCAACCACAGAACTCCTATACTTTAAACTGGCTTCCAGTTAATGTAATGTAGCAGACTTCAAAATTCTTCTTCTAATATATAAAGCTTTACATGGGTTGGGCCCTGTTTACTACAACAGCATAAGCAGCAATACTGTCCCTAAACATATCATGCTGCTGGCCTTCTAAGTCAGACATCCAAGGATAAATACAATGGTGGAAAGCTGGGCTTTTAGCTTCAGGGCCTCAAGGTTATGGAACGATCTGGCAGCTCGTATAGGAGATTCCCTGGAAGTCTCAATATCTAAATCCAAGACGAAGATTCATTTCTTTACTGTGGCATACCATGATTAGGCCTGCCTATCAGGGGTTTAGGTTTGTAATTTGTTTAGCATTTGTCAAAATTACAAGAAACCACTGATCCTGCTTTTGCACTGGGGACCACTACTACATTGCCCAGGTATTGCTCCTGCCTATGAAATATTGGAAAACCTGACTGAATGTAATCTTTTTTAAGTATGTTCAGCATGCATATATGACATTGTATAATCTTCGGGAGGGAAAGTGTAGCGATTTATCATAGGCCATAGGAGCAGTGACGAGTGTTGTATTTTCCAGCAGTGCAATTGACTCAAGTTTTTGTTTGCAAAATAGCCAGGTAACAGCAGAGGAGAAGCAATTTTCAATGTGGTTAATGTAGTGCTTCTATTCACGTAAGCAAACACTGTACAAGGATCAAGTGTGCAGATTAATTGCACGTACTTAGTCTACTCCACGAATAGTATCATAAAAATGAATTGAAAAGCCATTTATAATTCATTTTGACATAATAGTGCCTCCTAACTAAGTGTGCTGTGCAATATGGAAAGAATAAAGAGTTTGTCAAAAATTGACAGTTTTTCTGTTGAACAGTAACAATTGCAGAGTTTCACATATAGAAAGAATATATCCTAAAATTGTTTTTGATTCCATCAGGTTCAGAAAAATAGATGAATATTAAACGTACGGCAGTGGGCTGGCGCCCTGTGTTGGCTGGGATTAGCTCCAGCAGACCCCCCATGACCCTGTAGTTAGGATATAGCAGGTTGGATAATGGATGGTTGGATATTATGAGTACTACATTGGGTTTGATCAGGTCATCAAGGAGTAACAGCGAATTTTTGTTTTTACAGAATTTATTCTTCAATGGTTTAAGCCTACAATATTTTTGAATATTACCTAGACACAAGACTAAATTTTATTTTATCAAAGGTTTCTGATACAAAATATGGGCAATATGAAATTTGGTCAAGTATTGCAGATCTTAAACATGAAATTACAACATGAATGAAATAAAAAAACAAAAAAAAACAAAGAAACGAAAACATCTTGTTGAAAACTGAAGATTTAAAATTATGAAAAACTAGAGCCAAGGCATGCAATGACAAACCAACTGTACCCTGGCAGAAGTATTCTGCAGTTTATATAATGACGGGTAAGTTGTCAGTGCACAACATCGACATGCCAGGTTGACTGTTTCACATACACACACACTGCAGTTATCAAGAACTAGATGTGAAAATGAGTGCTCAAGCGCTCTTGGTACACCTTACATAAACATTGCGGATGTAGGGGCAGCAGCAGATGTTGTACTGCTGTCAACAGCAGTCCTCTAGCATGATGGGAGAATGAAAAAGCTGCCAAATCGTACATCTATACCCAGTGAACAACTACAGAGGATAAATAGGAACCAACTGTTCAGAAAGGCATTCAGGTAGAAAGTTATGGAACAGCCATTTTTTAGCGCAATCTTTGATGTTAACTCATAAAATAAAAAAAATTCAATTTGGATGTTACTGAAGTGCAGATATTCTGTTAAAAGAAATGGCTTATAAAAACTTGTGTATTTGTACACCGATTTGATTTTGCAGTGCTTTGATTTATGAACATTTTACAGAATATTTTTAGTTCCAAAAATGTTTGTGTAACACCTTTAAACATTAAACATACATTTCTTTAAAGAAAATGTAATATTGTAGGAGTATCATATTGTTAAGCCTGAAATCATATAATGAAGGATATCGTGGGCTTAGTGTATTGTCTCACACCTAATAACTTCCTGTTTCTTCACACAAACTGAATTTTTCTGAAAAAATTTAGTAGTCAAAAGCAAACAAGAAAAAAAAAATATGGATACACTTCATTATGCTTGATAGTAAAAGTTTTATTTTTATATATATATATATATATATATATATATATATAAATTGTACAAACAAGGTTTCTTGTTCAACATAGAAACCCTGAGACAATGGCCGAGTGTTTGGTGACCACCGCTGGACTCTGTCAGACATCACAAATCACCAGTCAATTATCTTTAAATTTTGCTCTAGGAGAGTTGTCAAAGATTCTTTTCAAAAGGGATCATTTGAGAAACACAGAACCTACCTTTTTGTTACATTTGGTTATGAAGCAAATTACTTTTTTTGTTGGTTTGATGTGTGGTATGTGTATACTGCCTTTGCAAAGGGGATTTGTTTGGCCAAAATTGTGCTATTATATAAATCTTTAGAAATTAGCAGATAAGCAGTGCAAAGTGTTAGCTAGATTAAGTTAACTAGTGTAGCTTTTTCCTTTTGAAAAAAGTGACTTTTTTTCAATTTGATAAAATACTGAGAGTTTAACTGGAGTATTCAATTCTGCATGGCGAGGCAGGATCACATCTCCAGGATCCAGTGTTCAGATCCAAAACCAAGTACTGTGTGGAGCTGCTACATTCTCTCTGTGGTTGTACGATTCATCTTTGGATGCAGTTCTTTCATATTATCCCCAAGGTGTGCAGATTAGGGCAACTAGCAACTCTAAATTAGGTGACAGAGAGAGAGAGAGAGAGAGAGAGAACGAACTACCATATGATTAACTGAATTACTGAAAATGTAGGATTTAAATCAAGTTTACTTTACCACAAATCAAATATGATGTAGTAAGGTAAAAAGAAAAAAAAATACAATGGAAAGCAATTAAAATGCACTATGCAAATCTATTATAGAAATGGGCTACAACTTTACTGGAAATTTTGGGACTTAAATTTTCACACTCCTGCTAAAACTTTAGACACACCGGACAAGATCTACTAGAGAGCTTTGTCCAAATTTCACATACAAGGCTTTTCCCCTTAACATATGGCAACATCACATTTTTTCATATTTCGTAATTAAGTCAATTTTATAACCCCCTTCCCATCCTGTAAAGTTGTTTTAGACTCTACAGTAGCACACTCAGTGCTTATTTTGAGGGGCTACTAGGAAAATGCTCTATTCTAATGTAACAGCATTGCATTACAAAGCTTACAAATGCAGTCGTTACTGTGCCTACACTTTGAGGTCTGCTACTGCCAAAACAGAATGGATTTTGATTCAACTTTCGCTGTTTACAAGTCATTACAATAAGATCAGTTAAAATTTGCAAGATTCAGATGGACATGAATGTAAAATGCAGGAAGTTAGGTATGGCACCACACATGCACAACAGTTTTGATTTTACCAAGTTTTAATATTTTGAAATACTGGGTTTGCAAAAAGTACAAAAGTGAGACTGTACAATGGGTGGGTACAGCATTCTGATCAAAGCTGTAAAAAAAGTGAGATTTCAAAGCAGATTCTAGATACATTAATTTCTTTACATACACCAACTATAAACCATACAAGTAACAAGTTTTACACAAAGGCCCTACATATCCCATTTATACATGATTAAAATTCTGTCTACAAGTATAATACAGTACAAATTGCCACGGCCCCAGCAGTGGGATTGCATGCACTTTCCTCATAGCAGGCACCATCCCTGCATGGGGGACCCCCGTGGAGGTTTCAAGTTGAAAACCGAGGTTAAAAGAAAAATGACCAGAAAGCCATAGCATAAGACTTTCATAACATTTTACAGATGCTGCATCTAAAGTCTTTAGTTCTCTCCCTGTCAGTGGAGATCTCAATCTCCTAAGCATCACTTCACACTTCATTGGAGAGGCATGACTGCTAAAAGGAGAGGCACCAGCCCTTTACACAAGGACATTCATTTGTAATTCCAGTTAAAGAGTGTTGGCAATAGATTAAAACGCAACATTTCTCATTATTGCACATGGTAATTATATAACTGATTCAACAATATTGCACTGATGTTGGGTTCTTGGTGCTTCTTTTAAGATGATGGTGAAGGGTGTTTCCTCTCAATTTAGCCTGCACAGCCTGCTGTTCATCTTTTTCAACTCCTATCACAGATCAACACTAAGCTGTTAGGTTTTACAGCCATACATTAGTATAATAATATTAAAAATGTTGGGGGCTTGACTTAAGGAGACTTGGAGCAAATTAAGTTTCTCTCAAAATAAATGTATTTATGAAGAAGTTCAACTTTGTATTCGGCAAGACTGAAGTGCAAACATATTAATAAATAAAAAAAGTTAAAAAAAAAAAAAAAAAAAAAAAAAGAGACAGACGGGTTTTGAGTCATTAAAAAGATAAAATTGACCAGCTTTCACATTGCGCAACCAGTGTTGCTGCCAACATTTGCCTTAAATGACCACGCGCAGAATATAGCTATGACCAAATCTGACCTGCAGAGTACTGTGGAAAGATAGCTGAACGTCTGCTTCTTGGCCACACCTGAAGGCAGCTCTAAATGGTATCAATGTTCTGTCTTGTTTCAAGTAGATTTGCTGTGACTGGTGAACTTATTGCCATAGTGTTTCTTTGCTTGGTGGGAACAAACAAAAAAACACAACCCAACACCAAAAAAAAAAAAAAAAAAAAAAAAAACAAAAACAAAAACACAACAAAACTGTACACCAGCCTTGTGGTGTCCAACTTGCTTATGCCTGTTCAACTGCGCAGACTGATGTTGTGCTCCTGGATAACCCAAATTTGAATGTTCATTTCACAGCTTCACAGTGTTGACAGCTAAAACATCTTTATACTTTATTTCTGTCCCCCCTTCCATTTTCCTTAGGGAGATAAAAATGTGCCTCCAGTCTTTTCAAATTTCCGGCCCTTTGACAAAGCTGCAACCTGTTTCAGAAGCTCACGGTTCTTTGCCTGCAAGTAAAAAAATAAAAAGTTAACTCACCAAAAAAAAAAAAAATAAGAATGGATATGTTCATAAGGTATGAAAATGTTATGAAACTTTATCCCACCCACTATAGTTTCTGGTCTTGTAGACCTACCTGCTGCTGTTCCATTGCTTCTTTGTGTGCTTTTTCCATATTGTTCATTTTCACTCTCATATTTGACTCCTGGTACTGAAAATCAGCCTTTAACTCTGTTAGCTGAAAGATAAAAAAGGCACAGGAATGCTGAACAGTAACAAACACTAGTATACAAAGAAATAACCACTCCTATAGTCTATTGCAAGATCAAGTCAGTTGCCCTCCTATTATACATAGGCACATTAAACCTGGACTTGAAATGCTAGCAAGCATTTAAATACCCTGCTATATTTCAGGCAATATTTTAAAAGTGGGCTGTTAACTGCAAGTGCTGGAGTCATTCTGATATTTTTCACTTGGTCTACACTATCCAGCATTAGACTATGCAAAATACATTAGCTGTATTGCATATAAAGAGATTTAACTTGACATTCGTTGGAGATGCTCACAATAATGGAGGAAAATAGGACAAAGGAATTAAAGTAAGGTATGCCTCTTTCCTTTTATAACTATTTTCAGATATCCATGGAATTTACCAGAAAAGCTGGTAAGTCAAGGGCACGTGCAAATGGAGGCGAGAATCCCACAAAGGATGACATGTCTTCCTTATTAATCTCTGGCATAACTCCAATGAATTTCCATGAGTAGCATGTCTTTGAACAAAGTCACATACCGTGCCTTTCAAAAGGATCTTGACTAATTTTACTGAACACCTAATTCTACACTGTAATATACTTGTCAAGAATACTTTGGAGTTTATGTGCTTTGAAATAAAGTAGGTTTGGCAATGCTGTTTTGTTAGAATTGAAGAAAAAAAAGGATGTTTATGAAAGTATTCAGACTATGTTGTGGAAGCTCCAACCATTTTCTAGAGTGGATGCTGTTGCCTTAAAAGTAGACTCCACCAGTGAATCAGTCAAATGACAGCCGCATGTTCTGGATTAGAATAGGGATAGATGCGATAATGAAGATTAAAGAGCACTCAGAAATTAGAAGTAAAATACAAATGCATACATTATTGAAAGGGTCTATAAATGGGTTAACATTCTCTCTCATTATTTATATATATATATATATATATATATATATATATATATATATATATATAGTGAGGGAGACAGCATTATGCAGTGGGGCTACCACTTGTTAGAATGGGCATCTAGCTAAAAACACAATGAATAGTGGAAAAATACAAGTTAACACTGCAAGAGGTGTTGTTTCAGTCTGCCTAAAAACTAAAGCTTAGACAAAAATAAATCCTTTAGCAGGAAAATGACCCCAACCACAAGACTGGCTCAGGGTCAAAAAGGTCCTATGACTCAGTCCAATTGAGAATCTGTGGCACAATTTGAAAATGGTGCTATACAAGCATGATTCAACTAACTTTCACAAAAGGCAAAATTTGCAGACCAATTCTAATGTGCCTACACACATGCCCCAAAACAACTAATGCTGTAGTTCCTGCAGAAAATGGCTTTACAAAAATACTTACGTGTGAGAATTAGACACATAAAAAGCACTCTGTTTATATGAAAAAAAAAGTGAAACAGTGTAACATTTTTAAAAGGTGGAAGGTTTGTCATTTAAGTCTTTGTTTTGCAAAGTTCTGCATACAGATTAGCATGTATAATCCAATTTTAACAGCCTCAGACAGAAGTACTTTTTAGCCTTTGCAATTCATGCATGTATCGAGTTAAATCAATAAGGCTTTTGCTGGACTAGACCACATTAGTTTAAAAAGGGAAAAAAAACCTTCCAAAAGCTGAGACCTTGATGATTGAATACATTTAAAGTTCCAAGAAAGTGCAAAATACTGTATACACATCTACAAAGACTGAAGTTTGTGTTCATTTCTTTGTTAGTTTTTTTTTTTTTTATTTCTTCACCCAATTGATAGCCAAGACTAATAAAAGGACTAACACAAATTGGCAGATGACACACACACCACAAGGACCCTCATTTGGACAAATGTATTTTTTTGTGTGTGCGCGAGTGAGTAAATGAGTGAGAGACAAAGAAAGATGGGGGGCACATTTATTTATGTCGACATATAAAGAACCACACAATCCAGATTTATATTTAAAAAAAAAAAAAAAAAAAAAAAAAGAAAAATTTTAAAAGTCCATGTCTTATCCTAAACTCTTTAGTCGGAGGTTCAGAGAGAACTGTTCATTATGTATGTTCTAGCAACACAGAAATTTTCTGCAGTTACCTCAAACTGCAAATACTGATGCTTTGTTCTCCTATTTTAAAACCTAGTACATGTACAATGTATTAAAAAAATGTTTTCAATGATTTAAACGTCCATTTCAGATATAAATCTACACTATACCATTCGACAGGTCAAAATGTTTCCTTCTCATATGTTCAATAGCAAATATGCTATCTGCACATCAAGGACTATAGTAGACATGCCCACCAAATTACCTACTCTTGCATTCATTTACTTCATGGTTTACTGAGAATGCTTCTAAAACGAGGTTGACACCGATAATTCTAATAATGCATGCTGGAAAGCTTACCTTTCTCTCCTTCTCAAGAATAGTCTGATCTCTTTGCTGCAACAGTCGTTTGAGTGACATCACTTCTTCCTTTAACTGACTAATGAGGACAAAATTATCTGTTCCTCCAGAATCCATAGACTGACTAATGGAGCTACTGTGAAATAAACAAAAAACACAATGTCATTGCTTAAATATGCCTTTTTAACCCAGCCAATTAAAATTCAATCACAATGCAACATGCACACCTCCACTAGTGTTTCATGATTGTAGTCTTGCCAGACATCAACCAGGGGGTTTGGGGTTTATGAGCAATAATGAGCCATTATTTAAATTTACCTATCTCCATTAGATGGCTTTGTCTCCAGTTTTGGCTTCTTCTTTGGAGTTTCATTTTGAATAGAGGATGATTTATGGCTGTAAAAAACATTTTTAAAACACATTAGTGAAGAAAGAGAAAAACTGACTAAATCTTGGGGTTCACCAAGATTGCAAGGGGTTATACAGTGGTGTGAAAAACTATTTGCCCCCTTCCCAATTTCTTATTCTTTTGCATGTTTGTCACACAAAATGTTTCTGATCATCAAACACATTTAACCATTAGTCAAATATAATACAAGTAAACACAAAATGCAGTTTTTAAAATGATGGTTTTTATTATTTAGGGAGAAAAAAAATCCAAACCTACATGGCCCTGTGTGAAAAAGTAATTGCCCCCTGAACCTAATAACTAGTTGGGCCACCCTTAGCAGCAATAACTGCAATCAAGCGTTTGCGATAACTTGCAATGAGTCTTTTACAGCATTCTGGAGGAATTTTGGCCCACTCATCTTTGCAGAATTGTTGTAATTCAGCTTTATTTGAGGGTTTTCTAGCACGAACCACCTTTTTAAGGTCATGCCAGAGCATCTCAATTGAATTCAGGTCAGGACTTTGACTAGGCCACTCCAAAGTCTTCATTTTGTTTTTCCTCATCCATTAAGAGGTGGATTTGCTGGTGTGTTTTGGGTCATTGTCCCGTTGCAGCACCCAAGATCGCTTCAGCTTGAGTTGACAAACAGATGGCCAGACATTCTCCTTCAGGATTTTTTTGGTAGACAGTAGAATTCATGGTTCCATCTACCACAGCAAGCCTTCCAGGTCCTGAAGCAGCAAAACAACCCCAGACCATCACACTACCACCATCATATTTTACTGTTGGTATGATGTTCTTTTTCTGAAATGCTGTGTTCCTTTTACGCCAGATGTAACGGGACATTTGCCTTCCAAAAGTTCAACTTTTGTCTCATCAGTCCACAAGGTATTTTCCCAAAAGTCTTGGCAATCATTGAGAGGTTTCTTAGCAAAATTGAGACGAGCCCTAATGTTCTTTTTGCTTAACAGTGGTTTGCGTCTTGGAAATCTGCCATGCAGGCCGTTTTTGCCCAGTCTCTTTCTTATGGTGGAGTCGTGAACACTGACCTTAATTGAGGCAAGTGAGGCCTGCAGTTCTTTAGACGTTGTCCTGGGGTCTTTTGTGACCTCTCGGGTGAGTCGTCTCTGCGCTCTTGGGGTAATTTTGGTCGGCCGGCCACTCCTGGGAAGGTTCACCACTGTTCCATGTTTTTGCCATTTGTGGATAATGGCTATCACTGTGGTTCGCTGGAGTCCCAAAGCTTTAGAAATGGCTTTATAACCTTTACCAGACTGATAGATCTCAATTACTTCTGTTCTCATTTGTTCCTGAATTTCTTTGGATCTTGCCATGATGTCTAGCTTTTGAGGTGCTTTTGGTCTACTTCTCTGTGTCAGGCAGCTCCTATTTAAGTGATTTCTTGATTGAAACAGGTGTGGCTACGGAAATTGAACTCAGGTGTGATACACCACAGTTAGGTTATTTTTTAACAAGGGGGCAATTACTTTTTCACACAGGGCCATGTAGGTTTGGATTTTTTTTCCTCCCTAAATAATAAAAACCATCACATAAAAACTGCATTTTGTGTTTACTTGTGTTATATTTGACTAATGGTTAAATGTGTTTGATGATCAGAAACATTTTGTGTTTCAAACATGCAAAAGAATATGAAATCAGGAAGGGGGCAAATAGTTTCACACCACTGTATATCCTGAAATTGAAATAGAACAGTTAAGGCACAATATTGCTTACCTTGGTTTCCACAGACCTTGGTCTTGTTCAGGACTAAGACTGCTCAGTCTACAAAAAAAACAAACAAAAACAACCCTCAGATTTCAGTAAAATATTCTTAACTAGACATGCTGCCTAACAGTCGACCTAAAGAGTACAACATTTTAGTGAAACTCTCAAAACACAAAGAGAAAAGGAGCTGAAATTTGAAAATTGTTCGAGAGAGAGAGAGAGAGAGAATGTTAAATGCAACAACTGTAACATTTTATCATGTACTAACAAAAACAATTTTACAGATTGTAATAGTCTGTAAACTAGCTAAATTTGCAAAAGTCTGCTAAAACATAAAATGCACAATAATGTAATTGTTAAATTACTTAACTGAACAGATTTTGAACATTGTGGTTATTCAAACAAGTTTTTGAAATGAAAGCAAAGGACTGATGAATGTATGATATGTACACATTTAGAATGCTTATTTCAAGGGAACTTAAAAAAAAAAAAATAAATAAAAAAAAAAAATACCAAAACTGTATAGCAAAAGGAAAAAAATGCTGAGAGGCAAAAAGGACATACTTAGAATGAGCACTGCTGTGCCGATGATGGTGATGTTTGGAATGATGTTGATCCTTCTCTGCAATGGAGGAAGAGGAGGAGTTGGAATGAGACGATCCCAGCCCTTTTCTCTGTTCTTTTGTCTTTTGCAGGACACGTCTATACGACAGAGTGCACAACCAACAAAGCAGCTTCCCATCAACCTGAACCAATGAAAATTCAGACACTTAGCAAGTCTAGTTACAAGAATCTACTCTACAAACGTTCAACCATACCCATTTTTCAAAGAGATTGGTTTTTCAGTAATGATCAACAGAATTATTAAAATAAAAAAGCACTCCTGAAGACTTCATAGGTAGACGGATTTGTATACATATTAAAAAAAAAAAAAAAAGTGTTAGATAGTCTACACACATTGTGAACCAGCTTCCAAAAGTAATTTCACACCGATTGTGTAAACTTTATGCAGTTTTCAAATTGTGCGAAGAAATATATTAACTTGAAAAAGTGGTAATGTTTTTAAAAGTTGCTTTTTGAAATTTATTTTTACCTCATCTCTCTTTATAAACATCTATGCTGAGCTAGTGCAATTAAAGCATTTACAAAATACAACCAAAATATCAAACAGGTTTGATTTTGCCTTTAGAGGTAGGGTGGGTTCAGTGTGCTTGAGAGCTGCAAACAAATTAATGCTCAATGAGAAAAAAAAGAAATGTGGGTAGTTTGGATTGCACCAACAGAAGAAAAGCTCACCGATTATGTGTTTTATGTACTACAACAGAATGAAAAAAAGCAGAGATTGAGTTTGAACTTACCATACCCGTTAACCTCTTGTACAGCATTTGCTCCTTTATATAGCATGTTATTGGCAATCAAAAAATGGTGTGAGCACTACTATGCTGGAAAGTTAGCACACAGTCTCTAAATTTCACATGCCAAGCGATTTTTAGTCATAAATTGATATAGTCCAGTGGCAAGATCATCAGCTGTACAAGAATCTACCAGATGAACCATAAAATTGTCACGGTTACATTGGTAACATTTTGTAAACATAATTGAAACTCCAAGGAATTAGTGGTCGGCACATTAACTCCAATTGTGTAACAGTGTGCCTGTTTCACATCATGTGGCCCCAACATGCATACTGCAACTGCCAGATGTGCTTTCTTAAAACACGAGATATCCCTGCCTACCTCATTTAGCTTTATATGCCACTGATCTGTGAATTGATTTCTGAACTGATGACTGCATTTCACATTTCCAATTGCTGTAAGGTTTTATACTTAACTTCTATCATATGTATACCGAATATATTAACAAAAAAATACATAAATATATAAAAAGGTGTTCTCTCTTACTTTTGTCATTCATAATTAAAGCTTTGACACTTTATGCAAAGATTTAGATTATAAAAAAAGAAATCTGAATCAAGTCTTAATTTTTAAATGTTACTGTATTTTCTCATTAGACTCCATTAGGAAAAGTAATTTTTTTCTAGTTTTTTTTTTTTTTTTTTTAACATTACAGTTTTTACATAAAAAGCATGATTGCTGATAAATCCTACTTCCAAGTTTTTTTCTTTCAGTATTAACACATTTTTTCACATTTGTATCTTAGGCACCTTATCTTCAAATATTTGTACACGAAAATAAAAATGCTCAAGACCTAGTTTTTGCTACTATATTTGAATAATTAAAATTAAAAAGCTAAAAAGATTCTTAGAAATAAAAGGGGTGGGGGACGAAACAATTGCCATAAAATCCATTTCTTTGACTGGCCCTTAAAATGCTGACAGAAAACATTTAATTGGGTTGAATGTTAACAAGGCAGTACAGTGCAGTAAGATGCTGTTTTACAACTCCAGTAGACTGGATGTGAACCAGACCCAGTCAGTCTTTATGTAGGGTATTCTTAGCACACTCCGGACTTTCTCCCTACATCCATGATGTTAACAAAGGAAACTAAATAATTCAAATGATTGTGTGTGTGGCAGTGTGTTCTGCAAACAAACAAGTTTCCCACACTTTGAGATGCTTCCCGTCTTGTGACAAATGCCTTGTTGGGAACTGATGTAGATTCTCTAAAGTTATGAATCTGGATTAAGAGGGCTAGATGGAAAAATATAAAAAGCAAAAATAATGACAAAACAGATAAGTAAAAAAAAAAAAAAAAGTCAAATCAGTACCTTCCTCCTGCCTTCCTCTTTTCGGTCGAAGGCACATGGCTGTTTGCATTGTTCACATGTCTGTGGAGACCCATACTTCTTTTCAGAGTTTGTGCATCTCTGACATTTGGTCCCAATAAAAGCTGCAATTATATTGCAGTACTGACAAGGTTTTGGCTGCAAAAATAAGATAGAGAAAAGGGGAAGAGATGGCATAAACGGAATGGGTCAAGATTGTAATATCAGTTTCTACTTTGTAATAAGCACACATGATACGGAAGGTACATAATGTATTACTAACAACTAGAAAATCACCTCAACCGTCTTCCATGAATGTTAACCACTACGAGACATAAAACTTGAGACATTCTAGGATGTGCATTACTTTTCAATTTGTCTCACTTTTTATATTATAATACACACACACATACACAGTGGGATGCAAACGTTTGGGCAACCTTGTTAATAGTCATTTTCCTGTATAAATCGTTGGTTGTTACGATAAAAAATGTTAGTTAAATATATCATATAGGAGACACACACACAGTGATATTTGAGAAGTGAAATGAAGTTTATCGGATTTACAGAAAGTGTGCAATAATTGTTCAAACAAAATCAGGCAGGTGCATAAATTTGGGCACCGTTGTCATTTTATTGATTCCAAAACTTTTACAACTAATTATTGGAACTCAGATTAGCTTGGTAAGCTCAGTGACCCCTGACCTACATACACAGGTGAATCCTATAATGAGAAAGAGTATTTAAGGGGGTCAATTGTAAGTTTCCCTCCTCCTTTAATTTTCTCTGAAGAGTAGCAACATGGGGGTCACAAAACTACTATCAAATGACCTGAAGACAAAGATTGTTCATCATCATGGTTTAGGGGAAGGATACATAAAGCTGTCCCAGAGATTTAAGCTGTCTGTTTCCACAGTTAGGAGCATAATGAGGAAATGGAAGACCACAGGCTCAGTTCAAGTTAAGGCTCGAAGTGGCAGACCAAGAAAGATTTCGGATAGACAGAAGCGACGAATGGTGAGAACAGTCAGAGTCAACCCACAGACCAGCACCAAAGACCTACAACATCATCTTGCAGCAGATGGAGTCACTGTGCATCGTTCAACCATTCGGCACACTTTACACAAGGAGATGCTGTATGCGAGAGGAAGCCTTTTTTTTCGACAACAGCACAGAGCCACTTGAGGTATGCTCAAGCACATTTGGACAAGCCAGCTTCATTTTGGAATAAGGTGCTGTGGACTGATGAAATTAAAATTGAGTTATTTGGGCATAACAAGGGGCGTTATGCATAGAGGAAAAAAGAACACAACATGCCAATAAAAACACCTGCTACCTACAGTAAAATATGGTGGTGGTTCCATCATGCAGTGGGGCTGTGTGGCCAGTGCAGGGACTGGGAACCTTGTCAAAGTTGAGGGACGCATGGATTCCACTCAGTATCAGCAGATTCTGGAGACCAATGTCCAGGAATCAGCGACAAAGCTGAAGCTGCGCCGGGGCTGGATCTTTCAACAAGACAACGACCCGAAACACTGCTGAAAATCCACTAAGGCATTCGTGCAGAGGAACAAGTACAACGTTCTGGAATGGCCATCTCAGTCCCCAGACCTGAATATAATTGAAAATCTGTGGTGTGAGTTAAAGAGAGCTGTCCATGCTCGGAAGCCATCAAACCTGAATGAACTAGAGATGTTTTGTAAAGAGGAATGGTCCAAAATACCTTCAACCACAATCCAGACTGGAACCTACAGGAAGTGTTTAGAGGCTGTAATTTCTGCAAAAGGCGGATCTACTAAATATTGATTTCATTTCTTTTTTGTTGTGCCCAAATTTATGCACCTGCCTGATTTTGTTTGAACAATTATTGCACACTTTCTGTAAATCCAATAAACTTCATTTCACTTCTCACATATCACTGTGTGTGTCTCCTATATGATATTTAACTGATATTTTTTATCGTAACAACCAACGATTTATACAGGAAAATAATGACTATTAACAAGGTTGCCCAAACTTTTGCATCTCACTGTGTGTGTATATATTATATATAAAACACAAACACACAAACAAAAAAGGTGTTAATTTTAACTTTTGGAAATTCAAACAAACATTATCAAAACACTTACTGTTCCAAACTGTTTGACGTTTTGAGCACACTTCTTGCAAATTGTGTTGGTTTTACTGAAAGCGTAAAGTGTTAAAAAAAAAAAAGAAAGGGGAGAGAGAATGACAAAACAACTTTAGTTTCTATAAATATACAAATAAGACAGAAATCCAAAACTACATGCTGTGTAATTAAACCAGAATACAGTGCCTATAAATAAAGTGTGAAAACTTTCAAGGATGTGAACTCTTATCATTGAAAAATAATACTAAACCACTTTGCAAAGATCTGCTTTCACTTAGACATTAAAGAATCAACCTTTGACATTAAACTTTTTTCTGTTGATTACAGTGTTAGAAAAGCTAAATGAAATCCACGGAAATTCAATAATGTAGAACAATAACCCGTTAAGTTTTCAACCAAGCAGCTTATTACTTTCCATGAGCACTGTAGTTAAGACTGCTGTCATACTTACCTCTCTTGCTGGAACTCCGACCTGCAGTAGGTACACTTCACAATAGGGTGAGCAATCCGGCACTCCTGAGTAAAGCAACAAGTAGATCGGAGTCAAAGAAAAAAACAACAAATAGATTAAGAAAAGAGAACATTTTTTTGATTTATATCCAAACTAAATGTGGATATTTAAAGTAACTCTGATTTTTCTTATGGTTTACATTATACTAAGAGTTAACATACACACACTACCGACATTTTTAAACCAACATTAGATTTTCAAACCAGTTTATACTATAAAAAAAATGGGATTATCAGTATAACAAAAATTAACATAATTCGCATGCAACATTAAAAAAATAACTTGGTCAGGTATTGGTTTCGAAATGAATTTTATTTCAAGTTTCAATTAACATTGTTTTAATAATTCATCAGTTGATACTGTTTCAATATTTTGCCATTTCAGACATATTTAAGTATTATCACTCAGCGAATTTTCAAAAGATAACAATAGTATCGCAACAAGATAGAAAAGTAATCCAAGCTTTAACTTTAATAAAAAACTGAAAAGACCCAACGAGAAAAATACCTGAAACACACCAGCATATGCACATTTTAAATTAAAAATAAAAAAGTTCGATCATTGTACATATCATCTATGTCTACATACAAATAAAATCTGGTATTTCTCATTTATAAATGTTAAATAAAAGTGATGGTCGAATAGATTTTTGGCATGATTATTGCTGAGCCAGGTGTTGACTTACTGGGAGTACTGATATTATACCACGCGGCGGGCTGCACAGTAACCGCTACTTCAAATTTATTGAAGGCACCGGCTGCACGCGGCCTGTAGCCCCCTTTTAAATCTACAACCCCTTCAATGCCCCCCACCCACCCACCCGCTATAGACACCGGTATTCAGTTCCACTCTGCGTATCTCCCTGTTTTAACCTTTACCGTCTGGCGAGCGAACTCACCTTGCACAACTGCTGTCCCTGTGAAAGTTCCTCAAACGGATAACGCTGGTGACACTTGGTACACGCATACAGAGCTGTAGTCGCCATTCCCAGTAGGAGCAACAAGAGCAGAGCAGGCCAGCCACAGACAGGAAGCTGGAGGCGTGGTGTGCGTCTTCGACGCCCAAAGGCTTTTGAAGCGTAGTAAATCCCGATGACCGTCACAGTAGACAGAAATATCGTTTCTTAACAAAATATTCTAGTATCCTTTAAAGAGTTCTCCCTTTTTCGGCTTCCTTAGCGGTACTCGGACCGGAAACTAATGCACAATGACGTAGAAGGCGGAGCAACCTGACCTATGGCTTGGGGAGGGAACGCTGGGGTGGTTGGGAGGAGGCTACAATTTGAAATCTGGCAGCCACTCACAAGGGCATCTTGGAGGCTGATGACGTCGAAGATTGGTGGAAGCCAAACAGAAGGTAGGGACAAACTCAACAACGCCCACTACAATTGCTATAGGCGGGAGTGTTTTACAACAATTCTTGTCTTGAAACACATACTGCGGTTTTCTAAAACATAACAATCCACGACTACTTTAAGTTACTATAACCGATTTAGATTTACGTATGTAAAATCTCGGAGATTATCTACTTAAGAATGTTTAGCCTAAGTATGCACCAAGTTTACCTGACCAAATTCATTATAAAAAAAAAGTTTCTCATACAATTCACTCTGAAATTACGAAAACGGTTGTCGTGCTTTATTTATTTATTTAATGAGTGGGGAAGCAGAGTGCGAGCACTTTTCCTTTAGTAATAAAATCAATAAGGCACATTTATACAACAGGAGTTGGCTGAAGGTGGCATTGGTTGGTCAGATGAAATGGAACTTATACACTGGTTTGCACCAAAACCATCTCGCAAAAAAACAAAACAAAACAAAAAAACATTTTAATAGCATTATCACTGTAGAGAAGGGTGGGTCGTGCACAGGTAACTGATTGCAGGGTTTTCATAGGTGTGCTGAGCTCTGCGTTCCAGGAACTTTTTCGTTATAACTTTCTAATCAAGAAGGCAGGTGGGGACTCCCATGGCATTATAAATACAGCTTTGCAGATGATAATGAAGTAACTGGGAACAAGGACGACGATGGGGAACACTGCGAGAGTTGAACAGCCTACCTAGTGAAGTGACTGCTACTTTACATGGCGTTTGCCAGTTTGATTCTGCTAGAAGACTGCTTCAAATTATTTGTTGTGGAATAACGTTCCATCCAGTGTGTGTCTCGGTCTTTCCACCTTGGTGTTCGTTACAGTATTCCTTCCATCCATTTTCCAACCCGCTAAATCCGAATACAGGGTCACTCTTTCCATCTTGGTGTTCGTTACAGTATGTACGTGTGATCAATCCATTTCGGAAACTGAAACTTTATTATCAAAAATGTTGTCGGATTCAGTGAAAAACGCCGCCGAGTGTTTCATGGCATACATATTTGTCATGCATAAAATTGCAATCGTCTCGTTCTTAATGTTAGTTGAGGCGAAAACAGCTCAACATCATGTATTTGCTACGTACACATTTTTCCTTCGAGTATTGTTTCGCTAATCTTATTCCTTCAAAATAACCAGGTATTTTTATTTGGAAGGTTAAAAATATGTACATTAATTGCCCAGGGAAGAATACGTTGTTCAAATGTTTGTTTTACATATTTATGCAAGATTGTTTTTTTCCATCCATTCTCTTGACCAGGTAACACGTAAGCACGCGGTAAAATAATTCACTTCCTTCATTGAAAAAAGAAAGAAAAACGTTTTTCTAGTGAATATAATGGTGGAAAACCATGAGGAAACTGATCTTTAAAAAAGCCTACACTTATATGTGAATTTACTCCACGAGTACAAGGAACGGTTTCTGATGAACACGAAAGAAGATTCACCAGGACTTCGCTCAGATGAAGGGACGTTATAGTGGAAGGGTTACATGAGTCGGTTAGGGGACACCTTCAGATGATTATATGGGGGGTGATGGGGACATCTAAGTGACTACTTCTTCGTGAGCGACCGTTATATTTTACAAAAATTACATACGAGATTTATAACCGTTTTTAAATTTAAATAATTTTTCCCCTCTAGAATAGCTTTTCATTTTACACGGTCATCTCCCAAAAACTGGATATGATAAAGCAATTATACTGTCACATTTGGATATATTTTTTTGTACGTGGAAAGTGGGAGCAACTATCCAAAAAAAAAAAAAAAAATCATGAAGTAGCATTACAATATAGACAGTTATGTCACTGTATTAAGGTGTTGATATAAACAAATCATTTAGGCCACCTACACTTTTAAATTAACACCATTAATAATTAAAACTTTTATATATAAAATTGAATTTGGTGGGCCGTTAATAGCATTGCATTCTTGCTACATATTGTTGTATGCTGTTTTCTGTAATTTAATTGCTACCTAGCCCAACACACACAAAACGTAAAAATACATCAAAGTCCATGGTTGGTTGTTGCTGTGAAAAGGAAATCAAAAACTCTTAAAAGAAAAAGTAACCTCTTGTATCTCAGTTCTTTTCACAAAGAAAAAGTCAACATGCAGATGAGAAACAGTTCTCATTAGTAGTTTTTGATTTAATTAAACAGTGCAACACTCCCAAGCTTGGGGGTCATGTCTAAGTGAAGTTTTTCAGGTGTATACTATTCAGAGTATCAGCAATTATGTCATTATACGTGGCGGGTGATAGTGGCTACCCACTCAGTTGCTGGTGCCTTGCACCTTTGCTGGACTCCCAGGACACACAGGAGAAATGCTATAATACATCACATGACCTTGCTCTCTCTAAGTTGAGGAGTGCAGCCATATGTTTTTGAATGCTGGTAGCTGGATCTTGTCGTGTCAGGAAGAAGGTTGCTCTGCTAGCCAATGTATATGTGCAACATCATGATTGCATATGTATGAGGTTGATTAGCATCAAGGTCCATTCATTATTTATTTTAACATACACATTTTCCAGATTTTTGGCATATGTATATTTTCACAATTAAATCTACAGAAATTTATATAAGTGAGACCCCATGAACCTGTTTTTTTTATTGACTGACCATCTTACCTTGTACTTGTGGTAAAGTTTAGAACAAATGACAAGATTTTTTTTATTGGTTGTACCCAAACTATACCTTAAATGGAGAGTAAACTCCTCTAAAGTAACAATAGATACATACTGCAAGGGGAAATTTAACATATAGAATTTTTTTTTTCCTTTTTATTAATTTTATTGCAATCCATACAAAGCAATCAAGTTTTTACAAAAAGAAAAATTGAGTCAAGAACAGAATGACTTTTATAGAATCTTAAATATAGAAATATGGTGTTTAAAATTGAGGACATGGCAGTGTTCAAAATATGAAACAGTTGTATACAAATGTGACATTTGGAAGCTTTATTGTTTTTTGTAAATTTAGTCTTAACATCTCTGATGTGAAAAAAAAAAATGTTCATAACCTGTAAAAAACAATGCCAAACTACCATACAAATTGTGGAAACACCATAAAAGTCAACGGTGATCCAAATGATTCTGTGGTGTTCAGAACATGTAGCAGCTGTACAAAAATGTGACATTTTGATTTTTGTTTTGTTTTTTGTAAAGTCAGAGTGCTTTAATAAAACATTTTTCTGAGCTGCAAAGATGGTACTTTGTACTTGGGATGTTTTTATGGGTTCTGAACAAACTATCCTAAATGCTGTGGAAAATCTGTTTAAGTCAATAGTGTGTCAAAGTGAACCTGAATGACTTGGCAAGATAAATATTTATTGGAAGGTGCACACATTATATGATGGTAAACTTTTCCTTTTTTCTGATTATTTCGTGGAAATGTATTAAAAGTCACAATGTTTTATTCTAAACAGATTAAATTTATGGTGCTTTTACTGATTTCAAACAAGAATCGGTCAAATTTGACAACGATTTTTTTTTTTAAATAAATAAAGTGGAGGGTACAATTACATAATTAAGAACAAAAGTAAATATTACATTTACAATAAGAAAATCAAAATAGCACCAATTACAAATGAATAAAAGAAATCACAAAACTTTATTAACTGACTGACAGACTTTTAGAATATCTTTTTTCTAACATTTCTGGAGGCATACTCTTATTGCTCTTCATATCGCAGCAATTTTGTAATTTATTCTGAAAATACAGAAAGATATTTTAACCTTTCTTCTAGCACGATTAATCAGATTTTTTTTTTCTTTTTTAATCACTGACAGTTTAGAGATATTCCTTTCAGCCTCATAAAATGTTATTGGCAAAATCATGTACATTTTTAGGTTTGTTGTAAAACCTGGGTAAAACTCTATGACATTTCTTTTATCTATGAGTTGTAAGTTTTCCAGGATTTTTAAAGTTTTCTTGTGCAGTGACTAAGCTTTAATTTGAAATTACATCACTCATTAATAGCTTGCCATTGCTGGCCTTATTATGGTAGTGTATTATTAATTTTATGGGTTTTTTTTTATGGCATTATTCATCTCAACTTGTTATATCAGGCATATAGGTGTGCCATAATAGTGTTCTAGGAACGCTTGTATAAAGCTAATTTCAATGAACTAAAGGTCTTACACCATGGTATGTCATAGCTGGCAAGACTGGTACAGCTGAATTACTTGGTTGGCGTTCTCTTCCTTGTAAAAACTAAATAAAAATGCATTCACAAGAGCAATTCAAATGCATTTTAAAATTGGTGCTACATTGAATGGAGCTACAAAATTATGTAATCAAATTATTTTGTACACTGACTTACTGATGAACACTTGTATATTTTGTATAGAATTTTTTATACAGTGATATTTCTTACCCGGAGCTGCAACATGTTAGGTCTACCTGCAAACATAAGGAAATTTGCTTTGTACAGAGTACTGTTTCCACCTTCTTGATATAGGCGAGTTGGCACAGAAAGGGTAGGGCACCATGATGTTCTTCTGGAAGCCATTCTGTACTAGAATGACTAGAAATAACTTTCCACTATACCAAAGAGGCACAAACCATATGCCATAATGAGGCCTAAAATTTTCCCAGCACAACGATTTCCGTCTAGCAGAACTACATCAATACCTGCAACCTGATACTCACCCCTCGTTCCTCAAAGAAAAACAGCACAGCAAAAACAAGGTATTGTGCACAGTCTTTACTGTAGATCCACTTTTGACCATGTACAGTATATAGTAGGCTGAGTAAGCTGTATGAAATGAATGCAAAATTTAAAGTACATAAAATGGTCAAATATATTACTGTTGTGTAGGGAAAAATAATTCAACACTTAATTGAAGATATTTATTATGGTTCATGGCCAAAGATTCCTCACTTAATTCTTGACCAATCTTTGTTGCTGCTGTCCCAACCTCTGTTTTTCATTATTCAAAAATAATCAGAAATAAACGGCAGCATGCAGTTTAGATTTCAAGAACATTTACTGCTATCAGGTTTTCTTGAGGAATTAATGTACTTTTGTGCTCCTAATTATTTGGCTAAGACGTAATATGGGGATTGCCCAAGTTAGCCCTTATAAAGACACTCAGTTTAAGAGGACAGACTAGTTTTAGTGATGAGCCAGCAATTGTGAAATTGAATTTGCTTCACTTCTTAACATAAAAATAAAAACTATGCTATTAAGTGACCAGTTAAAATTATTACCATTGAGAAAGTAAGAATGGTGATATATATATATATATATATATATTGTCACACACGCGCGCATGGGAGGCAGCTAAAGGGCTCGAGTGAAGGCAGTTCTGAGCCATGCCGGGATGTGGCAGAGCGCACTAACTCTCTTTCTCACTTCCCTGTAGACCTAACCCGGGAGGTTCCACCTGTCTCTCTGGACGTCACTTCTGGGACCGAGCCAATGGAGACAGACCTTGCCAGCTCCGGCCCCCCTGATGTCACATCCGGGACTAAACCAATGAACAATGAACACGTGCCCGACCCTTATGACCTCACTTCCTGTCTCCCCCTTTAAAAGCCTTCCCTTTTCCCTTCTGTGTCAGTCTTGTTTTGGACTCTGTTGTAAGCACTTCAGTGCTGGTATTTGAAAGAAACGAAGTTGCAGCCAGGATACCAAATTACATGGGTGGCTGCCCCAAACCTTTTTCTGTCTTTGACTCGTTTTGTGACAGTGGCGTAGTCGGCAGGATGGAGAAGTCCCAGAAGAGAAGGGGACAGGACCTGCAAAACACCCAGGTGGGAGCGTACCGGGGCCGAGTATTCAGGCGGGAGGGTGCCCGTGGTTGGCGAGACCCGGTGCGGGCTCCGCTCCCAGCACGCAGAACTAGGCCGTCTAGAGAGGCCAGGGAGTGTGCGGGTGGGGCTCACCGAATTGGGCTGCCCTGGAGGGGGGAGACAAGAGGGACTCAGTATGCTCTCTTGGGGGAGAGTGCCTGCCCCCCAGTGAAACCACAGCCCCTTTTACCACCTTGGGGTGCCCCAGACTGGCAGGTGAGTAAAATAACAAGTGGAGGTTGGACCCTGAGAGGCCGACCAGTAAACAAGCCTGGTCCTTATGGGCAAAAGTATGGCAGTGGCTACGGCCCTTGGAAAACAAGCCCCACCAGGTCATTGAGCAGGTAGCGTGCTATCTGCTCCTGAAAGCACTTCCCCAGGGCTTCACCCAGCCGGTCTGGGGCGTGCAGTTTAAGAACATGTCTGAGCTCATAGAGCTTCTGGAAACACAGAGGCGGCCTCACACTCTGGGAGAGCAGAACCGTCCTTCTGCCAAACTCAGCCGGGGTATGTCCCAAGACCTAGCCCCTCCCTGTATAACCCGGAGCTTGCATCGGCGTCCGCGCTGGCACGCAAAACCGCTTGGAGGCGAGGAGGAATGCAGGTGGAGGGAGGAGGGCTTGGTGTGCTCTGACAAACCCGTTGGCGGTCCCGCATACAGGCGTGGTGATCGTTAACGGGTTTAAAACTTCGCTCTGCTCGATTCCGGCAGCAACATTTCCATTGTTGCCCGCCGCTTTGTGCTACCGCGACAATGGCTAAAATTCAAGACCAGTATAACCTGTGTCCACGGGAAACCGCTGGTACACCACCGCCGCTTGTGTCATTAGCTACGGAGGATCAGTCCAGAAAGTAACCGTGGCAATCCTTCCTGATCCTCCGCACCCGGTGATACTAGGCGGGACTGGTCTGACATTAAAAGCGGCGAGACACATACCACTCCGGGTTAAGTTGGGCCTCGTTATGGGCGGAGATGAACCGTCTCAAGCTGCCTCCACGCCGTGTAATCAGCCGGCAGAGAGGTGAAGCAGCCGTCCTGGCTGGCGTGGCAACTCCCGGCCGTCGCAGGCTGACACGTCATCCACCAACGCGGCGGAGCGGGAGGAAACCACGCCCATTGAGGTCGGCGCTGACCCTCTCTCCGTGTTGCGGTTTCAATTTAAAAGACGCCGGCTTCTTTCAAAGGGAGCAATGGAATGACGACTCCCTGAAGTTTGTAAAAAATGCAGTGGTCCTTGTCAATGGCCAGCGCACTAGTCAGTCGATGCCACAGGGCCCCTACTTTGTGTTAGATAATGACCTCCTTTACCGTGTAGCAATGCATGGCGGGCAGGAGGCGAGGCTGCTGCTAGTGCCGCGTACCTTCCGGCGGCAGGTCTGCGAGCTAGCACACGCCCACCTCCTAGGTGGCCACCTGGGCACCGAAAAAACTCTGGAGCGGATCAAGCTCCGGTTTTACTGGCCAGGAATTAATGAGGAGGTTCGTCGCTTTTGCGCTTCCTGCCCGGAGTGTCAACTGCGACAGATTCCTAGGAGGGACCGTGCTCCTCTTGTTCCTATTCCCTTGATTGACGTTCCCTTCCACAGAATCGGGGTCGACCTGGTGGGACCTCTAGAGCCCTCAGCCGAGGACACAAGTACATTTTAGTCCTCGTGGATTATGCTACACGATACCCGAAGCTGTTCCGTTGCGCTCAGCTACCTCTAAAGCCATCGCACGGGAATTACTAGGGTATTGGCGCGGGGATCCCCAAAGAAGTCTTGACAGACCAGGGGACCCCCTTCACCTCGGAGACGTTCAAGGAGACTGCCAGATTACTGAAAATAAAGCATTTAAAAACCTCGGTGTATCATCCTCAAACCGACGGATTAGTAGAGAGGTTTAATCAAACTCTCAAGCAAATGCTACGTAAGGTGGTCAGCGAGGATGGAAGGAACTGGGATCAGCTCCTCCCCCTCGTCCTTTTTGCCTATCGGGAAGTCCCACAAGCCTCCACGGGTTCTCCCCTTTGAACTACTGTATGGGCGACAACCTCGGGGCATATTGGATATTTTGAAAGAAGGCTGGGAAGAAGAGGCTCTTCCCACCACTAACATACTGGAGTATATCGCGAGTTCTGCGATAGATTTGGAAAGATTCGGCCTGTCCTTAAAAGTCACATGGAGGAGGCTCAAGCAGCACAGGTTCGCTACTACAACCGCGGCACGTCTCTTCGGGAGTTCCACCCGGGAGATCGGGTCATGGTCCTAGTGCCTACCTCCCACTCTAAGTTGCTTGCCCACTGGCAGGGCCCCCTGAAGTTAAGGAGAGGAAGGGACTGGTCGACTATTTGGTGAGTCAACCCAATCGTCGGCCAAAGGAGCGGTATATCATGTGAACCTGCTGAAACCGTGGAAGGACAGGGACCCTGATCCCTCCTCCGGCCAGCCCGCTCACTCTTCGCTCACACACACGACCTTAACTTTGGCGCAGACTTGAGACCCAGGCAGCGGCAGGAGCTGGAAACAGTTATCCGGACCGTTCGAGAGGTAGTCAGTGAACACCCCGGAAGGACCTCTCTGATTGAGCACAACATTGTGACAGAGCCCGGGGTTGTTGTCCGAGAACGCCTGTACCGTCTTCCCGAGGCAAAAAGGCTGAAGTGGAACTGAGATCAAGCGCATGCTGGAACTAGGTGTAATTGAGGAGAGTTATAGTCCCTGGTCCAGCCCCATTGTGCTCGTCGGTAAGCCTGGCGGAGTTGGAGGTTCTGCAATGACTTCCGTCGGCAACCAAGTCTCCCAATTTGATGCCTATCCAATGCCACGCGTGGGCGACCTCCTCGAGAGGCTCGGACAGGCTCAATACCTGACCACACTTGACATGACAAAAGGGTACTGGCAGGTTCCTTTAACGGACTCCGCGAAGGAAAAAAACCGCGTTTAGTACCCCTAGCGGACACTGGCAGTATCGTGTCCTTCCATTTGGGTTACACCGGGCTCCAGCAACCTTTCAGCGTCTGGTGGACAAAGTGCTTCGACCTCATAACTCATACAGTGCTGCCTACCTAGATGACGTGGTCATCTATTCCAGCACATGGAAGGAACACCTACAGCATGTCCAAGCGGTATTACGGACACTTGGTGAGGCGGGCTCGGATTAATCCCAAGAAATGTTTCTTTGGATTAAGCGAGGCCAAATATTTAGGCTACCTGGTGGGTCGGGTACCGTAAGGCCACAGTGCTCCAAAATTGATGCCATTCTGAAATGGCCCGTCCATGAACCAAGCGGCAGGTCCAAGCCTTTCGGGTTAGCGGGTACTACCGCCGGTTTGTACCCGGTTTTGGAGAAAGCGCGCCTTGACTGATTTAACAAAGAAGAGGGCCCGAACATTGTGGTATGGACTGCAAAACAGACGCTGCATTTGGTGACTTGAAGAAGGCCCTTACGTCCGCACCTATTTTGATGGCACCTAACTTTTCTTTGCCTTTCATCCTCCAGGCGGACGCCGGACACAGGCCTGGGAGCCGTGCTGAGCCAAAGTGTCGATGGTGTGAACACCCGTCATGTTCCTGAGCGGAAACTGTTGGACCGGGAGACCAGGTATGCGGCGGTGGAGAGGGAGGCTCTGGCGATTAAATGGGCGATCACTCAGCTGAGGGACTACCCGTTGGGCGTGAGTTCACCCTTGTCACGGACCATGCACCTCTACAGTGGATGGCCCTGCACAAGGAGTCGAATCCGCGGGTCACCCGGTGGTTTCTTGACCTGCAGCCGTACAAGTTTTCGCCGTTCATCGCCGGGTGCTCTCCATGCCAACGCCGATGCTCTCTCGGGTTTACGACCTCTCGGTTAAGGTCGCCCGACCCGACGGGTCTGGGCTGAGGGGGCCTTGTCACACACGCGCATGGGAGGCAGCTAAAGGGCTCGAGTGAAGGCAGTTCTGAGCCATGCCGGGATGTGGCAGAGCGCACTAACTCTCTTTCTCACTTCCCTGTAGACCTAACCCGGGAGGTTCCACCTGTCTCTCTGGACGTCACTTCTGGGACCGAGCCAATGGAGACAGACCTTGCCAGCTCCGGCCCCTGATGTCACATCCGGGACTAAACCAATGAACAATGAACACGTGCCCGACCCTTATGACCTCACTTCCTGTCTCCCCTTTAAAAGCCTTCCCTTTTCCCTTCTGTGTCAGTCTTGTTTTGGACTCTGTTGTAAGCACTTCAGTGCTGGTATTTGAAAAAAGCGAAGTTGCAGCCAGGATACCAAATTACATGGGTGGCTGCCCCAAACCTTTTCTGTCTTTGACTCGTTTTGTGACAATATATATATATATATATATATATATATATATATATATATATATATATATATATATATATATATATATATATATATATATATATATATATATAGGACAATATCATAAGAATGAAGGAAGGCAGCCTGATTAGTGCGTAGCGCAAAAAATGTAAAGCGTTCAAGTATATTTGTAGTCCCAAAAGGCTGCAGTGCTTGCAGATGCTGAGCACCCATGGTTTCTCATTTTTTTTTAGGTAGTTCACTATCCTTAAAATGATTGCTAGCTGTTGCTGAACAAGTTGGAATTTTTTTCAGCTTTTGCAGGTTTGTCCCTTTTTGTACCTTTCTGCTGGTCAAATGCCAGCTCATGTGGTGTTTGACTGATCCCCAGGCAAATGTAACTTGTCATCGATGTTATTTTGCAGCATGTTTGCAGTCGTGGTAAGAAAAGGCAAAATGGGTTACTGCAAAGACATGATGGAGACTGAAGCATGACTTTTTTCTATAATGCATTCCCAAATAAAGCAGATAGTAAGCATGTTTGCATTAAGTACAGCAGAAAGAATAATGTGAAACTGCTGCATGGTTATCAATAGGATTGTTAGCTTAACAGCAAAATTGGTCTGTTTCACTTGTAAACTTAAGCATGTTATCTTTGCATCTTCTTGATAAACATCTTATGAATATTTAAAGGACTTGCAGCTTTTTTAAAAGGTCTGTACTGTGTGTCATACAGTAGAACTCTGGGTAAGAAACAAGTATTGAATAATTAAAATGGTAATCCATATTTATAATTACACTTCAAAAATGAGGAATGTCTAGCTGGTACACAGGAAAAAAAAATATAGTAAATGTATATTTTAACCACAAAAAAGCTGTAGTGCAATTAATGATTAAAACCTATACATGAGCATGCATGTTACATTTAAGCAGTGCCTAACTGCCAATATAAATTAATCATATCAATGTGCGAGAATATATATTACACAAAATGGTCAAAACAACTTTTTTTTTCTTAATTCAGCTTTGTTTCAGATATGTACATTACAGGAGAAATTAAACAATGACAGCTTGTAATTTTGCGAATTAGTTTATTTTCTTTAATGTCATATATATTATGGATAAACAGTTTCTCTACATATTTTATTAATTATAAAGTATTATTTTTAATGGAATTTTACATATTTTATGGTCACTGAACAATGAGCTTACAGAGTTTCATTTTGTTATTTTACACTTAAGACTTTAATATAGAACACAAGGCTTCTCCAACTCTGCTTATGCTAGAAGTTAGTGTACGTTTTTTTAAAGAGACAAAGAAAAAAAAAAATCTGAATCATTATCAAAAATGGCCGATCGAGTAACATGGTTTTGATCATTGGTTAAAATAGGTGCAACATGCAAATCTTTTGGTTGCTGAAGCAATACCAGTGAAGCCACAGGAACAACATGCTGCTTAATACAATTGTGGGAGCGAAGTGAACTTGTTCAGTTATTACGATTCCATTCTAGCAAAGTTCTCAGCAGAGTACACATTTACACCTACTATACAGGTCTGGTTTGTATCCAATGGTTGCCACTCTACTGTTTAAAACTGGCCGGTACTTTCATTGTGCTATATGTATTGTTATTTCAATTTAAAAAAAAAAAATTTCTACTAAAAATAAATTTCTGAAATAAGGGTCAGTCTTTCTCCAAGTATCATTAATTTAATTCCTGACAAAAGTTAATTTGTCCACATTAGCCTCTATTTCTATAAGGGGGGTTAGTTTTGTAGGTTAAGCTGACTTTATTCACAAAAAGCAATTCATTCACCTATTAATTTTTTTGCATTCACTTTACAAAGCTCAGGGTTCAGTGTAACCAGAGCCTATTCTGTCATTAATCTGCAAAAGATGGGAGAAGCCTCCGATGCAAAGCCATTTCATCACATACGCAGAGGGCTATTTTAGAGTGACTAGCTAACTTAAAGGGATATTTGGACTATGGCAGGAAACTGGAGTCCATGAAAGAAATTCCCATGCAAACTCCATAAGCATTCACCTTAGGCTGGGATTAAACCAGCTGCTGAGAGCTAACATGAGGCCTATGTTACAATTTATGAATAAACTATGTAGATTTTCTTTAAGTGTTCAGGTTTGCCTTCCACATTCTCTAGGATGTACTGATTACTTGCCAATGCTAGATTAGCTCAGAATGAGAGGGAAGGTGGTATGCAAGTGACTAGGCCCTTCATTGGAACTCTATCCTGTCCGTGGCCGATTCCTGCTGTGTGCCCAATACTGCCAGGAATAGCTCTGGACACCTGCCATTCTGAATTGGATTAAGGTGTTCTCATAATGCTTTGTTATAAATATAAACAAACCTGAGGACTCATAATTTGTAGTCTGTTGCTTACCAAAACAACAACAAAAAAAAAGACCTTATGACACTAACCAAGATTTTATATCATAGAATAATAAGAACATAAAAAGTCAGAGTCATGCTTTTCTTGGATTGAAAATGCATAACAAATGAATAATTGGTGATGAAGCATTTAATACAGTACCATGAACACATTTTTTAAAAGTAAGAGAAAGCAACAGGTTTGTGCCTACAGTGGAGGACTGCATGAAAAGACAAATTGTGGTAAAGTGTATAAATAAAAAGGACAAGATAAGCTTGTTAAAAGTAGAAGTCTGAAAAAGTATAGAAACCGTCAAGGAGCAGACATTAAAGGAGGCAGTGCTGATGCTCTAGACAAGGACAGGTGCATGTAGAATAAGAACCCTAAGAATTCAGTGATGGCATAGAGAAAATATTAAAACAGCTGCTCAGAAACTAAGTCTTTCAGATATAAAATGGAAACAGATTACATATAGCAAAGTGTCCAGGATAGACAATAATAATAAGAAAAAAGTATGGGAAACAGAGAAGATAGAGAGTACAAAACTAAAACGGTCTGAGTACGCCATTCACTTAACAGTTAACTTAGTATGTGACGAGGTAATGGAAGCAGAATTGCTGAGCCATTAAAAACAAAGCAGACAGAAGAAGGGTAGACTCCTATAAATAAATCAGCACCAAACTGCAAAACGACTGTAAAAGAATCTGTAAGTATATAAAGAGATTAGTGTAAGCAAGTGATGCAGAAGACATCACATGGCAATGCAGAAACTTAACGGTTTACATTGTAAGAATAGAAAATGCACATTATATTATTAACAGGAATAACAGCATTGGAAATGATCGAAAAGAACCAGACATACTAGGAACAGAGATGGAAGAAAGGCAAAGATGTTGATGGCATTCTGGAAAGACTATGCTGTGAAGAGTACAAAAAGGACAGTAGTCAAACTTTCTGCAAAAATTTCTGTCAAATTTAACAACACTGGAGCAGTAAGTAAAGTAAATACACTTGAAAGTACAGAACATTCATTCTGATTTCACATGCATTGATGTTCTAACTGAAAAGGTCATGCCATAAATATTAGACAAAAAGTTATATTTTTAATAATGTAAATGCATTGGATTAAAAAAAAAAAAAGCTGTTCAGTTGTTGCAAGAACTTTGAGAATCTTTCAGGCTGAATAAAGTGGAAGAAGCTAAGAGAAATTCATTTTGTATTTCCCCCACTAGACAGTCAGGTATAGTATAAAACAAACTCTTCAATCTTGGCAGCACACATTAGAAAACTGTTTTATTTGTGTTCATGGAAAGGCATGATTTCTCTGTTAAATACAAAAGCCACTCTTTTATAGGCAGTAGTTGTCTATTCTACATAACAACAAAAGGGTGCACTGGGCTAAGAAAAGATCAAACTCATTTTTTATTTTCATTCTGGACAATTTCTTAATTAGAAGCCAATTATAGATCCTCAGTGGCATACTTTTAGTTAAATTGTTAGGATTTAAACAACTACAGTCAGAATTGGATTTTTCCTTAACAAGCTGCCAGGAATCAAAGTGATAAAATGAGAAAGGAGGAAACGAACAGGTAAATTAACTGACCTGGTCCAATTTATTTCTATGCATAGTGATTAAAAAAAAAAAAATTAAATAAATAAAATAAAAATAAAAAAAAAAAAAATGAGGAAAAACTGAAGTCCGATAGGAAACCCGGTGCAGTTCAAAAAAAATTTTGGTGATATTTTCACAAAAGAAAACTATACAGCATTAGAAATATTTACCATAGAGGAATACCACATTAGCAACTTACGTAACAAGTTTAATAAACAACAAGCATTGGCCTCTTTTTAAAAAAAAAAAGTAGTTGTAATGGAGAATCACAAACTGGTGAAATCAAACATGGCATCATATATAAACTTTTCTTTCTTTACTACTCTTCTTTTACTAGGAATGTAATAAAGAAAAATATACTTGAAACTTGAATGATCAAAGAACGTAAACTTTGTTAAGACCATTCCATGATATATTCTGACAAAGAGCTACAAAGAGAAATGCAATGACAGAGCATTTGGAATTTTTATCTGTGTTGGCAAAATTTCACAAGAGAACAATAAAGGTCAACCAAAGTAGTTCTAATTTAAGACCGCTGATAGTACAAAGACAAGGACAAAATCAAATACTCAAATGATAAAGACGCATTTAACCAAAATGGGACATACGTTCTTAGTGGATACCACAAAGTTAGTCAGGACAGGCCCTGTCACCTTTTCAGTTTGTCCCCAAGGCTCCAGAGTGTGCCACTGCTGTGGAAAACATCCTGCGATGCTCATGTTCCAAAAAAGACAGGTGTCTCCTCAACTAATGACTACAGACCTGTGGCATTTATGTCTCAGATCATGAAGACTTTTAAGAGGCTGGTAATGGATTATTCAAGTTCTCTAAAGGTAGATCAGCAGGATCCACAGCTGTTTGCCTATTGGACAAAGATTGGAGTGTAGGATGCAATTATCTATCTGCTCCACAAAGCTCATTTGCATCTGGAAAATGCTACACTGTGAGGAGTATGTTTTTCACCAGTGCCTTTAATATCATCTAGCCAACCCTGTTAAGGTGGATGATTCTATGGTATCCTGAATAATGGACTACCTGTTAAACAGTCTGCAGGCCTCAAGGACTGTGTTTCTGAAATGGTTGTGAGTAACATTGAAGCACCACAAGGAACAGTCCTGTCTCATTTTCTCTTTACTCTGTACACCTCTGACCATAAATATAACACCAGGTCATGTCACTTGTAGAAACAAGGGGCATGAGACCGAATACAAGACAGGTGGAGAACTTTATTTCATGGTACAAAAAGAATTGTCTGTATCTTGTTATCAGCAAAACCAAGGATCTGGTTATTGAACTTTTGCCACACCGTAAAGTCTCTATGTGTGGTCAATATTCAGGGAATGGATGTAGAGGCAGCACCCTCCTATCAAGTACTTGGGGGTTAACATCTATAACAGGGTTGGATTAGTCTCTTAACCAGAGGAACTATATAAGGAAGAGTAGAGCAGGCTTTTTTTTCCTTTAGGAGACTGCATTCTTTTAATGAGGGGAGTGACATCTTCTGCATCTTCTACAACTCTGCGTTTGCCAGTGGGCTGGCAGCATCACTTCAAGAGAGGCCAACAAAATTAACAAGCTCATTAGAAGGGCAGGTTCAGTTACAGGATACACTCTGGACCCCCTGAAGGTAGAGTAGCAAAGGAGAGAATTTAAACAAAACTATGTGCCACTTTGAACAATTGAGGACATTCAGCCAAACTGTGGCAGAAATGCTACTGGACTCCTTCATACTAACAGCAATACCAAAGTATAATGCCTCACTGAGAATGTGACTGCTAAGTCAGAAGTTTTCTTTGTTTTTAATTTTCTTCCATTATAGATATCCCGGTATGTATCTGTAATATATACGAATTTCTGTAAAAAGCCAAACTTCCCTATGGGGACAAATTTAATTTGTAGCTATGTATCGAATAACTAAATGAACATAAAACAATGTATCACTGAGTTAGTAATGTGTACTGTATACAGTTTAAAATAATGAGTACTTAAGGATTACAGGAGTAGATTTATAATGTAGCAGGTTAACTGGGCTAGACCAGCTGGCATTCAAATATGCTTTCCATAAAGAAAATTAAAACAAGACATTTCCAAATACTTTTGTAAATAAAAGCTTAAATACTTTAGGCACATTAACAAAGGAACAAGCCATATTCAACAAAAGACTGGAAGGAGAAAGAGAAGTAGAAGGAAAGAGAACAAGGTGGTAATCATGATAGAAAAAAGACAAAGAAATATTATGAATGTCAATAATTTGAACTTTTCTTTGAGCAGAAAACTAATAAACTCAAGACAGAACGCCCAGGACTGATAAGACACAGGAACTAGACTCATTTAGTTTGAATTTTAATGTTGAAGAAACTGAAAAGCAATGTTATTTACATTGCGGTAAGAAATTAATATCATCACCCTATCATAATTTGTGAAGCATGAATTCAGGTTGTATGTTACCTTCCCCACAATTTTCAAGCCTGCTCACTTAATGTCCTGTTGTTCAGGAATTGCAGTTGTGTAGTTTTGATAATAATGAAAGCCACACAAATAATATGCGAAGAAATGCAAAGGTAAAATAAATATGTATTTAATCTAGTAACAAGTTTTGCTTGATAGAATAATACTTGATCTGTAAATTGTGGCGCAATTCATACTTTTATACTGTAAATATGGTAGATTTCTTTCTTGTGGAGGTTGGGTAAGTGTGAACCTGAAATGTTTAATAATGAAAACATAATTTTTCAAAAATTACCTTCCTGTTTTTCGTATTGAATCTATACATAATTGTGGCTATGTCTTTACGATTAAAGATTTCTTTTTTGTAAATTAAAAAGATCATATACAAAACCTGAACGTACACTATACCATACCCTACCCATTAATCACAGTTTTAAAATTGTGACATCTTTTTGGACGTTCAGTGCTAAGTTTTAGTAGAGAACACCGTTAAATTTAACATAAATCTTATGCAATTTCAAGAAACACGTTTTTACTTCTATGATTATAATCATATGCCGTTTTCCTGTGTATTAAACAAGATTTATGTTCACATTATCAATATTCATAGAATCAAGTCCAAATTTAAGAAACAGTGAATATTACCAATATTTTCATACAAATAAACACAAATAACTTTTTTACGTGTATATATAGATTTAGTGTAAACGCCTAGCAAATCACGATAATTACACAGAATAAACCAATTTATAAGCAATAAGCATTTGTACAAAACAAATAAGGCAGACATATTGACCTAGTATACAAAGGAAACCTAGATAGGATTTTTTTACACGTTAAACCCTAGAATAAGGTACTACTGACAACCAATATGGTCTCTTCCCCGCCGCCTACCTGTTCCCTTTTCCGTCTTGCCCAAGGCGCCTGCTCTGCTGCCCGATTTCCGCTTGATTTTTGAGGCGTTTTTAAAGACAGTATCGCTTTTTATATCTTCCCCGTTCTAGGCTGTGATCAGTGTTAGGATGTAAGCATGAAGGCTGTTCTAAAACTGAGAAATTACGACAGTTACTCATTCCATTCCAAATCTTTTAACTATTACAACTTGAATTTACCAGTTTCCCTTGCCTTTAACCTATTGAAAATTAATACTAACCCAACTTGGGCCTCTGATTGGTACACATTGTGAAAGGGCGGAACCTATTTTGCATTTCGACTTTTGGTTTACAAAGAGGTGTGTCAATCATAGTTAGATTATTCAGCATTGGAGGCGGGATATTGGTTGTCTTTCCTGTCCCGTATTGTCAGTCAGGCACCCTGAGTTTATCGTAAAGCGCTGGAGCGATAGATGTTCATTACACTTTGGGACTGTTTTAATCGATGGCGACGGCGGTGGCGTCTTTCAGCAAAGGCACGGTACGTGTGTAATTGCGTACGTTTGAGCAGTGCACGCGATAGGCGCACGTTTGAATATCAGTAGCTGTGAGTGCGGAGGCTGTTTACTTTTGGGGGGCTGGGGTGAAATCGCGCTTTTTTGTTTGTGCATTTGTTAGCTTGTGCAGTTGCGTTTGTAGAAGGTTGGCGTTGTGGTTGGGCGAGGCAAGTTTGCGACTTCTTAGCTCATTGGAGAACTTGGGTTGCAAGTTCCATACCTGCGTACGTAATTGGCTCATTATTATTCTGTTAATTGCTAAGAGAGCTAGAGTAATGTAAACAAAATTATGCTTCATTTTATACTCGAATTGTATCAGATGACTTTAACATTTTATGAAAACCGTGTAAGGCCGTAGTGTGCATAGATGGATGCGGTGTGACGCGAGTCAGGACCCTTATATGCATGTATTTCTTGAGATGCCAGAAATCCAGCAGTGGAGAGGCAGCGGTCCGACTGCTGAGCATCATGTGATGATAAAAAAAAAAACATTGGAGTTTTAGAGTCTAAAATTTCAGCCTTCGTACTCAAGTCCTCTTAAAACAAGACACTATATCCTTTTCCGGTAGCACTAAATATGACAGGAACCTGCTGTGGTCGGTGCGCCGGTATTGTCAATAAGACACTTTTCCCACAATTCTCACGACCGTTATCAAATATGTTATCCTTGTAATTGGTTAGTTTAAATTTTGTTAAAGTACGAGTCTTTTTGATGTCGCAAGTTTGTCTTCATTGCTCCGTATGTACAGTGTGTTGGTACTTGCTTTTAATGCTGTAATGTGCAATAGATATTCAGGACGTATTTTTCTTTGCAATTACCTTCACTCTATAAATGTATTTATATTAAATATTACGTCATTTTAATTGACAGGCCCCATAGTCGTTTTCTTGCACAGTATACTTGTGGAAACATGCTGATACAGTGCCGTTTCATAGCATGTTAATTTCCATTACTCACTGTAGTTTTTCAGGATGCTTTCCAAAGGACACTTTAGATGTCACCCGATCTGCATCACAGCAGCTCGAGTTACACCTCTTCCTTTCTTTTCACTGCTTACCTAAAGGCAGTGTCCAAATGTGATAATTGCTATGCCAGCTGTGATCTGGGATATGTTTCATTCTGCTCAGCACCAGTGTGATTGTGTACAGTAATGATAAACCTGAAGACGACTCCTCTGCAAACTATTACTTATTCAGGCAGCTGGTGAAGTGAAATGATTCAGATCTCACTTTTCACTTACATTTTGACACAAATTAAAGTAATTAAAACTGTTGGCTCATATTTAAATAATTATATATGACTGTAATTTGCAAATAGAATTTGTTAATTGCCATGAGGGAATTTAATTTATGGTGTATAAATAGAGTATCATTTACGCTCCTTTAAGAATAAACTGCAAAACCTAAGTCTGTTTGGAATGCAGCATTTGTGGGCTGTCTGTTCATCCAGTATGTCCTGCGGAATTGCAGAATTTAGATTGCTTTACCCTGTCCATTTATAGACCTATTTCTAAATTGCATTTTCTTGGCAAGATTCTTGAAAAAGTTATTTTTTTTCCAGCTTGAAGATTTTTTAAATAAAATGGTATTTTGGATGATTTTCAGTCTGGTTTTAGAGCTTGTCATAGCACAGGAACTGAACTTTTAAAGGTTTGTAATGATCTTCTTTTAATAACTGACTGGTGAAATTGCAATCTTGATTCTGTTGGATCTTATCACAGCATTTGATACTATGGACCATGCATTTCTCTTAAAACATTTGAAGCAATATATGGGGGTTCAGGTGTTGCCCTTGAATGGTTCCAGTTCTGTTTAACAATTCACAGTTTTTCTGTATGCCTTGCTGATTCTTCATCCACCTCAGCCCCTCTTAGCTCTGGTTTTCCACAAGGTTCCATTCTTGGTCCTGTATGTTTTACTCTTTACATGTTGCCTTTAGGTTCATTATTAGGAAGTATGGTTTTTCTTTTCATTTTTATGGTGACAGTATGAAACTTTACCTGCCATTTAAAACGCTATAGGGAGGTTCAGGATGCCTTTTACATGAGTGTTTTAATTAAATAAAATCATGGCTGGCAATAAACTTTCTTCAGCTCAATGAAAAGAAAACAGAAATATTGGGTTTTTTTTTTTGTAAATGCTGAAATTTCAACTTCTCTAAATAATGCTATTGGTTCTCTGGTATCATTTGAGAGGCCTTATACCAAAAACTTGGGGGGTATTTTGGGGGAGAACTTTCACATTTGATAAACAGATTAATGCTGTACTTCCTGTTTTTATCAGTTGAGTCTTTCATCAAAGGTTAGGGTCTTTTTATCTCAAAATGATCTTGGGAAAAGAACAGTTTACGTGTTTATAACCTCTAGGTTAGATTACTGTAATTTTCTGTACCTTCAGGTTGATCAGACATCCTTACATCACCACAGATGGCGCAGAATGCTGTGGCCCATTTTTTAACTCACACTCACAAATGTGACTATATTTCTGCATATTTCTCTCTTCACTTGCTTCCAGTTCATATTCAAATTGGTTTAAAAAATGTGTTAATGGTTTTAAATGCCTAAATGGATTGGTGCCTTCTTTCCTCTCAGATCTTTTAAAAATATACACCCCAAAGAGAGCACTTAGGTCTTCAAGCCAGTTGCTCCTAGTGGTCCCTAGATCAAGGTACATGTATAATCTGTGGGACAGTTTACTGGAGTATATCAGAATGGCCCCCTCTTTAGTCACATTTGTCATTACCTAAGACTTACTTCTTCACACTGGCTTTTGAATCAATGGTGTGAGTCTTTTTTTCCTTTTCTCTTATTGTTATCTTGCTGCTGCTATCTTATTTTATCCTATTTTCCTTTATTTTTGGTTATTTTAAATTCTATGTGACCGATTTTTATGTGATTAATTTTGTTTATTTCATTTTTGATTGAACAGCACTTTGTTCATTGTTTGGCTGATTTTAAATGTGCTTTATAAGTAATGTTTTGTTGTTTTTGTATGCTTAACCATATGGCTAAATTCCTATCATTATATTTGGTTTCTTAGAAAGAGATTGGCATATCCTAGGTTAGCAAATTTGCAGACCCTTTGCAGTTCCACTAGCAAAGCCCTGCAGCTAACTGCCACAAACAAGAAGAGATGTATGTAGAACAACACTGATATTTCTGTGTGTTCAGAGAATTGAAGTAAACCAATCTATCAAATTATTAGATTTCTCATTCATGAATAGGATTTTTAAAATTACCTGCAATATTTTATCTACTTACATATATTATCCGCCCATTACCTTTTTGTTCCTATGAAATGGCTGTGAAGGGTCAGAGTTTATTACAAGAGCTTCTTGCTATCTGTTTAAATATTGCTTATGGTTGTATGTACAAAAACAATGAGAAAATAGATAAATATTGTGTATGCATACATGTTATGTATACATATAACTTGTGTGCTTAAATGTGTGTTGTATAAATATACTGTATCCTTGTATGCTTGTAGAATTCCATGCTGAATGAGCTTACATATTTAAGCAGAAAATCCTTCCTTATACTCAATATACTCTGTAAACACTCTCCCTGTAATGGAAATTAGTTTTCCTTACTTTTCTGTATCAGTTTAACTTTTTCTCGTATTGTTGCTCTAGACCATTTAACTTATGCTTAGCCCATGTGTAAAACTAGCACTGATAAATACCAAAAATATCTAAAGTTTGCTGAGCAATGGAGAATGAGGAAATGATGCATGAGTTTGTGTTCTGTACTGAAACGAAATAAAAAAAATTATTGCAGTAATACGGATATATAAAAACTTCGACTCATTATGCCCTGAATGATATTCCCTATTTACCGACAGCAGATGCTTTAGTGTGAGTACCTAACACACATACTTTCACACATAATGCATACTATTTCTTGCAGTGGGATTGGGCTCATGTTGGATCATGTGCATACCTCATGCAAACTGCTTCAGGATTTGCATGGTAATACACCAAGACGAAATTTTCCAAAGGGTCTAAATCCAGTTTCATGGAAGATGCACCAAATGTTCTAGGTGTGAAAACGCCTTTAGAAAAATTCATTTGTCATATAGATAGATAGATAGATAGAGTATAGATTATCTTCTTATATAATATGCTACTGTGGGTTTTCGTTTGTCTGTCCAGGATTTTAAATCACCTAACCCTTGCAAACTGTTTCACCTATTGACTTGAAATTTGGTACACATATACTATGTGACGTCTACTATCCGCTTCCGATTTTTATGATTTTTATTACTCATTTTTATGTTATTTTATTGTAGAATCAACTCTCGGCGGCGCATGCGTACGGGGGCCATTCTCATTCCCTACTACCTTCGCTAATCATTCTTGAGGCAGATTGAAGACTTAAGTGCCAGCTTAAGTGAAAAATTAAAGAAAACATACTAAGTAATTGCAACACAAAAACTAGCCTAATCAGTTTTAATGTGAAAAGAAGCCGACAAAAGAAGAGAATCAGCGGGCCGCTAGGGTGGAAAAAAGAAAGGCTGCTCAGGAAGCAGCAAGCGCATCAACCTCTGAGCAAACTAATGCTAAATGTACAGAGAAAGAGTCTGAAAACTACGAATGTTCAAGTCAAGTGTATTCACTGCATGTTATCGTGCAGTACGCCATTACTGGTATGTAATAATAAATTTCAGAGCAACTTTCCCAGCATCCCTGGCAGTGTAGCGCTATTTGACAGGTTTAGAGAGTGCAGAGGCTGCTGGGAAGAAGATGGAGCAAGCGGGCCCTTTAAAAAGGAACCTAATGGATACCATGTAGATTACGATCGTCTCTTGCTTCATACATATGCTTCTTATGCTTCATTACATTACAGCTCATCCTTTGGTTTATAGAATCTTGATGTATGTGCTTTCCTTTGCCTGCTTGTCTGTGAGTTTTTTTTCTTGCTGATGTTCTGTTTTCTTTTTACAGCCTCGGGATAATTTGTTGAGGAACACGGTGGGTCCAGAAAGAATTGATTGTCTGTCTGAACACTCCTGTATTGACTATCCCACAAGTCGGCCTTTTCTTAACTCTGATTTGCGTATAGAACCAGGCAGACCAGTGAATGCATACCCTCTGGGCAGCAGAACAGGTATGAACCACCTCTTTTTTGAAGAAGTTCATTATAGAATAATTTTAAGCAGGGCCGATCCTATCAGGTTTTTTTTTGTTTAGGACCTATAGCCATCACTGATTTCATGCTATTGAATTGTCTGATTTTGATTAGTTATATTTATTTATCGTCTCAAGTAACAAAATGTTTAGTTTTGCCCAAAATATTCATCCATAGAAAACCATCTTGTCCCTTAGTCGTCTTTATTTTATATGTTAAAGCACCATCACTCTGCCGGAAATGGTAAAAAGAACTGTCGGTGTACTTCTTTTTGTTCATGCTGAAAAGCTGGGGGTGTTGGATCTCATAAAAAGTATGTATATAAATGTGTATATATATCTACAGTCCCTGGGTTACGTACGAGATAGGGACTGTAGGTCCCTTAAGTTGAATTTGTATGTAAGTTGGAACAGGTATATTATTTTAATAAATGCTATTGTTGACCAACTTTAACCAAGTGCTCTGCCAATGAATGATGGAGTTTCACCTCTCTCTGACTGTTTTATTATTTCTACTTTATTTTCAATGGTGATGGTTTTTCTATTCTTTACTGTATCACCAGCACTTGCATCAGATTTGTGTTTCAGAGACATTATTGAAGGATGAAGACAAAATGTTAAGATGAGCTCTTCTGCACAGCACTATACACGCTATTACAGCAGGAAGGCACCTGTCAGCACGTCTGTTGTACTGACAAGGGACAACTTCATGCTATGTGCATAATAGTACAAGCAGACTTACCATTGAGAATGACTGGGGACGGCAAGAAGGGTTCATCACTCGCCCACCACACAGTCACCTCCACTACAGTATGCTGCCTGGAGCATTCACCCACTGAGAACGAACACGGTGCGGCCAAAGGTGGGTCGTGAATCAACCACCCCCAATTCAACAGGCAACCATCTGAGGCACACTACAGTGCTACCCCCGCTGCCCCGTTCACCCTCAATGGCCTCCGTTCAGCCACAACCAGGCCACTGCTTGCAGCATTACCAGCCGTGTGTGCTGGGCAGGCAATGAAACGCCCCCCTCCGGTCCATCCAGCCTGTGTCCAGTCAGGAGGAGAAGCTGCATCAGCGTAGTGAGCGGGCAGCGAACCCATCATCCAGCGCACGAGCGATAGCTGTGGCACCAGTGACTACGGACCATGGGTCACTGCTTGCCGCTGGGAGCCACCTGAGGGACACTACACTGCGCAAACAGCGAAATTGCCCCCCTCCAGCCACCGCTTGTAGCATCCCCAGGCCGAAGATGATGGAGCAGTAGTTACTGAGGCGCATGCGTCGCAGCTGTGTCCTCGTTCGTAGGTCGGATGTCCGTAACCTGGGGACTACCTGTGTGTGTGTGTGTGTGTGTGTGTGTGTGTGTGTGTGTATATATATATATATATATATATATAGGTAGTCCCCAATGTCTGTCTCTATGTTTGTCTGCTTTTAACGAGATATCTACTTAACGGATTTAGATTGTGTTTTTTCTTTTTTTCAATAATTTGCTTGAACATTCTGGTTGATTTTGTGACTTTTCTCATCATGATAAGAAACATAGTTCACTTGCTAATCTGAGACAGAGGCTGTGGGCCGAGGGGAGGGGAAAGCGTAACATCGGGAGTGGGGAGCCGGGCAGGGCCCTCCTAAGTGTCCTGTTTCACTACTACACGGGTAGAACCGTGGGGGACAGCTAGTTATATATATAATAGATATATGGTTTCTAATGTGTCTGGAGCAATAGTATACAGACCACAACTAAAGGAAAAAGTGAGTACAGAGTAATGCACTGCTGGTAAATCACTGATTTTACTATACCACCTGTTGTAAAAAATCTAATCCTGTTGTCTGAATAGAGTTTAAAAATTACAAATGTCCTCCAGTAAGTATTACTTTACCCCACATCCTGGTGTAAAAACTAATCCCGTCCAAATAAGAGGGAGGCATAGTTTAACTGTCAGTTTTAGCATGTTCAGTAAACAATGAGTTGTTCATGCCAGTTGCATCTGTCTTGTCGATTTTATATTTTTTGTATATTCCATGCAGGCTTATGCTTGGCAGTGCTACATTTACTTTTTATTTAGAGCAATGTACAAATAATCTGTAATAAGAGTGTGAGTGTTTATTGGGTAATGATGATTCAATTAATTATGCCTAACAAATGTTTAAAGTAAAGGAATTATTCAAGGACATTTATTACTTTAGAATGCATGTTAAGTGAGCATTCAGTTGGCACAGGTAACTAAAATGAGCATTGCTGAAAAGACTGTTTAAAAAGGTGAATGTTATAATAACAGAAATAAAATCAGAAATTTTCCAGTTATTTCCCATTATGTTTAATGTGGAAAACAACACCGTGTTTGGATATTCTGATGGTTAACTCTGGAATTCCCAAAGTCGGGAAATATTTTCATTCTCCCTGTAAAGCCTACTTTCCACAAACACACCCGAGGAAAATCTTGTGTCCTTATCAGCGCAGCAACTGCCTGTTGATAATCGCCTTTGTTTTGCAAATGTGTCATTTAGCAGTGCTGAAGCTAAAATGACCCATCCCCACTTCAGCCAGAGGTTTACCCCTTCTGACACTTACACTCTGTGTTTAACACCACCAACTTGAATCCTATCACTTACAGCTCAAGTCTCCACTGAAGATTTTATTTGGCAAAGATGATACAGTATATTAGTAATACTATCATTATTCATTATTTGAAATGCATCACATATGCATGTATGTGTGCATGTGTATTCCATGTCTACAACAATCTGTGTAAATGTACGACGAAACAAGAAATGTTAGGTCTTGTATATACAAAGCAAATGTATGTGTTTATTATCTCAAATATAACTGCTTGAATGTGAGTTTTTTTTGACAATCACGCTTCTGTGACATCAGCCGGCACACAGACCTAAATTGCTGTTTAGCATTAAATTTTGCAACAAACAAACCTGCACAGACTGTTATTCAATATAACTGTATATATTATATCCAGTATGACTGCTTGCATGTTGAAACATGCACAGACATACACATGTATGAAAACATCTTTATTTGGAAAGCTATTTGGACTTCCCAGTCTATATGCATTCAGCAATGTGTCATTTGAATGATTAATTTATTTAGTTTTTCTCTTGGATAAAAACATACAGTACTTGTTTCATTATAACTGTTGTGAAAGTGGTTATGTTCAATGTCTTAATTTGAAAACGATACTTGTATTTCACATTCACAGTAACAAAACAATATGGCATTTATCCAAGGATAAACACGAATGAAAATAAATCGTTCAAATGACATGTCTCTGTGAATGTTTGAAGTCTAAATATTAATCGGTAAAGAATAAAGACATTTTCATTCATGCATTTTGTGCTTGTTTATTTAATTTTCAAATTGTCATATTTGATATAATAAAAACATGCATTTGATCTGAGTCTGTAACAGTTTGTTAAATGTACGGTACTTGCAAAGGTTAGGGCAATAAAGACACATATTTTATCAGTGCCATTGTAATTACCCAAATGTGAAATAAACTCGATATAATAAACATGTACATTTGCTTTCTGTCTACAAGACCTAACAGTTCTTGTTTTGTTATACATTTACACACATTGTTGTAGAAACACAATACTCATGAAATGCACAGTATTTCAAATAACGATATATCATTTCTTATATAGTTCCTTACAAGTATAACTATATAAAATCTTCAACACTGGCGGTGATAAACACATCGTAATAGTGTCACGATGGGCAAACGGCTGGCTGTATTGGGCACAGGTGAGTGCTGCTAATTGACACATTTGCAAAACTGTGGCGGCTATCGGTGGGCAATATGGTGAGGTGATAAGGCCATACAAATTTCCTCGCAGGTGTTGGGGAATGTTGGGTTATCAAGTGAAACAAAATGTGATGGGGATTCTAGTGTTAATAGATGAAACATAAAACAACAGTAAATGGGAGATCTCAAGTGCAAGAGTGACCATTATAATGCCATTATCCAAGAGCACAGCAGTTGGTTCAGTAAAACTAGCCTCCAAATGCTCAGAAAGATCATGGTTATAAGGCTATCTCCTTTACTAATAATTGACTCAACAAGCTCACTTATCAAAAATGCAAATAGGTCAGTATTTGCTGTGGAGGAGACGTGTAAAAAAAAAAAAAGGACATAAAACAAAGTGCAGCACTTCTAGAGTAATGCAAAATTAAACTAGGGTCAGGGGAAAAAACAGTTAGATAGATAGATAGATAGATAGATTGATTATAGAGTTCAAGGAATTTTTTGTGATTCATTCCTCTTGACAACCGTAATAGACTTGCATAGATTTAGGTTTTGCATGAAGTTCACTGGGCGAGTAAGTTGCTATTTGTGGTGTGCTTTTTTTTATGTAAAAGTGTGGGTTAACTGCTTTGTAATAATAACTAGATCTACTCTTTTCCTAAGCACAAATACTGACGCATCTAGTGTGATGTAGTTTACCACGTTGCCACACAGCAGGCAGCTGATCGGGAGACTTTGCTAGTGCTCAGTCTTGCTTCTAAGCTCAGCAGTCCTTTATTATTATTATTATTAATATAACTAGGGGGCTCTGCCCCCTGCTCACTTCGCTCGCCCACCCTCGGGTTTGGTTTACAATTACAATATACAATTTAAAGAGATTGTTCTTTTCACGGGAACTGTTACATATGCATTATTTTCACTTTTACTTTAAAACTTTTGTAAAAACAATACTTGTCCTTTATTTCTGGCCCTGGACGTGGTTAAATTGTAATTGTACATTTTTTTTCATAAGGCATAACTTATAGGCGTACCTGAAGACACTAAAAAAGAGCTGCCGCAGTCTGTTTCGCTCATTGGATAAAATAAATTATTTAAAAAAAAGTGAATCTGATAGTCCTGAAAACAACTTGATTCAGATTGGAACCTACCTAACTGATCTATAACTCTAAGGAAAATTCTATGTAGGTCATATGTTAATAATATGATTTTATAAGTTTTAATGTTTTTACATAATCCTTATTGAAAGTCAGTAGATAATGAAGAAAATTTTACCCCATCAGACTGTAATTTCTGCCTAAGTTACTACTCCGACAAGAAATGTTTTAGCCACAAAGTAGTAAGCTATCATCTGTCTGAGCCGTGAATTTTGATTGGCAACTTAAAATAATACTAAAATTGTGGCCAGATATAAGTGAAATATTTATTCTGGCCACAATTGTAGTGTCTTTTACCAAACAAAAATTGTAAAACTTACTCACTCACTCTCAGAAAGAAATAGAGAATGAGCTTCTACACCATGACATTACTGTATTGTGCTTTCTTGGCTCTCTCTTTCCTGTAATATTGTGAGCTCCGCTGCATTCACCTGTCTGCCTTAAGCGCATGTTATTCATTTTGCTGCAAAATGCACTCCTCCTTATTGAACAGATTAAGCTTAAGTAATTAACATTGATTAGAGCCTGTCAACTGAGTTATTTTCGATCTGATTTTCATTGGGTTCTGAGTTTTTCACTACAGTGTTAATGCCGGTAGCCATGGGATTTATGGCAAAATTGTGGTGACCAGTTAAGTAATTGGCTTTTTATGCATGTATGCAGGATTTGAACTTTACAAAATGCAATTTAGATCCAAACGGGTATGCAGCACAACAAAGGCAATGGAAAGCAACTTTTTTATGCCTGCTCTGTTGGAAATACAGTACTGTGAACTGTGTTGGAAAATGTTTTTAATTCTGTGAATGGTGACCAGTTGGTTAATAAACTGGATCATAAGCACAAACCAACCAAAATACAATTAGAGTATGTTTTTGGAAAACCATGTTTATGTCCATCCACACACGTTTTCAGACGTATATAGCTCTGGAGACCGTTTTAAGAAGTCTTTGTTAACAGGGGTTGAAAATGATGGGATAGTGATGAAGAAAGTTGAAAATATAGATAAATGTGAAAAAAAAATAGTCTATTCAAATTTAACATTATTACTTCTTATGTGTAACACTTAACACTAGCTTTTTAGCAAATGTCATCTGCCAAAAGACTGCTCAAATCTGAATTCTGTCCAGGTCACTCTGTGACGATTCAGCTGATGCTAGGTTGTCTGCAATTCCACCTGATTTAGGAGTATTTGCCATTTCAACCAGCTTGTTAATTATATTTGTATAAATATTATTTATATATTAGAAAGAGTAGCAACCCCTGCACTTATCTAATAGAGGTGGATCATCTTTTCTGTAAAAGGTTCTTGTACCGTTACTTTTGTTTCTGGCGTTTAAGCCAATTTTCCACCCATCTGCACATTGCTCCTGAAACTCCAAATTATTTTAGTTTCATTATCACTAGTCTCTCATTTTAATATCTTATGAACTGTTAAAACCTTTGTATATTCAGAGTACAAAATTGGCCTAGATGGGTTTAACAAGCCTAAAAAAAAGTCTATGGTTTGAGTAGGATTTACACTAATGTTATATCCTATGTCTTTTTGTCATTGCAATATAATCAGCAACTTGCTATTATTCAGTCCTTTTATTGCCATCAGTACAGTCCACTTGTTTGTGTCATCTGATATACCCCTAACATTATGTGGTACTGCTTCAGAGATGTGACAGTGTAATTGATCCTTTACATTGTCTTCCTAGCTATTCTTACAGCATTGAAGAACTTACAAGAGAAGATCCACTGCTTGGAGCAAGAGCGCATGCAGGCACAGGAAAACTTGCAGCGTCTCTCCAGAGAGACCTTGGAATATAAGAAAGTACATGATCATGAACAAGAGCACCGTGATGACAAAAAGTCACAGATAGCCAAACAAAATGCGGGTGTGTGTATCTGGCATTTCTGAACTTGCAACAGCTGTTTTATGCAATACTAAAGTATAAGCATGTACTAGAATATTTAATAAATGTTTTCCTCACTGCTTAGAACTGTCATTGCAACTGAAAGAAGCAGAATCACGTTGCAGTCTCCTGGAAAAGCAATTGGAGTATATGAGAAAAATGGTGCACAATGCAGAAGCAGACCGTACTTCTTTGTTAATGAGACAGGTATGAAATGATGCTTAAGTTTCAGCATGATTTATCTTGTTACAAACTTTGATATTTCTGTCTACGTACTTTTAGTGATTATGTGTTTTTGCTTTGCCTTTGCTATTTTCATAATTTGGTACTGAGTAATCGGTGTGAACAAAAGCCAAATCTGTAATTATTTGTTTTGTCACTTGGGAACAGATTATTTGTTCCTAGGTATATTTTAGCCACCTCCTTGGGTTTGTCCTTCTTGTTCATCCTCAAGATTGATGCTTGTTTTCAGATGTCCCTGGAGAGAGAGAAGTCTGCAAATCACTCAGACGTTCAGTCCAAGTTGGAGAAGTTGGACATCCTGGAAAGAGAGTATTGCAAACTTACAGCAACACAGAGACTTGCAGAGGTCAGTCGGTAGCAAATCCGGCTTTATGCTGTGTTGAAAATGTATTAGTTGTTAGTTGAAGTCTTGAATTTTTTTTATATATGCAGAGTAAAATAAGGGATCTAGAACAAAAGCTGTATGATGAAGAACACCACAGGAAATTACTGCAAGATAAAGCTGTCCAGGTATTGCTGATTTTCATCTTTCTAAAAGTGCAAGGACAGACTGGGTTGAAATGAGTACAGTATTGGGGGGGGGGTGTTTTGGTCAGGACAGTATAACCTGCATGTTTGCTCTCTTACATATATACATAACTAGAACACCTGAATAAGAACCCAGAACCAACAATGGCCTGCATGCACAAATTATTGCACCGTTTGTACCGGTTTGCATTTGTCACCTTAAAAGTTGTTCAGTACTGAACAACAGTGTAGCCTAAGGAACATGGCATTTTGTAATAAAACAAAGAATATTCTAGGGCTGGGCGATATGGCTCAAAATTCAAATTGCGATATTTTTGGACCAAAAGTCAATATACCATATGCAACGATATTTTTTTCCTATCTATTATTACTTAAAAAAGAAACCACGCATTTATATTGCTCTTTAGTTATTTACATGTAATTGCAAACTTACAAATTTACATCATAGGCATAAACCAAAATATACTCATTAATGCAAGAAACACATCTAAACATTTATGCAAGAAAGCCAGTTGTCTGAATATTAGGTGACGTAGGAGTAGATGCTTTATCTACTTTACTTTTTGCCTAAAAAAACTTAAAATAATAATGTTTCAATATGCTCTTTTTAAGCTATTTTTTGTAAACAAATAAAGCGTGGCAAGAACATGCATTCAGGTAACACAATTTCACAAATTTTGTGCAAGAAAGACAAGTCTGTCAACTGCCTCTGGCTTTAAAGATGCCCTGTGGCAGTTCACTGTGTTGCCACCTGTGCTAAATGCTCTTTCTGAGGGTAAACTAGTGGCCTGTATGCAGAGATATTTTTTGCAAGGCGACTGAGAGTTGGAAAGATTGGTTCATGCTCTTTCCACCATGCAAGTGGGTTTGTCTCAGTGTCAATTTCAGCTGCTTGTAGGTAGGTTGAAAGTTTAGCTTCAATTTTATCTCTGTTGGACAATGTCGATAAAGATGTTGGCCTCTTAAAGAAGCTACCAAGGCTTCGCTTCTCCTTTTTGGCTGGTGGTGGTGAAGCTTCAGCTGCTTCTGAAAGTTCTCCAGCTAAGTCAGGCTGGGCACTGGTCTCATCATGTTGAAGGGTCTCCACTTCAGACGCAACTCTGTGTTTGACCTCTTCATACTTTTCCCCAGGAATGTATGATCTTTTGAAATGTGGATCCAAAGAAGAAGCAATGTCTAGTAGTTGCTGGGTGGCAGGGTCATCAAATTACTCTCTCAGATAATCAAGAATTTTGGTGTTAATTGACGTAGTGAGCTCTGTGTCTTCTGGCTGGTGAGCCAAGATGCTGGTTTGAAAAAGGTTTAGCACTGGCTTAACATAGGACTGAGCTGAGAGTGCATCTGTAAATTCCAGGAGGTGGTCTGTGGTGTTATGGGTCCACAGCTCGTTGAGCAAAGGCCATTTTAAATAAATAATCACCGCACCCGAGGTGGCTTCGTGAGGGGGTCGTTGTTGTAGCAAGCCGCGGGTCAGTTGGCGATGTGGGCTTTTCTCACCGAGTGCACAGGTGAGGAACTGCCCACAACCGTGATTGCTCCCGTGGCTAATGCTGCAGCTGCGATGGCCCCTCGCGTTATAAAAAAAGAAGCGCGAGTCGGTTTTGGGAGGATGAAAAAAAGATCAAGATCAGAGAGAAAGGAAAAGGGAGAGGAAACGAAAGAGGACGGAGGTTACCGGGAGCGAATGAGGAAGCAGGTCGGTGTGTGAGAGAGAGAGAGAGAGAGCGCGAACGAGCGCTCACGGGCAGCTGCGAGGGCCTGGGGTGTTGGGCCTCCACCCAGGCGTTGGAGTTAGATGTCGCTCCCGCTGAGCAATCAGGTAGTGGGAGTGACCAAAGGAAGGCGACTGGCCGCAGAGAAGCCACGGAAAGGCAGCGGAAGTCGGGAGACTTGGTGCTGGAATCCTCAACGTGGGCGACCTGGCCGTTGTGGGAATCCAAGTCTCTGAGGCTGGGATGAGTGCCGCCTGAAGCCAGGGTTTGGGAGGTCTCCAGTCTCGAGAGTGAGATGTAGAGGGCAGCTGCAGAGAGCGTCTCGCCTGCTGCAAAGCCCAACCAGGAGAAGCAGGTGAAACGCTAGCACAAAAGAAGGCACCGAGGTGGTTGTTGTTGTTTTTAAAAAAACTGCTCCCTAAAGAACATTTTAAACCTCTTCTTTTAAAGGATTGTTTTTTTTCTATTTTAACCTGCACGTTCTTTTAATAGATTATTTATTTAATGAAGAACTTTTGAATGAACTGCACTATTTATTTGAACACTGTTTTGTTGACTGTTTTTAATAAAAGCACTGTTGCACTTTTTGCACCACCCCTTGCTCAATTGTTTATTTGCCTTCACTGACTAGCTCACTCGGTTTCATTATCGACGGTGTTGGGTTCAAGGGTTCCCAAAATCGGATGGGAGTGTGGAGCCAGAACCTACATCGTCACAGGGTCGAATAGCTTTATCAGTTGACTCTAGTACATCTATGTCCTACCATGTAAGTGCCAGATGTCTGGTTTTCTTGTCAGATGAGAGAACTTGGGTGATGGCCCTCTCTTGTTCCAACACTCTCTGTATCATTGCTGCCCTTGACCCCTATTTTTGTATGGGATTCTGTTATGAGCTGATGGGTAGGCAGATTGAGTTCTTTCTGTGTTGCGGTCAAATCCCTTCTTTTTTTCCAGCTGAAGGAAAAACATGCAACAATTCTTTTGCATACAACAATTGCCCGTTCAATGCAGGGATCTCTCATGCTTCTCTCTAAAACCAAACACAAATTACAGTCTTATTAATTATTTACATTATTATTAATTAATAATATTTCTCATACACACTATTATTTACGTTTATTTACTGTTTCTTAGCATATTTATTATTTAATTTAACATACAGTGCATCCGGAAAGTATTCACAGCGCATCACTTTTTCCACATTTTGTTATGCTACAGCCTTATTCCAAAATGGATTAAATTCATTTTTTTCCTCAGAATTCAACACAGAACACCCCATAATGACAACGTGAAAAAAGTTTACTTGAGGTTTTTGCAAATTTATTAAAAATAAAAAAATTGAGAAAGCACGTGTAAATAAGTATTCACAGCCTTTGCCATGAAGCTCAAAATTGAGCTTGGGTGCATCCTGTTTCTCCTGATCATCCTTGAGATGTTTCTGCATCTTAATTTGAGTCCACCTGTGGTAAATTCAGTTGATTGGACATGATTTGGAAAGGCACACACCTGTCTATATAAGGTCCCACAGTTGACAGTTCATGTCAGAGCACAAACCAAGCATGAAGTCAAAGGAATTGTCTGTAGACCTCCAAGACAGGATTGTCTCGAGGCACAAATCTGGGGAAGGTTACAGAAAAATTTCTGCTGCTTTGAATGTTTCAATGAGCACAGTATCCTCCATCATCCGAAAGTGGAAGAAGTTCAAAACCACCAGGACTCTTCCTAGAGCTGGTCAGCCATCGAAACTAAGCGATCGGGGGAGACGGGCCTTAGTCAGGGAGGTGACCAAGAACCCGATGGTCACTCTGTCAGAGCTCCAGAGGTCCTCTGTAGAGAGAGGAGAACCTTCCAGAAGGACAACCATCTCTGCAGTAATCCATCAATCAGGCCTGCATGGTAGAGTGGCCAGATGGAAGCCACTCCTTAGTAAAAGGCACATGGCAGCCCACCTGGAGTTTGCCAAAAGGTACCTGAAGGACTCTCAGACCATGAGAAACAAAATTCTCTGGTCTGATGAGACAAAGATTGAACTCTTTCGTGTGAATGCCAGGCGTCACTTTGGAGGAAACCAGGCACCGCTCATCACCAGGCCAATACCATCCCTACAGTGAAGCATGGTGGTGGCAGCATTATGTTGTGTTTCAGCGGCAGGAATTGGGAAACTAGTCAGGATAAAGAGAAAGATGACTGCAGCAATGTACAGAGACATCCTGGATGAAAACCTGCTCCAGAGCGGTCTTGACCTCAGACTGGGGTGACGGTTCATCTTTCAGCAGGACAACGACCCTAAGCACACAGCCAAGATATCAAAGGAGTGGCTTCAGGACAACTCTGTGAATGACCTTGAGTGGCCCAGCCAGAGCCCAGACTTGAATCCGATTGTACATCTCTGGAGCGATCTTAAAATGTCTGTGCACCGACACTTCCCATCCAACCTGATGGAGCTTGAGAGGTGCTGCAAAGAGGAATGGGCGAAACTGGCCAAGGATAGGTGTGCCAAGCTTGTGGCATCAGATTCAAAAAGACTTGAGGCTGTAATTGCTGCCAAAGGTGCATCGACAAAGTATTGAGCAAAGGCTGTGAATACTTACGTACATGTGATTTCTCAGTTTTTTTTATTTTTAATACATTTGCAAAAACCTCAAGTAAACTTTTTTCATGTTGTCATTATGGGGTGTTGTGTGTAGAATTCTGAGGAAAAAAATGAATTGAATCCATTTTGGAATAAGGCTGTAACATAACAAAATGTGGAAAAACTGATGCGCTGTGAATACTTTCCAGATGCACTGTATTTCTCATACGTGCACACACACACTTTACATTTATTATTATAAATTTCTTATATTTATTACATGTTCTTATTTATTTTCAAACATTTCTCATACACGCACGCACTTAGTGATGGGCATTTCGGCTCTTTTTAGTGAGCCGGATAATTTTGCCCAGCTCACTAAGAATCGGCTCTTTCAGCTCCCAAACGCCTCTTCATTTTCCCACTCCAGCCTTTTATAATTTAGCCAAATTTAGCATTTTTCTGACCCATGATTAGTTGTTTGCACTTAGTGTTTCGCTACAAACACTACAGACATCGGTTCCAAAAAACGGGAATTGGCTCCCACTGTTCACTAAAAAGAGCCGGCTCAAAGAACTGTTTCGTTCGTGATCGAAACATTAGTAGCACGCACACACACGCCATACCAATCGCCAGATTCAGCCAGTGACCAAAGCACTGCAGTCTCTTCCATTTGTTCAGATCAACGGCTTTAATCACATTTGCAGAGTTATCCGTGGTAATGCACACTTGACGCGTGTCGTCTAAATTCCACAATTTAAGTGCATCTTTGAGCCCCAGCGCAATCGTTTCTCCAGTATGGTCATCTGGTGCAAATCCTGTCTGAAGACAAACGCTTCTTATCTCCCAGTTGTTAATAAAATGAACCGTTAGGGCTCATTTATACTTCACGCTCAGAACGCGTACGCGTCCGCATAATGGCTGCCACGCGTTCCCAGCGTTCATTTCACGCGTCCTCTGAGCAGGTCCTCAGAAATTAACGCGACGCGTGCGCGAGTTGCAGTACCAGCAAAAAGTCAGGGGGGCAGTGTGCTAAAAGTCGGAACGTGACGTCAGAGTCTCTGTTTACTATCTACATGTGACAGCAAGCCTTTATGGAGATCCTTCGGGGATCGATGTGCGCACTTTGCTGTTTGATGAATGGCTCAAATACAGCGCTATACATTATGTAGCCGATGTGAAGTTGCAAAAAAAAAAATAGACGGCACAAAAGATGGTATATGAGACTTTTAAAATGTATCGTGTCATTTATATATGTCTTTTTTATTTTTTAATTTTGCAACTTAACAACAGCAACATAAATGTATAGCATTATATTTGAGCCACTGAGAAAAAAATAAAGGACACGGTGAAAACGTGTACTTTGTGATTAAAGTGGAAATTTCGGCTTTAATCTCGAAATTTCCACTTTAACCTCGTAGTTTACTTTATCATTAAAGCAGACGGTCGCAAACGTCATCCCAGTTTTTAATCGCTACGAGCTTCTTGGACCTGACAGCAGGTAAAGTAAAACAATAAAAAATAGATGGCACAAAAGATGGTATGTGAGACTTTTAAAATGTATCGTGTCATTACGATCGGGAATATGTGACGCTTGAATATAAAAGCACCACGAATGCATCTGTATGTCGGCATTTTGCTTCAGCAGCGGAAAGCAGCAATAGATCGCCAAACAGAACAAATTAAATGTATGATATTCCAACTCTCTGCGCATTTAGAATCTTTAGATTTATACTTGATATCACTTTCATGATGAAATGCATTAAAATGTGTATGTTACATTTTACATATAATTTCGTTTAAATAATGAATACTGTTAATAAATACATACATGGGGGAATAATTACACACATGGGGGTGTCACAGTGGCGGAGCGATAGCACTGCTGTCTCGCAGGGAGTTGTGTTGCTGGTATTCCACACTGTGCTCCGGTTTCCTTCCAAAGATATGCAGATTTGGGGATTTGGTGCCGCTAAAATGACGCTAGTGTATGTGTGTGCCTGTATTCATTTTGCGATGAGCTAAGGCCTCGTCAAGGGGCTGTTTCTCACTCGTGCCCAATGCTTCCTGGAATGGACACATACATCCCTAGATTTATGGATTTAATCAATAAACATCCTTTTTTTGAGATATATTGCGGTAAGGTGTTATCGGAATTTAATAGGTGTTCTAGGCAATTCACAACACAGAGAAGCCGAACATGTTCTCACCACGATAATATCTCGCACTGCCACCTGGTGGATTCCTCCAGATTTACGTAAAGAACGCGCGCAAGTATAAACACTTCAACGATTGCGTAGCAGGAGCGTCCGCTGCAGCATGCGTCGCGTGAAGTATAAATGAGCCCTTAGGCTCATGTATGGTTGCATGGTACGATTAGTCCACAGATCGGATGTGGTGGAGAAGTGGCGAACATTCTGAAGCTGATTCAGAATTTTCTCCTTTACCTCGTTGTATAATTTGGTCAGCGCATCTTCGACAAAGTATTTCCGACTGGGAATTACATATTTGGGATCAATCGTTCTCAGTAGTTTCTGAAATCTGTGTTTTTTGACAGTGGCATGTTACTGCAGCTACTATTTCCTTCCATTTGGGGCTTGTTTTTTTTTATACGGTATGCAACGAGAGAACGTTGCCGCCAGCGTGATTTGTTTTGCAGCAGGGATGGGTTTTGTTGCGTTTTGAGCAGAGTTCTCGCGAAGTTTGATACATTCTTTGTACTTCGTAACATGTTTTTTTTTCAAATGATTGAAGAAGTTTGAGGTGTTGCCGCTCTTTGTTCCTACTTCCCTCTTACAAAGTTTACATATAACAGTCTTTTGTTCTGTATCATTTTGTCTAAAGCCAAACCATTTCCAAACAACGGAGGTCACATTTGTACCTTTTTTTGGCACCAAATCATCGCTGATAGCCGTACTCGTTTCTGCCTCCGTCTCCGCCATTGTTGTTACTGTTTAAGATAAGCAGGAGGCGGGGTTTAATCACAATGACTGCATTTAGGATGTTTTTCAATTAGCAGAAATAACGCACTACACACTTGTAGTGTTTAATAAAACATATTACATAATATATCGCGATAGGTTTGTTTTCAAACGATGCATTAAAAAATATTGTTCATATAGTGCCACTCGATATATTGCACAGGCCTAGAATATCCGTAGTCCTGCTCCACTGACAGACTGAGGAGATCGTTCCTCCCCCACACTATGCGACTCTTCAATTCCACCCAGGGGGGTAAATGTTAACATTATACAAAGTTGTTGTCTGTTATACCTGCATTGTTATCACTCTAATTTAATATTGGTTTTTATCAGTGTGCTGCTGCTGGAGTATGTGAATTTCCCCTTTGGGATTAATAAAGTATCTATCTATCTGTCTATCTATCTGTCTATTCGAAGGATCAACACAAACTGGTAACAGCAAATATTCCAATGAATGTTTTGATGGCTTTTCTGTTTTATTAAAGAAAGTGTTTCATTTACAGTCAATTACAGGTTTTATTGAAATTACAAGTATTATGATTTTGTTTATTTTCAATTTAGTTACAGACTGGTTTAGAAGCTAATCGGATTTTGCTGCAGTCAATTTCCCCTCCACCACCAAAGACCAAGAAAACCAAAAAGAAGAAAAACACAATTCAGGTGTGGGGCTATGTTTGCTATATTTAAAGTGCTTAAATTGTCTTTTTAAAAGTTTTATTTTATTATTTTTATTTTTTAATTCTAGAAGTCCCCACATTTATTAAACTCGCATACACAGCAGCATTATCGGTTCAGTTTGAGAGATGTTCCGTTTGTGGCAGGAAAGGTAAGTTGCGCAGAACTGTTTATTTCCTTCTAAAATGAAATGGTTTACTTGTCTTTTTGAATCCGTTAAAAAAAAAAAAAATAGAACTGGAAATTGAGGTTATGATTTAATAGAGAAATTATGAGTTAGGGGTATATGTCAGCGTTGGAAGGAGAATTGAACATGGGCAGAACGTATCTCTTAAGGTTGTTCATCAGTTATTTAATCTCACTAGCAAAAACATCTAGTAGAAAACATAAAACTGAGAATTAATGATTGATTGATTAACACTAGAATTGCCAGAGCCTACGAAAAAACTCGTAATTCTGTCCCACCTTAAACTGCTTCTTAAATCCCTTCACACCTCTCCGCCAGCGTCCTTTGTCTTCTAAATGTGCTGATAAAGAGAAGCCGGCTATTCCATCCCCCCACCAATTTAGAGCGTGCACGAACTTCAGCTTGATTGAGTATCTGGGAGTGAAGTGGAGTTTTAGAGTGGAAATAATAGAGCGTTATTTGGAACACACGCATTTCATGTCAGTTCCGTTTCTACAGTAATCTGTGTCAACACATTGTTAAAACTGAAACGTTTTTTATATTCTAGTAGTAGATGACAAAATGTAGACATAAACTATATAGTGTATGAAGCCTGAAGTCCAAATAGCAAAGAAACATTTTCACAAGAATAACACAATTGCTTTTATTCAAAATATAACTGCAGAAACAAAAAGCCGCCTTAACATGCGACATTGACAGCAGTTTATTGTAATTTCCTCCGTGGTTTAATAGACTCAGCCCCCGCTTGGGAATCAAGAGGTCACGAGTTCGATCCTGCGCCCCTCCGTTTTGAGAAGTAAACTGCTCTTAGTCTTACTGTTTTGAATAAAAGCATACATTTGATTTCAGTCTGTAACAGCCGGTGCAATTTATGATCCTTGTAAAGGTTAGCTTTTTTTTTAATTCACTTTTCATTCTCTCAGTCGCGTTCAGAATCAATCCATACAACCCCATCTGACACGGCTGTTTTCACTAAAGGCGCTATAGCTCTGCAGTGTACCACGATGCATACTAACGCCAACCCAACCCAATCCACCCCCTACCCCCCGCATTCCCAGGGTTCAGACAAACGCTGGCGAAGCTGCCTTCTTCGTATCTCACCGTCACTTGCTTTTCTTTTTATTCAGTTTTATTGAGTGTTCCTGCCAGTCCCGCATGTTGCTGTATGCTGTTTCTTTTGTACTCCAGGACATGCAGAGGAAAGAATGGTAAAGACCAGTAACTTCGGCGCTATATGCAATCATCAGACACTCCCCATCTGCCCGTGTCGTTCAAACACAGGAACATATATTGGTGTAAAAGTATAACAAAAGTGCACTTTTATTCAAGTGCACTTTTTCCATCGCCTTTTCCTGTAAGAAGCAATGTACACACTTCTCTCTATGCTGTGGTTTCTATTACACACCTGAAAGAAAGAGACAATACATGTGAAAATATCCAGCATACAGCAACATGCGGGACTGGCAGGAACACTCAATAAAACTGAATAAAAAGAAAATCAAGTGACGGTGAGATACGAAGAAGGCAGCTTGCCAGCGTCTGTGTGTCAGAACCGGTGGGGGCGTTAGTATGCATCGTGGTACAACGCAGAGCTATAGCGCGTCTGTATTCTGTTTCTTTTGTACTCCAGGGCATGCAGAGGAGAGAATAGTAAAGAGCAGTAAGTTCGGCGCTATATGCAATCATCAGACACTCCCCATCTGCCCGTTGTTTTGTTATACTTTTCAATACTTTTATACTGCTCAAGCGGGCATGCTCAAAAATACATGTAATGCCACGAAAAGTGCACGCAGACACTTCATTTCAAACAAAACAAGTGCACTTTTATTCAAAACTACCTGTATAACCGAAGAAAAAAGAAAGCAAGTTACAGTAGGCGATTGATACGACAGCTTGCATGGTGCAATGCTAAGAAGTGCAGATTTTCATTCCGTGCTATATAAAATCATCACATTCAAATATTAACAGTTCCCACACACCCAAGGACCGTCCTTCCTACATTTACGACACGTTACTTGTTGCCGTGTACACACCTCTCTGTGCTATGGTTTCTATTACACTGAATGAGCACCTGACACTGTACTTTCTTCCCTGGGGAAGGTCCGCATCAGAGAATTTCCAGTTCCTGCATAAATTCACACCCGATCTGACGCTGTTCGTTTTCAAATAATATTGCATTAGTGCGATTATATTTTCACATATATTGTCTCTTTCTTTCAGGTGTGTAATAGAAACCACAGCATAGAGAGAAGTGTGTACATTGCTTCTTACAGGAAAAGGCGATGGAAAAAGTGCACTTGAATAAAAGTGCACTTTTGTTATACTTTTACACCAATATATGTTCCTGTGTTTGAGCGACACGGGCAGATGGGGAGTGTCTGATGATTGCATATAGCGCCGGTTACTGGTCTTTACCATTCTTTCCTCTGCATGTCCTGGAGTACAAAAGAAACAGAATACAGCAACATGCGGGGACTGGCAGGAACACTCAATAAAACTGAATAAAAAGAAAAGCAAGTGACGGTGAGATACGAAGAAGGCAGCTTCACCAGCGTTTGTGTGTCAGAACCGGGTGGGGGGTTGGCGTTAGTATGCATCGTGGTACACTGCAGAGCTATAGCGCGTCTTTAGTGAAAACAGCCGTGTCAGATGGGGTTGTATGGATTGATTCTGAACGCGACTGAGAGAATGAAAAGTGAATAAAAAAAAAGCTAACCTTTACAAGGATCATAAATTGCACCGGCTGTTACAGACTGAAATCAAATGTATGCTTTTATTCTAAAACAGTAAGACTAAGAGCAGTTTACTTCTCAAAACGGAGGGGCGCAGGATCGAACTCGTGACCTCTTGATTCCCAAGCGGGGGCTGAGTCTATTGAACCACGGAGGCAGTTACATTAAACTGCTGTCAATGTCGCATGTTAAGGCGGCTTTTTGTTTCTGCAGTTATATTTTGAATAAAAGCGCAATTGTGTTATTCTTGTGAAAATGTTTCTTTGCTATTTGGACTTCAGGCTTCATACATTATATAGTTTATGCCTACATTTTGTCATCTACTACTAGAATATAAAAAACGTTTCTGTTTTAACAATGTGTTGACACAGATTACTGTAGAAACGGAACAGACATGAAATGCGTGTGTTCCAAACAACGATCTATTATTTCCACTCTAAAACTCCACTTCACTCCCAGATACTCAATCAAGGCATGAGCTGAGAGAAGTTCGTGCACGTTCTAAATTGGTGGGGGGATGGAATAGCCGGCTGCTCCAAGCTTCTCTTTATCAGCACATTTAGAAGACAAAGGACGCTGGCGGAGAGGTGTGAAGGGATTTAAGAAGCGATTTAAGGTGGGACGGAATTACGAGTTTTTCGTAGGCTCTGGTAATTCTAGTGTTAAAATGGAATTTCAGATTTTCAGTCATGTGATACATACTCTGATATGTGAACACATTAAATGATGTTTTGAAATGTGTAGCACAGACATCCTATAGATGTTTTGTTCTATTGTTTATTGTTTAGATGACATGTTCAAATGAGGCATTTTATATAATTTGATTTATCTTACACCTCAATGTATGAAGAAGAAGTAATGAACAAGCATTGAGTTATCCTCCTTCAGGTTTCTAGGTAGTAGTGTACAGAGCCAAGGTAAATTATAGAGTTATCTTTTTTTTTTTTTTTTTTTTTTGTTCAAGAGTCTGCTTGTGTATTGTTTCTTCCAGTTCAATCTTAACTGTCAGTCTTGTTTGGAATATATGCTTGTTGCCGTTTGTTAATTGAACAATTTTTAAATATGAATTGTGTAATGAATTTCTTTTAATTTAATTTCCTGATATCACTCTCCAAAGGTCTTGATGAAGGTGTGTGTGTGTGTGTGTGTGTGTGTGTGTATGTGTATAGATATATAAAATTTATATATTAGGGCTGTCAAAGTAAATGCATTAAAGTAAGCAGTTTTCCAAAATATAATGCATTTTATTTTCTTAATCGTGCGAATCGACACTCCTTGCCAATAGATTTCAAACTGTGGTGAGGTTAACATTATTAAAACAAGTCAATTCCAATTTAAAACATTTTTAAATTGCTTAAGTGTTCAATAAACATACAGGTAATTGAAAATGTTCTTCAGTCTTTACATAAAAGTAATTCTATATCAATATAGCGATACTTGAGAGCATCAGTTGGTACACAAAAAGTAGTCAGGTGGTATGCAAGGGAAAAAACGGAGTCCCCATGCTAATCTGTGGTTCGATTCCCATGCTGCATCTCACAGTGCTCCTGCTAAGAAACTCCACTCTTTTCCCCTCCCCGTCTCCATTGGCCATGTCAAATCAAAGTACCATGTAAGTAACTGAAGTGTTTTTGTTTTGTATACAGTATTCATAGTTGTTTTTTTTTTTTTTGGGTGCCAAGAGCTAATATTGGAAGTTATAGTGGTTAAGGCTTTGTACCTAGAACTTCAAACCATAATGTTGTGGGTTCATATCATGCTAATGACACTGTGTGACCATGAGCAAGTCACTTCACCTGCCTGTGCTCCAATTGGAAACAAAAAAGGAGCATAAGTAATATTGATGAGTGAACGCTGCACAGTTTGCTTCACTGTGAGCTTGGTGAAATTCTGAAAATGTTCAGGAACTTCGCTGAACTCCACAAAATGCATTTAAGTCAATCAGGAAGAAGGGATTGAACTAGTTTTGACTGGGGTATAATAGTGCAAAGCTGTTTTAATTACCCATTGACCAAAATGTCATCTGAGTTGTGAGGCAGCAATGCTAACCACTGTGCCATTGCACCTCAAGCAACAAAAGACATGGATGGAACAATAACCTCAAGCTAGCAAGTAGTAAACAAATTACACAATAGCAGTCACATGCTTTAGATCCCCTCAGTTTTCCTGACTTTTCATCAAATGTAATCTGTTGAAATGCAATGACCTAAAATGGTTAAAAGGTAAGCAATAAACAGCCAGAGGTTTGAATTTAAAGTTTAGGTTAGCAAAAACTGAAAAAAGAAATATAATATTACAAATGGGCATTCTTCAGGAAACAACTAATATGTTACAACCTGTAGATGTTCTGCAGAGATTAAAGTAAATTAGGCCTTGTAAGTTGAAGCAAAACAATTTGCACAGGTATCCCAACTTCTGTTGATTACTTAAAAACCCTGTGTCTGTCTTAAAGCAGAGTTGGAACAGACTGTTACTACACTGTCTGAAGTACTAGGTGGACAATACTCCAGTGATAATGGCAAGAAAAGAAGAATTAACAAACAAAATGAGTCCAAGTATTATCACCCTTAGAAGTGTTGGCCTTTGATTTTTATTTATTTATCTTTTTTGCAATTTCTCTAAATGAAAGTGCCAGTAAGTACAATGTCCTACACAATCCAAATGCAATTGGAAATTGGAAGAAACTCTGATAGGAAGAGACCCAAAGTCACAACCCAATCAGAAGACAAGTTTCTCAGGTTCACCAGCTTGCATGAGAGGTGCCTCACAACACAATAGGTTCAAGCACAGCTTGACAGTAGTCAAAAAAAAGCAGGTCTTAGTTTCTACTTTGAAGAGGAGACTTTGTGTCACAGGTTTGACAGGGCGAGTAGCAGTAAGAAATCCATTCATTAAAGGACAAAATAGGGCCTTGAAATACCGGCAGTGGACAACTGCAGACTGGACAAAGTCTCCTCTGCACAGTAGAAACTGACACTTGGGTTTTGACCACTGTTAAGGTGTGCTTGAAGCTGATGTGCTGTGAATGAAAGGCCTACACGTCTAAGGGTAATAATAATTGTGCTCATGGAATTCCAGTTTTTGTTAACACATTAGCCATGTGACAATCGGCAGCTGTCTAGTTCCATTGCTAGAAGTGATGACCTAACTGCAGCTGGAATGTCTTTTTAGTTTCTAGTCTGTTGGAGATGCTTTGCACTTTTTTTCTTCCACAAAGAAGATTGAAATATCTTGTAAATAGTAGTAAATCTTTCCTTATTATTTCACAGGTTTATGTGCGTTTTATTTTTCAGGGAGGTGGAATGCTCCTTTTAAGGTTTACTTTGCATGGTAGCTCATTAGCCATGCAGTGCCGCACTGCACAGGGATCAGTGTTATGAGGGGGTGCTGAAAAATTCCAACTCCAACCAACTTCCTAAATTCAGATTGTTATTTTGTAAAGTGTAAATTTGCAGCTGTTTGTACCTATGTTTTGACATTGTTTCAGATCATTGAGTGAATCATGTCAATGAAAATTGTGGAATTTTTAAATGTGGAACTCTGAGCTGTCATTAAGTTCCTATTCCTGCAGAAGAAAACTCCAAAGGAAATCCATGAATGTATGATGCAAAAAGTGAGTGGCAAGTGTCCATCGTATTTCGCTGCAAACTTTCTGATTTTTTTTTTTTTAAACAATTGCTGAGACCCTACACATATCCAGGGAATGCATTTATAATCCTTGAGAGCTCAGTATGCTGAAGCTGATGGCCAGGTAGGAGCCTGAATGTTTGAATACTAATAAGCAACAACATCGAGTGAACAATTCCAATTTGATTTTGTGGCATTTTCAGCGAGCGTGTGGCAACATTTTAGACTAATAACTGTTGATAAAAAATGGTTACACCACTGTGACCATGAGACAAAACAACAATCCATGCAATGGTGGCACTCAAGTACTGCAAGGCCAAAGAAATTCAAAACCCAAACGTTAGCAGGAAAGGTCATGGCTGCAGTGTTTTGGGATTAGGAAGAATCTGTCTCTTTTTTCTGTCCTCCCTGGCCATTGCACCTTACTTTATTCTTTGTTAATTAGTATTATCTATCTTGTAAAGCACTTTGAGCTGTGTAATTTGTATGAAAACATGCTATATAAATAAATTATGTTGTTGTTGTCTTCCGAGGGGCCAAACAGTTGATACAGAATACCGCTTTAGCTTGCTGTACTGATTAAATGAGGCATTGAAAGAAAAAAGAGGAAAGCTGCGGAAAGGAGTTCAGTTTTTTCAAAACAATGCAACTGCTCACAAGGCTGGAAAGACAATGAATGTTTTGATGAAGTTGGGGTTTGACTGCATAGGCCATCCACCCAGTTTGAAACAGTTTATTTTCGAGTGGTTCGGAGGTGAGAGGAGTAGTTATTTCAGTGACCAGACATCAGACTTTTTTTGGAAGGGTTACATAGTGTGTTGAACTTTAGGGTAAATATATTGAATAATTTCATGGCTAAATGTCATTCTCTTCTTGGTTGGGCATAGTATTTTTCGGCACCCCCATTGTGTGTGTGTGTGTGTGTCTGTATATGTATATATAAAATATAGTGCCCCCCCACTATTATTGGAACCCCTTGTAAAAAGTAGTAAGACGGGTTACAAAAAAATCACTGCTGACGAACCATCATCTTGCACTGAAAAAATGAGAACATATGACTTTTAATTGAAACAAGTTCATTCAAAGAAAAACAAAGCCCTCATCAGGAAATACATATTTTTAACAAGAACACATGTGCCACAATTGTTGACACCCTTGGAAATGAATGTGAAACTATGTAACTGAAGCATGATTTACATTTAAATTGGGCATTAAGTTGATTGGAATGTATAGGAACTGTCATTTTTTTTCAGTGCAAGATGACGGGTCTTCAAGAAACAGTGAATTCTTTCTAACCCTTATTAATTTTTACAAGGAGTGCCAATGATAGTGGAGGGCACTGTGTGTGTGTGTGTGTGTGTGTGTGTGTGTATATATATCTTATCTATCTATATATATATCTATCTATCTATATATATATACAGTAATCCCTCCTCGATCGCGGGGGTTGCGTTCCAGACCCCCCGCGATAGGTGAAAATCCGCGAAGTAGAAACCATATGTTTCTATGGTTATTTTTATATATTTTAAGCCCTTATAAACTCTCCCACACTGTTTATAAATATTCCCCGCAGAGTTATACAGCATAATCCCTTTGTATTCTCTTAGATATTAGGTAAGATTCATTGAAATTATGTATATAAACACACTGTTTATATACAGTAAAACCTAAATATTATTTTAAAGATATTGAGTGTCTCCGATATCACATGTTACAGCCATTACGATAGACATGCCACCAGCAATAAATACGTACAATGCAACAAAAATAGTATACAGTAAATGTGTGTGTACAGTGACACTAAACGCATTACATGTACTAAGTACTGTAAGTAGAAAATTAATTATGGTTACTCACCAACAATGACACAATGACTTGTCCGATAACAATGAGTTTTATTTTACTGCACAACAAAGGAGAGCAGCCCTTAAAGGAGCCACTTCAGGCGATTGTGTAGCACTGCCATTGTTCTTCTTCTGGCAGCCTTCAATCCAAATCCCTAAAGCAGATTCCATCCAGACTACTGCCTTATTACATCCACTTACAACTTGTTCTGCACCCTGGTTAAAAGGACACTGCGGCCGTAGATCTTATATTCCTTTCCTACTTTTTAAATAAAAAGAATCGTAGCCTTCAACAAATCCAAAGCGTTTACCTTTTCGCAATCGTTAACATCTTCCGTTTGCGCTTGGGCACAGCCCCTGAAGCAGTAGCAGATCGTTTTGAAGCCATAATGAAGGGCTTGACTATGCACAAAGATAAACACAAAAGAGCACAACTCTTTACACAGTAAAACACGTTGATGCTGAATGAGCGAGACGAGACTTCCTGGTTAACCCTGCATTCAGCAGGCAGGAACTTAACTGCGTGCTCTGATTGGTTAGTTTCTCAGTCATCCGCCAATAGCGTCCCTTGTATGAAATCAACTGGGCAAACCAACTGAGGAAGCATGTACAGGAAGTAAAAAGACACATTGTCCGCAGAACCGCGAAGCAGCGAAAAATCCACGTTATATATTTAGTTATGCTTTCATATAAAATCCAGCGATAGAGCGAAACCGCGAAAGTCAAAGCGCGATATAGCGAGAGATTACTGTATATCTATATATATATATATATATATATATATATATATATATATATATATATATATATATATATATATCTATATAAACTGCTTAAAAAAATTAAAGGAACACTTTGAAAAAGCATCAGATCTCAATGGGAAAAAGAAATCCTCCTGGATATCTATACTGATATAGACTGGGTAATGTGTTAGGAACGAAAGGATGCCACATCGTTTGATGGAAATGAAAATGATCAACCTACAGAGCCCTGAATTCAAAGACGACCCAAAAATCAGAGTGAAAAAATTATGTGTCAGGCTAGTCCATTTTGCCAAAATTTAATTGCAGCAACTCAAGGCCTCAAGGCACTTTGTATGGCCCCTGTGTTCTTGTATACATGCTTGACAACATCGGTGCATGCTTCTAATGAGATGACAGATGGTGTTGTGGGGGATCTCCTCCCAGATCTGGACCAGGGCATCACTGAGCTCCTGGACAGTCTGAGGTGCAACCTGGTGGCATTGGATGGACCAAAACATAATGTCCCAGAGGTGTTCTATTGGATTTAGGTCAGGAAAGTGTGGTGGCCAGTCAATGGTATCAATTCCTTCATCCTCCAGGAACTGCCTGCATACTCTCACCACATGAGGCCAGGAATTGTCGTGCACCAGGAGCCACTGTACCAGCATAGGGTCTGACAATGGGTCCAAAGATTTCATCCTGATACCTAATGGCCGCCAAGGTGCCTTTGTCAAGCCTGTAGTGGTCTGTGTAACCCTCCATGAATATGCCTCCCCAGACAATCATTAACCCACCACCAAACTGCTCATGCTGAATGATGTCACAGGCAGCATAATGTTCTCCATGGCTTCTCCAGACCCTTTCACTTCTGTCACGTGCTCAGGGTGAACCTGCTCTCATCTGTAAAAACACAGGGCACCAGTGGTGCATCTGCCAATTCTGGTATTCTATGGCGAATGCCAATCGAGCTGCATGCTGCTGGGCAGTGAGCTCAGGGCCCATTAGAGGACATGGGGCCCTTGGGTCACCCTCATGAAGTCTTTCTGGTTGTTTGGTCAGAGACATTCACACCAGTGGCCTGCTGGAGGTCATTTTGTAGGGCTCTGGCAGTGCTCATCCTGTTCCTCCTTGCCCAAAGGAGCAGATACTGGTCCTGCTGATGGGTTATGGACCTTCTATGGCCCTCTCCAGCTCTCCTAGAGTAACTGCTTGTCTCCTAGAATCTCCTCCATGCCCTTGAGACTGTGCAGGGAGACACAGCAAACCTTCCGGCAATGACACGTATTGATGTGCCATCCTGGAGAAGTTGGACTACCTGTGCAACCTCTGTAGGGTCCAGGTATCGCCTCATGCTACCAGCAGTGACACTGACTGTAGCCAAATGCAAAACTAGTGAAGAAACAGTCAGAAAAGATGAGGAGGGAAAAATGTCAGTGGCCTCCACCTGTTAAACCATTCCTGTTTTGGGGGTCATCTCATTGTTGCCCCTCTAGTGCATCTGTTGTTAATTTCATTAACACCACAGGAGCTGAAACTGATTAACAACCCCCTCTGCTACTTAACTGACCAGATTAATATCCCATAAGTTTCATTGACTTTACGCTATACTCTGATTAAAAAGTGTTCCTTTAATTCTTTTGAGCAGTATCTATCTATCTATCTATATATATATATATATATATATCTATATATATATATCTATATATATATATCTATATATATATATCTATATATATATCTATATCTATCTAGATAGATCGATAGATATCTCTAGATAGATAGATAGAGATATATATATATATATGTATGTGTGTATATATATATATATATATAAATAGATTGTGGAACGAGCCCCAGGTACAGACAGACGGACATCGTAACGTCACCCAACACACGTTTATTATTTACAATATTTGAGTGCACAACCCAGTGCCTCCAGCACCAATCCCCCAAAGTCCAGGCCTCATAGTCCAGTGTCTGCCTTCTTCAGGCCGCCTCCACTCTACTCCAACACGACTTTGTCCACTCCTTGCCCGACTCCAGTCATCGAATGAAGGGAGGCGGCCCCCTTTATACCAGCCCGGATGGGCTCCAGCTGCTTCCCGGCACTCCTCCGCGGACACGCCCCTGTGTGGCGGAAGTGCTGGCTGCGCACCCGGAAGCCCTCTGGGTGTCCCCAGTCTTCTTCCCCCCAGCACTTCCTATATATATACTGTATATATACAGAGATATAGATATATATAGATCTCGCTAGTGGCAGTACTTATAATGCCCTCATTTGTGGTTAGCCAATGTAGGTAGAACTTTAACCCCAGAAATTCTTTTAACTCTCTTTACATTTTTAAACTAAGCTCCTGTATAGCCAAACATGGAGAAGCCTTATGTTCTATAGTAAAGTTTGAACTTTGGTATGTGGCTGTGGGTTTATGTTCCAACCAGCTTCTGTTTTTAATTGGGATCCTGGGCTAACTAAGTGACCTGTTATTGCCCAGATTCTGTGTATTGGGAACAATATAGAAATTAGAAAACTAGGTTTGGTTTAAAAAAAACAATAATAAAATTTACTAAGCAGTTATATGGGAATAATGTATTTTTTTTTCTTTTTAACAATATTTTCATCTTGATTTTCATTCTATTTTTCAGGTGTTTTAATTGTTTAATTAATCCATTGTTTTCTAATTAGTGGGCCTAACACTAAAGTAGTTGCAGACCTTCATGATTCAGTTTCGTTTGCCTGGGTGTCTGCTCTGTTTTTAATTGTCATTATTAAGGTACAGTGATGGAAGCAAACTGCACAGAGAGGGTAAAATATAATGAAAGCAACAAAAGTGAGTCAAGCATTTAAATCTATAACAAAAATGTAAATATTTCTAAATGTCTTATAAATATAAAAATCATGCCTGTGTGCTTTCTTAATGTAGAATAAGAGAAGAGAAAAAAATATACCAGCTAATTAACCGAGATCAGTGTTTTCAGTTGTCACTGATTATGAATCTGGTTGAAACAAAAAACCTGAAGCCACAGGGGGTCCCAGGACCAACTTTGAGAACCCCTGCTATAAACTACAGATGTTACCTGTTAATTTTATTGTTAACAAAATAAAATTCTGTTGGCTTATAGTGACTATAGCAATACTAAAATAAATAAAATTTCTTTAAAATATATAGAATTTTAACTAATAGAATATGTACAGAAAATATTTATCCACAATACAAGGGACAAAGGAAAATAAAATGCTTCAATAACCCAATAATAAAAGAACATGAGACTGTGTCTTTGTGTCCATCCGGTTACCATGCCTCTGTCATTCCAAAAGAGGGCAGTTCAAAAATACAGGCAGTGCCCAGGTTACGTACGAGGTAGGGACTGTAGGTTTGTACTTAAGTTGAATTTGTATGTAAGTCAGAACAGGTACATAAATTTAATAAATGCTATTGTTGACTGACTGTAACCAAGTGTTCTGCCAATGAATGATGGAGTTTCATCTCTCTCTGACCTTATTATTTCTACTTTATTTTCAATGTTCATGGTTTTTCTCTTCTTTACTGTATCATTAGCACTTGCATCAGATTTGCGTTTTAGAGACATTGTTGAAGAGTGAAGACAAAAGGTTAAGATGAGCTCTTCTGCACAGCACTGTCCATGCTATCACAGCAGAAAGGCACCTGTCGTCAATACGTCTGATGTACTGAACGAGAGACAACTTCCTACTATGTGCGTAACAGTACAAGCAGGCTTGCTATTGAGAATGAATTGGGACAGCGAAGGTGATTCATCACCAGCCCACCTCACAATCACCTCCACTACAGTATGCTGCCTGCAACATCCACCCACCGAGAATGAACACGGTGCGGCCAAAGGGCGGATAGTGAATCTCCCACCACTGCCCCCATTCAACAGGAAGCCACCGGAGGCACACTACAATGCTACTCCCCGCCGCCCCGTTCACCCTCAGTGGCCTCCGTTCAGCCAGAACCGGGTCACCGCTTGCAGCATTACCAGCCGCCCACCGAGAAGGAACGGGGCAGCCGTGTGTGGTGGGCGGGCAGTGGAACCGCTTGCCGCCGCGAGCTGCCCAAGGGCCACTACACTGCGCAGGCAGTGAAATCGCCCCCCTGCAGCCTCCGTCCAGCCACCACTTGCAGTGTCCCCAGGCCAAAGATGATGAAGCGGCAATTACTGAGGCACATGTGTTGCAGCTGAGGCCCGTTCATAAGTCGTAGGTCGGATGTCCGTATCCTGGGGACTACCTGTATTTTTAGTAATAAAATGCATTGTATTTGTCATTCCAAAAGATGGAGCTCACAAACAGCACTGCTTTTATTAATCTTATAAATTCATGGTGCACTGCAAATGTTAACGCTGAGGTCTACTTTGTTTACTTAGATTTTAACCTATCTTAGATGGGTAACACAACTAGGGTGTGTGTGTGTGTATATCATATATATATATATTGGTTTTTTTTTTCCTAAAAAACTAATGTGGCATGCATGTTTTGCTTTAATGTGTTAACCAGTCTACCAGTGCCAGCCATTCTGTGCGTGCCAATGTCCAGAACGTTCTTCACTTAATGAAGCATCACTCACGGGTCTTGTGTAATGAGCGGGTGTTAAGCGACAGGCCATTAACAAGAAGGCCCACGTTTCCTTCTGGCATGAGAGATTCCGACACCTCTAGCTCTTCTTCTAGCTGCGAGGAGCTCTCTGGATTACTTCTTGAACTACAGGATGAATTTGGACACATGAGCTTGTGAGTACGTGTTTTCCAGTAAAGTATGGGTTGACCAAAAGGTGTATAAAAACTTGCAGCAGTCCTGAAAGAAGGCTAAAAGCCTTGTCTATATCTTAAACCAGAAAAAATCAAAATGGCTATTTTATGACTTCATATTGGGTAATTGGGCGGCACGGTGGCGCAGTGGTAGCGCTGCTGCCTCGCAGTTAGGAGACTCGGGTTCGCTTCCCGGGTCCTCCCTGCGTGGAGTTTGCATGTTCTCCCCGTGTCTGCGTGGGTTTCCTCCGGGCGCTCCGGTTTCCTCCCGCAGTCCAAAGACATGCAGGTTAGGTGGATTGGCGATTCTAAATTGGCCCTAGTGTGTGCTTGGTGTGTGGGTGTGTTTGTGTGTGTCCTTCAGTGGGTTGGCACCCTGCCCAGGATTGGTTCCTGCCTTGTGCCCTGTGTTGGCTGGGATTGGCTCCAGCAGACCCCCGTGACCCTGTATTCGGATTCAGCGGGTTAGAAAATGGATGGATGGATATTGGGTAATTTTACATTTGTTGGTAGTTGTGGAAGGGAAGAGGAGTATAGTTAGCTGAAGGCTGCAGAGTTTCCTCCCCCAAAAAAAAAACTGAACAAAAGCATGACATAAATATTTTTGAATTTTAAGGACATATTTTAATGATTGAATTGATTTAAATAAAATAAAAGTTGGTCAAGTTGAAAATTGGCACAAGTGATGAGTACCCACATGCCTATTTCAGGACATAAAATAAAGATTGATGAGTTCAAAGGTTTGCATGGCCAGAACTCAGAAGATCAAAACATACTTTGCTGAGGGTGGTACATATTTTGGAAAATACTTTTCTTTTTTTAATTTAAGAAGTTTGGAAGCTGTTGAATTCTCCCATGCCTAATAGCTGGAGCTATTTACTGTTGTCAGGCTTCTCTACAAAATATGGAAGCAACACAACTGTGCAATATACAGTGGTGTGAAAAATTATTTGCCCCCTTCCTGATTTCTTATTCTTTTGCATGTTTGTCACACAAACTGTTTCTGATCATCAAACACATTTAACCAGTAGTCAAATATAACACAAGTAAACACAAAATGCAGTTTTTAAATGATGGTTTTTATTATTTATGATTTATTATTTTGCTAAGGGTGGCCCAACCAGTTATTAGGTTCAGGGGGCAATTACTTTTTCACACAGGGCCATGTAGGTTTGGATTTTTTCTCCCTAAATAATAAAAACCATCATTTAAAAACTGCATTTTGTGTTTGTGTTATATTTGACTAATGGTTAAATGTGTTTGATGATCAGAAACATTTTGTGTGACAAACATGCAAAAGAATAAGAAATCAGGAAGGGGGCAAATAGTTTTTCACACCACTGTATATATTTTTTTGGTTTGGTTGGCGGTCATTAAAGTTTAAAAAAATAAGTAAAACATAGCAAGCTCATAGATTTAACATAACCTTAATACTTAAAGGTTTATTAATGCAGGTTTAAAAAGTGAGCTTCTCAGATAATACATAGATGAAATATAGTCGGATACAATTCTTTTGGAAAATAAAAATCCCTAGAGAATAATACTGGTGAACGTAAAGGAATATGCCACCCAAAAATATTATTTTTATGTTACTCACCCCAATGTCGTTTGTAGTGATGGGTAAAAAATTTTGTAATGTTAAGTTTTCATACAGAACAGAGATAAAAATAATAGATGTCCATGGTGACCTACTCCAGCCAACAGCAAACAATGTCAAAATGTCGAACTGCCAGCATGGAGTAGCATCTTCATGTCTTAGCGGCTGCACGCCAGGTCCGTGAACGGCAGTATTTCTTATCCAGTGAGTTGTAGGTCACTGTCATTGGATAGTGAGTGGGTTTGCTGCTCCTTGTTTCTGTCTCTAAGTGAGCTCATTTCACCTACAGGGACCCCGATCACGTTCGATTGACCAACGGGGTGATTTATAATTGCTCTTACTAGGCAAAATTGGAGGGTAAGGAATGGTGGTGTGGGCCAAATTAGCCACGTGGAGCAAAACATACGAGACAGTGTGAAACAACATTAATAATGGAAGATCTGTTGGTAGTTTTTAAAATGGTGCATGAGTGTATTTAACCAGTTAGCAATGTCCATCCCTAGAACCTTTAAATGCATTTGTTTTCTGTTTGATTTTAGAGAAAAGCCAAGCAAAATGACACCTTTTATTGGCTAACTAAAAAGATTACAATATGCAAGCTTTTGAGGCAACTCAGGCCCCTTCTTCAGGCAAGATGTAATCATTTGTTTGATTTTAAAAATCAAATGCATATAATGCTGTGCCACTTAGTCTTAAAATAGGTTTGCAATTTGAAATGTTACTTAACCACTTTTTTTTTTTTTCTATAATTTGGCAACATACTGTATGTGAAAGTGCCTGTTGGACTTAAAGGCATTGGAAAAATGTTTATCCTCCGGCATCTTCCTCTTCCATATTGTCAGCCATCTGCTGTTTACTAATTGAAATTGTTTTTCATAGGGAGCATCATGACCTTGCAAAGCAGATCCAAGCGGCTTCGAGTGAGCAAATGCGTCAGGATTTGGAGCGGGACTTGGAATCTCTAGTAAAGAGGATGGAGAGTAAAGGTGATCAGATAGCCAAAGTGCACCGTCACCAGCAGCAGGTAACTAATCGGCTGACTGGATAAGGAAAGTTATCCAGAGTGACTGAGACTGGCTTTTGCCAAACCAGTTAGTTAGGATGTGCTGTGTTAAAGTTATGTAAGTGACACTGCATAAGATAACAGAAATACAGTTCCATGCAAATTACATACTTTGTTGGCACAAGTTAAAAATCATAAATGACACTGTTGTAGTCTGTTTGCTGTCAAAGCTCTAATTTTATGAAAATGGTAATGTACAGTTCTGATTTTATTTGAGTATTATCAAAAAATCTAAACCTGTATCATTCAGTTAACATTTGATAGCTGCAGTGTAATTCATAAAAAATGGTCTTCCTCTCACAGGTTTCATAGGTTTCATGATGTTTTGTTTCCATTACTCAAGTTAACAGTATCTTTTCATGTTAAGGAAATTTACATGAAGCAGAGAGTGCACAAATACAGGCTGTTGTATTTCCGGGGCCCCCTTGATTAATGGTATGAAGTCGCACATTTTTATAACTCCATTCCTGCCAGTGTTTTAAGAGTTAACTGCATGAAATTATCCAGTCCCTTTGAGCGAGTAGTTCATTGACTCTAAAATTTATTTTGCTGTTTTCTTCTCCTTTATCATCGTCTTTAATTTATACATCCAAATATTTACTAAAACCTAATAATCTAATTTTAAGAATTGCTGGAAAATACAACACATTGCTTGCAGCAGAGTAGGAAATGCAGGAGTCAGTCCTGGACCTCATGTCCGTTTATCACATACTCAGACTTGCACTTACCCCTGCCATATTATGTCAGTGTTGGCATTTAACTTAACATGTAAACATCATCTGGAAATGGGATGAAAGCCGGAGTGTCCACAGCAAACTCCACACAGCTAGAGACAGACGCTGCCAACATATACAGTGGCATGCAAAGGTTTGGGCACCCATGCTTAAAATATGTTACAGTGAATAGTTAAAGTGAGCAGAAGAAGAACTGCTTACCAAAAGGCAAAGTTAAAGGTGACACATTTCTTTAATATTTAAAGTAAGATTACATTTTTGTTTCCATCATTGAAAGGTACAGAATACCAAAAAGAAATGAAAAGTGCCTGAAGCAAAGGTTTGGGCACCCAACATGGTCAGTACTTAGTAACACTCCTTTGGCAAGTATCACAGCTCGTAAACGCTTTTATGTCGCCAGCTGAGAGTCTTTCACTTCTTATTTGGGGTATTTCTGCCCATTTGTCCCTGCAAAAGGCTTTGAATTCTGCAAGATTCTTGGGCTGTCTGGCATGCACTGCACTTCTGAGATCCACAAATTTTCAATGATGTTTGGTTTGGGGGACTGTGAGTGTCACGGCTAAACCGTCAGCTTGTGCCTCTGGAGGTACTCCATTGTAGAGTTTGAGGCGTGATTTACATCATTATGCTGTTGTAGGACTCGTCCTCTTTTTAACTTTTTTACAGATGGTGTGATGTTTGCTTCCAGAATTTTGTTGTATTAATTAGAATCCATTCCTCCCCAATGACATGTTCTCTGTGCCACTCGCTGCAACACAAGCCCAAAGCATGATCGATCCTCCCCAATGCTTAATAGTTGGAGAGGTGTTCTTGTCCTGGAACCCTTTTTCTCCAAACATGCCTTTTTATACTGTGGCCAAAAAGTTCTGTTTTGATTCGAGTCCACAGGACTTGATTCCAACCTGCATCAGGCTTGTGTAGACATTAATTTGCAAACTTCTGGTACTGAATTTTGTGTCTAGGATACAAAGGTTTTCTGTACCACAAAGGTCATATGCAGGTGTTAAGTGCACAACCACTTCAAAGTCTGCCGAATCTTCCTGCAGGTCCTGTGCTGGATTTTTATTATTTGCCTTTCTAACAATCTAATGAGCAGCTCTTTCAGAACATTTTCTTTGTTCTTCCAGCCCTCAACTTGACCTCCACTGTTCTGTTAACTGTCATTTCTTAATAACATTACAAACTGAGGAAACAGCTACCTGAAAATGCTTTGCTGTTTTCTTGTTGCCACCTTCTACTTTTTGATCATCAGAGTGCTAGGCAGCTGCTTAGAGGAGCCCATGACTGTTGATTGTTGGGAGAAGGTTTGAGGAGTCCGGAGAATTTATGGAGCTTTGAGACCTCAGTAAAAGTTATTGGAGACCTCCACATTCTTAAGGTGCCTAAACTTTGCCTTGGTACTCCTTTCCTTTTCACTGTACAATAGTACAAAACAAAAAAACAATACACTAATCTTGCATAAAATGCTAAAAAGAAAGAGTCATCTTTAACTTTATGCCTTTTGGTGTTCAGCTCAGTCAACTATTCACAGTCAGACATTTTAAGTAAAGGTGCTCAAACTTTTGCATGCCACAGTACCATATTGTCATGCCCTTTAAAACATTTTAAATGTTTAGGCTGTGGATTGAGACATTATTCTTCTGGAATATTCAACTGCTTCATTACAGGACTGTTTCCCTGAAGGATAACCGCGTTCATTTCAATCTGCTTTTTAGTTATTGATATTGTCTTTTAAGAGAACTTTTTAACCTGTACTGTGGAAAACAAACTTTCAGAACCCCCAGACTAGTTTTGTTGTTCTCACCGTAAGTCATGTCATACCTGTGCTGAATAAGGTAGAAAATGACTCACTGCAGCAATAGTTTTTTCCACTGCTCCTTGTGTCCTTCTCACCACTTTTCCCAGTCAAAGCCTGTATTGGCTTTAATAAGGGATTTATGTACCACACCGTGCCCCTGGTGTACCTCTCTTCCAAGTCCGCAGCTGATTGCTCTTGACACGATTTCTGGCTCATTCTGAGCAACTGTCATTCTACTTCCATACAGTATGTCTTACTTCCTCATGTTCCATCAGCAGTTGCCTTTAGGCGATGTCTTTCCCTCCAGCTTATGTGCTGGTGTAACCTGGCTCTGCTGCGAGGAATTGCTCCCGCTGGCCATGTGGAATGAGGACCTGCTCCGTTTGGAGAGCACAAGGCAACCATCTTGGGTATCTGAGTGAAAGAAGAACTCGACCACATACATGACTGAACAGTGTTTTGTGAAAAAATGCCAAGTTGAGCAGTTGTCATTGAAACTTCTACTTAACATGTCATGATAATCAAAGATAAAGTCAGTAAGAACTCTTTCTTGGAACTGCTATCCAAAATAATAAAGCAACTGGGCCTGTGCATTTTTTTTTTTTTTCCATGCCACTAAGCCTGCTGTTATTAAGCTCATTAGGTCCTGGACCTACATACTGTTTGGCCTTACAGGAATAAGGATTGCAGCCAGAATGTTCTAGATGAAATATCAATATTCACTTTGTGACATTATTACAGTAAAGTGTGTGTCAAATATACTCCAGATATTTTTAGCAATGAAATAAATGAAAAAAGTACCAGTGAGACATTTGCTCTGTTTAACTTTGGGCCTTCTCTTCCAGTTCCTTTATGAATTTGCTCAAGTCGGAGGCAGCTTACCCGTTTTAAATGATCTTTTTTCTTTCAGGGGCCACTCTAAATTACAAATAGCCAGATTACTAAAGTAATAAGCTTTCTGTTTGTATTCCAGCTTGCAAAATTAAAGGCTGCATCAAGAAAGCAAACAAAGTTGGCCCAGGATTGCATGGAAACAAAAGTAGCCAAGTGTAGTAAAAGAAGTTCTTCTCGGGAACGTGGAAGAGCGACAAGAGCAAAGTCTTGCACCCGAGGCAATGAAAGCTTGCGACTGTTGAGAGATATGCAGACATTGCAGAACTCCCTACGGAAAGATGATGTCTGTTGGGATTACTGAGTTGTGATTAGTTGGGTTTTATTCTTACATTTTTAATAAAGTATTTATTTTTTTTAATTAAATGCGTTGTAGTCTGTTTTATGCTGATGGACCAGTACAAGTCATACATACTGCAATTTTAGTGTTGGTTGAAGACATTGAAAGAAATTAACATAACACTTAAGGCTTCTCGGCCCGAAGAAACTTAGATTCTGTCTGTATTTTCACTACTGAACAGTTTTCCCTCCATCCTCAAATCAAATCCAAGTTAATTTTACATTTCTGTCTAACTGTTAATAGGATTTAGATTTTTCAGTGACCCTTCTCAGGCATCAACCAATCTAATATAACCAAAGTTTAGTTTCTTCATGTTATACTAGAGCTAAGAACATATGTCAGTCTAGATTAAAAAAAAATAAAATAAAATAAATACATATTTACAACATCAGAAAAAAACTCCAAGCACTACCTTAATAAACTAGTTGATTACGGCTCTCTCTTTCCCTTTGCTGTAACAGTGGCGATATTAGTGCAAAACAAGTCTGAACCGCTTGTGCAAATGACTTCTGGGCCTGGGATTGGAGGTTCTATGGTGGAGCAGGTCAAGTGGGAATCACCTTTTCAATACCCATGCTGCAGTTTCACTTCCAGAGATGAAGGTAGTAAAACTTGGACAACCCTGGGCTCCCCAAAACCAAGCAAACGTGACAGCCATATTGCACTCAAACAAGTTCCGGCTGTCAGGTTTGATGATATCAATTCTAGTGTCATATTTCTTTAAAACGACCAAATAACCCACCGGAATTGGCCACATAAATTGCCCTGCAAAGATGAGAGAGATGAGGGCCAACAAGAGTAAAGCTTACAAGCTGGCGGGAGTTAGTACATCGTATCTAGCAAAGATCAGGTGTTTAGTGTTTTATCACCCGTGTAGTGTAGATCTTTCAACAATGAATATATAGCTGTGCAAGATTCATACAAAGGTCTGCACTGGAGTCACTGAACGAGTTGGAGAAGCAGCTCTCTCTGAAGAGGACGATGCTGATCTACTTATCAGCTCCCTTTGAAGCTCTTCTACCTTCTTCTTCAGCTCTGCTCTCTTTAAAAGCAACTCTTTGTAGCAATGATGAATCGGTTCCTTTTATTTAAAAAGAAAAAAAAAAAAAAGTTAACAGCAGCTCTTTTGTTACAAGGACTTTTCCAAGTAACAGTCCCTTCCTTACCTGCAGTCTCATCCGAGGATTCCATCTGATGTAATATCCCACCCACAGCTCCAGGTGCCGCATGCTGACAATAGGGTACAGCACATGATGAGAGTAATTGACATAAAGCGGGTTGAGAAACTCTTCCAAGTGACTGTTGATATAGGACCACAAGGAAATGGTCTTCTTTTGCAGCCCCTGAAAAAAGCCAGTAGGTTAGAAAATACATGTGTAGGGTAAAACGGGCATTTCACAAAATGTAGTGGCATTCAAGGCTTTCTGTGTCAAGCAGATCAGACTTAATAGAAATGCAGTAAGCCAGACGCCCTACCTGCCTTCCACACTGAGCTATTCTGTAGTTGAGCTATACATCCACCATTTAGTCAGCTTGCTTTCTGAGTTTCATCTTATAACAAATGATGTTAATCAAGGATTAGTTGATAGGATGAGAGTTCTTCAGACAAATAAATCACCTAAAAGGACAATTCATGTTTAAACTACACTCTGTACAGTCTTGGAGCTGGACGCCATAGACTATAGTATCTTTAAGATCCACTGCTTCAAGCTTGTGACAAGCCCAATCTGGGAGAAATGAGCCAGATTTTAGCACCTCAACATCATTTTGCCAGAAAGAGTCAACACATGACAAATAAATCTTTTAATTATTACAAAATCATGCCTTAGCTGAAGACACCATATCATAAATAAAGAACCAAGTTCCAAAAATAAAGCGTGTATTCCACACCAGGCAAAAACCTTTAGCATTATCCACAGCTATGATACACAAGTCCACACGTCCTCAAAGGCCTGGCATCAATCTAGCTAGTAAATCGCCAGCCTTTTCCGGGTTGTTTGCTTGTCTCATCTGCCATGCATCCCATGTTGTATGTCAATATATAAGCAGTTACCCAATTCCCCATAATTCTTGCGTATATCAATAACTTACATAATCATGTTTCTTAAAAATTAAGTGTGCCCTTCCTGTAAGTCTAATATTAACCCTTAAACCGCCGGAACCGGCTAAAGTCTGTTTCTAGTGCAATTCAGTCACTGAGGTACATTAGTTGAGCAGCCAGCTCTTGACCACACTTGCTGCACTAAATTAGCCTGGCAACGTCAGCGTTTACCTCTGTGTGTTTGTGTTTTGCAGTTCATTGGCAGTGTGTAAAATGATCAGTGTTGCAGTGATTGTGATGCTCTTTGCATGAAAAAGTGTGCCATTAAAATATCACGTTTTCTTTGTGAATTATGACGTTTACTTAAAAAGTGCAGGGATGCATTAACCTCCCAAGTATGTGGCAGCTCAAGGGTTAAGTAACCACCATGAATATAAAAGAGGTTAAGGAAAATAAAGTGGGACCCTCACCAAACAAATTATTTTTTGGCATTGCTAAAAGCAAAACCTATAAATCGATTGCCTGATTGACACAAACTGATTCATGATGCTTCGGACTCACATTTTCTTACACAAGCAACATCTGGCCTCTCATTTTCAATTCCTGGTACAACATTATGTACCGCAGAGGAAATCCAAACTATTGAAATTCATAATTGTATCGGTTTATGAACTACACTTACAAATATGATGTTTTTATTGTATCTTTGAGGAAGTCTACCTTCAAGTTGGAGCCCCCTTATTTTACAGTAGGTGGGCATAGTTATTACAGAATTTCCAATGTACTGTGATGAAGACATAAGAAACATAAGGAGACCTTTCAGTCCATCAAGCTTGTTTGTTTAGCTAATAGCTAAGCTGCCCCAGTCCCTCATCCAGGGACTTTGTGAATGCTCTCAAGGTTTCTTCTTCTTACACCACATGTTTCAGTAGTTTGTTACACAACACAAACCGTAAGATGGTTATTGGTAGCTGCTCCTCTGAAGATCTCTAGTTACTCATAGATTTACCTCTTTGATCCTCTGTTGCTCACTGTTGCAGAGGAACGTCCCAAACAAGCAGCTATACAGATGGTCCAATATCGTGATCAAGAAGAACTCATTGAACTCAAATGCTGCTGGGAACTGCAAAACAAAAGAAGAAGTGTGTCTGTTTCTCCTTTCAACACTGGCCCAATACAAACCCCTGGTGTAATGAAGCATACGCTTCAAGCCTGTGCTCTTTCCGTTAGCTTTGCCACATGCCCCATCACATGAAAAGTCACACATTTATATTCCACACCTGGGCTGTGTGCGTCTCCACTTTTTTGCTTCTAGTAAATACACTTGACAAACAAGCAGGTCACTACACCCAGATGAGGGGGTGCGGCAGTTTACTGCAAATTACAACTGAAACAAAGTCAAATACCTGTCTTGTCAGCTGCCAGACACAGTCAATGAACTGCAGGAATACGGGAGAGCGGTCAGCATCTGAATGGTTCTTGTCTCCATGACCGATTCTCTGACAGAATACAAGAAGATGAGGTGTTCATCAAAAATTGGCTTGGTACAGTCAGTCAGTCATATTTCAACCCACTATATCCTAACTACAGGGTCATAGGGGTCTGCTGGAGCCCACCGCATGGCGTACACACACCCACACACTAGGGACAATTTAGGATTGCCAATCCACCTAACCTGCATGTCTGGACTGTGGGAGGAAACCCACGCAGACACAGGGAGAACATGCAAACTCCACTCAGGGAGGATGCGGGAAACGAGCCCAGGTCTCCTAACTGCGAGGCAGCAGCGCTGCCACTGTGCCACCTTGCTGCCCTGCTTGGTACAGAATAATAAATATCAAAGCTCAAATAAGTACAAATCTGGGAAAAACTGATTATGCAGGAGGTATGACAGGCAGACAGCCAGAACCCTGCCTTAAAGGAAGGACCAGGGGAGCAGATACACACGGCACACTGCCTCCCTGGAGTGCTAGATGGCACGGTGCCTTGGATTCCATAAGGGCTCCATGAGAGTTGGAGTTCAGCACAGCCCTGTTGGGCTCAGTGGGTGCCACAAAGCCCTATTTTGTCAGGCTCCCATCTCACCCGGAAGTGCTTCCGGACCACTCTGTTAGGATAATCAGTTGAACTTTTGGGATCTGAAGATCAGTGGAAAAACTATGGTGCTGAAAGAGGTTAAATAATTCCACTGAGCTAGGAGACACCAAGAACATATGCTATTGTGCAAATGACTTTGGTGAGTGAAGAAAATGATTTTTAAAGCTAGTTATCTGGGCTGTTTGTTTATTAATACACTATGTAATTTTAGAATAAACACAAACAAAACTAATACAAAAAACAAGTCAGTATTTTTTGTTAAGCTGAAGCAGTCATCTTTGGTATGCTACTCTGTTTTTTCTGTGCTAAATTTCTCCTGCATGATTTGCCCCAACACCTCTTAACTTCAACTGTTTATTGTTCACTTTAGTTAAGCTGACTTTAGGGCTGTTTGGTGGCCAATCTAACAATCATTCGAATGGCTCAATCTGCAGATGTCTGTTCCATGTACAGTTGGTCTTGTTAGTGTTTGCAGTGTGTCGAGGGTCGTGATTGTGCTAAAAGATTAATTTTTGTTACCAATAAGTTACTTTTCCCCAATCGTACAGTATCATAATAAGTTTATATGTCTCAGCAGTTACTGTTTCCATCTGTTTCTTGAGTACAATACAATACAGATTATTTTTCTATAGCCCAAAATCACACAGGAAGTACCGCAATGGGCTTTAACAGGCCCTGCCTCTTGACAGCCCCCCAGCCTTGACTCTCTGAGAAGACAAGGAAAAACTCCCAAAAAAAAATAAAAAATATATATCACTGGTTAAAATGAACCCCCAGACCAATGCCACCACCGTGTTTCAAACAGGGCTGCAAACAGACACCAATATACATCTCACCAACTCTTTGACATAGCAGCATCTTTCTGAACCAAGTTTGGCTCTAGTTTGGAACTCCTTGCTTTATAAGAGTTTCTACTACTCGTCGTCACTCCTTGGCTTATGGTCTTTGGTGTACTGTACTCTTCTGTTAAAGTTTATTTGTAAGAACACAATCTATCTTGGATAGGACTGGCGAGCTTTGTTGGGCTGAATGACCTGTTCTCGTCTAGAGTGTTCTAATGTTCTAATGTACAAGACCATTTTTTTCAATGTATTGTGAGGATTCTGAATTCTTTTAGGACAAAGTCTATTAATATGAGTGAGGTGCGCTGTTAGTGGAATTTAACAAAAACATGGAGTGGCTTGAGTGCTGCAAGGAGAAGTTTGGGAACACATGAAATTATTGTAATATTTTATGGTATCAAAGGTAATTTGTGTTTAATGTAATATACATTATCTCCCCAAAGCAAGCAAAGAAATCATTTACATAGGTGGCCTTTCACACAGTTTGAAAAAGCACACAAGACCACTTATTCCATCAAGCTCTTTCAGTCAGCCAATTGAGAAGTTGCTGCAGTGTCTCATCCAGATAAATACAAGAGGTTTTGAGTCCTGGGGTGCTGTGCTGTAAGTGTCAGATGATTAACTCCAACATAATAAAATATGTCAGTTGCAAGTTTCTAGCATTGTGGTTTATAGTGTATAGATTTATTTTTTTCAAACCAACATAGATTGCAAAAAAACACAAAACCTCAAGTATTGTGCTATCACTGAACTTCTAGCAACATGCCTTCAGATATAAATTCTTGCCCATTAAAAGCCTTCCCTTTATATGCACAGCCAAGAAATCTGTAATAGCATGACATCTCTCAAAGGTAACTCAAGGTCTGGCTGGCCTTTGACATCAGTATCAAAAGAAATGTTGCTTCCATGGAGCAAAATCATAGCAGAATGATGGTATGCAAGATTGCAGACACTATAGAGACGAGTCACTTTTCTATTCATTCTTCATGAATAGACCCAAAATGTTGACTCGTGAAAAGAACTTTATAACAAACAAATTATTGTTTATGGAAATTAAAATTAGGTTGGAAAAACAGAGCTTGTTTGGTTTTTAATAGGATTTATCTGAATAAGTCAGTCTATCAACTTTTTGATCACTCCATGTACTTTTTAAAATCTGTCAAGGTTTCTGATGAAACCTGACTTGGTAGTTTGTTCAAGATTCCGACACTTTTTTTTTTTTTTTTGCAAAGAAGCTTTTCCTGGCTTCCATCTTAAATGCCCTTCCTCTTAATTTCCACTCAAGTACTTGATTCCCTATTTAACTGAAAGAATGCTACTTGATCAATTTTATCAATGCCTTTGGTAATTTTCAAGAATGGGAAAATGCATTTAGATACTCTTCTCTGCCAGTTTCAACAGCTGCTACATCGTTTCTGTTGCCTGGTTACCAATTCTGTACAAAGGACTCCAGATGCCATCTCACTAGTGCATTAAAAAGTCAGCAGGATTTACCTTGATTGACATTTGTTTTCACAATATAACCAAACATCTTATATGCCTTTTATATTTTACTTCATGTTGCATACAAAATGAGAAGTAAAGAACCTAAGAAGTTTGACAAACCAAATTAGTCCAATTAGTCCATCAAGCTCATTGGTTAGTTAAAAGTTAAGTTTTCCCAACACTTTACCCAAATACTTTTGTAAAGCAAGTTTTTAGCTCCTAGTTTCAGAGTTAATCTTTGGTGAAGAACTGTATTAAAGGCTTATTAAAAGTCTAACTAAATTATGAAGCTATATGTACAGTATAACCTACAGTAATTGTCTGAAGATGACCACTAGTGAATCATGCTTAAAACTGGTGGGAACAATCAGACAGCTCACCGAGTGCCACATTTCTAAATCAATCTGACACCTCATGAAGGCAGCGCTCAAAGTAGGGGCAGTGATTTTGAATTGCAAAGACCAGAGGTGTTCTCCTTAACCTGGGCCAACAGATACCAGGCCTCTGTTTACAATGAACTATCTGCAGTCGAAAAAAATCCTATTAGATATATAAACCTGTGTCGCATTTGAAGAGAGCACACTGCAAGGGAAAAACCTTTCTGTAACATCAGATTTTACACTGCCATTCGACGGGATCAATGGGCGAATGGTAAACATGCATGATACATACACTGTCGCAGGAGCTGTGTGTGTCCTCTGTTGTTCAGTTACAATGTTAGTGTAGGAGTCGATGTAAGGTTAAAAGAACTGGCAGCTATGCTTGTAAAAATATGAGCTGCAGGATATGCATCTGAAGTAAACAATGTGTTCACACTCCGTCAAAAGGACTGCTGTTGAGCAAAGAGCCACAGAAGATGCAGTTTTCAGCACTTAAAACACCCAAATGAACAAATCTGCCTAACACCACCAATACATGCACATACACTCACCTAAAGGATTATTAGGAACACCATACTAATATGGTGTTTGACCCCCTTTCGCCTTCAGAACTGCCTTAATTCTACGTGGCATTGATTCAACAAGGTGCTGAAAGCATTCTTTAGAAATGTTGGCCCATATCGATAGGATAGCATCTTGCAGTTGATGGAGATTTGAGGGATGCACATCCAGGGCACGAAGCTCCTGTTCCACCACATTCCAAAGATGCTCTATTGGGTTGAGATCTGATGACTGTGGGGGCCATTTTAGTACAGTGAACTCATTGTCATGTTCAAGAAACCAATTTGAAATGATTCGAGCTTTGTGACATGGTGCATTATCCTGCTGGAAGTAGCCATCAGAGGATGGGTACATGGTGGTTATGAAGGGATGGACATGGTCAGAAACAATGCTCAGGTAGCCCGTGGCATTTAAACGATGCCCAATTGGCACTAAGGGGCCTAAAGTGTGCCAAGAAAACATCCCCCACACCATTACACCACCACCACCAGCCTGCACAGTGGTAACAAGGCATGATGGATCCATGTTCTCATTCTGTTTACGCCAAATTCTGACTCTACCATTTGAATGTCTCAACAGAAATCGAGACTCATCCGACCAGGCAACATTTTTCCAGTCTTCAACTGTCCAATTTTGGTGAGCTCGTGCAAATTGTACCCTCTTTTTCCTATTTGTAGTGGAGATGAGTGGTACCCGGTGGGGTCTTCTGCTGTTGTAGCCCATCCGCCTCAAGGTTGTGCGTGTTGTGGCTTCACAAATGCTTTGCTGCATACCTCGGTTGTAACGAGTGCTTATTTCAGTCACAGTTGCTCTTCTATCAGCTTGAATCAGTCGGCCCATTCTCCTCTGACCTCTAGCATCAACAAGGCATTTTTGCCCACAGGACTGCCGCATACTGGATGTTTTTCCCTTTTCACACCATTCTTTGTAAACCCTAGAAATGGTTGTGCATGAAAATCCCAGTAATTGAGCAGATTGTGAAATACTCAGACCGGCCCGTCTGGCACCAACAACCATGCCACGCTCAAAATTGCTTAAATCCCCTTTCTTTCCCATTCTGACATTCAGTTTGGAGTTCAGGAGATTGTCTTGACCAGGACCACACCCCTAAATGCATTGAAGCAACTGCTATGTGATTGGTTGATTAGATAATTGCATTAATGAGAAATTGAACAGGTGTTCCTAATAATCCTTTAGGTGAGTGTATTAGGCTGCACAACATCTACCTGCTGACTGCACATCTAAACTAATAACTAAAGAAACTTAAGATTACTATCTAATTGGAAAAGCAAACATATTAGAACAAAATAGCTGCAGCATTATAACACATTGAATATTCATAGACCACAATGCTTATCTAAATTCTGTTTGCTGTTGCTATGTCATATAGTGATGTAATAGTTAAAATAACAGAAAGATGGCGTATCAGACAGAGGCACATTTCAAACTTGTGGAGCCCAGTAGCTGTGGTGTTCTACGTATGTATGTGTCTGTCTGTCGCCACTGTGGTAGCAGTTATTACGATGAGCAAATTATTTATAAATCTTCAGTTACCTCATGCTACTGAAACAGGTACAGTAAATTTTCAGCTACAGTTAACTTAAAATGCATGTCCTTCAAGAAAAAGGAGGAAACCAGAGTACTCGGAAGATGACTAAAGGGACACTGGGAAAATATACAAATGCTAAACAATGAATAAACTATGAATCAAGCCCAAGTCCGAGAAGCATATTAAATAGCAGTGCCAATCACTATGACGCTATCACGTACAATCATTACTTCCTCCGAAATTTACAAATTGCCAAATTATTTCAAAACAAACGGTAACATTTCTGACATAATCGTGAGTACTAATTCAATAACAAGTTTGTAAAATAATATAAATATTGGATAATTTAATTATGATGTGCAAATTTATAACTTATTGTTCATGCATCCATTAATCAAATCTATTTAATAAAACTTCAGTCTTGTCGGGGCCACAGCTTATCCTGGCAGATTTGAGCGCAATTGCAGGGAAAATCTCTAGATGAAGCAATAAGCCATCACAGAAAACTCACACAAATACCCACACCTAACCAGGCCACTTTGGAGTTACCAGTAAATCTCCTCTGCCCATGTCTCATTTCTTAGATGATAACAGGAGTAGACACAGAAAAAAAAACACAAAGGCACAAGGAGACCATGCAGAAACCACATAAGCTGTCACTGAGCTGATATTTGAATCCAGCCTTCTAAAGCTGTGACATACTGTAACAGTGCAAAACTCTATTCCAGCCTCAAAACAAAAAACACAAGCAGGCAAGGTTAACTGGCAATTTGAAACTGGCCCCAGTATGAATGGGTGTGGGCATAAATGCACCCTGCAATACACTTGTGCCCCATCCAGGACTAATTCCTGCCTTCTGCTCAGTCCACAGATTCTGAATTGAATTAAATGGGTTTGGAAATGTTATATTTTGACACATCATTCATGGGAAAAAAAAGTCTTGTTGGTTTAATCATTTTTTTAATTAGTATTTTACATATGACCAAATACATAGTTATTTTATTTTTTTACTTAGTTCCAACCACCCAGAATAACTGTTTACCAATTTTTTTTAATAAATGGAGTACAGAGTGAACCTGTAGCCTGGTACTTTACACTCCAAATCCTTAGCCACTAGACGATGTAGTCTGCCTCTATTTTTTATTTACTTTTTATTCTTGCACCACTAGTGAACAAAAGTCCCAGCATAAGTGCAAGTAATGTGGAATTGTAAATACCTTTTCTTTAAATACACTGAGCAACTATCCATCCATCCATCCATTTTCCAACCCGCTGAATCCGAATACAGGATCACGGGGGTCTGCTGGAGCCAATCCCAGCCAACACAGGGCACAAGGCAGGAACCAACCCTGGGCAGGGTGCCAACCCACCGCAGGACACACACAAACACACCCACACACCAAGCACACACCAAGCACACACTAGGGCCAATTCAGAACCGCCAATCCACCTAACCGGCATGTCTTTGGACTGTGGGAGGAAACCGGAGCGCCCGGAGGAAACCCACGCAGACACGGGGAGAACATGCAAACTCCACGCAGGGAGGACCCGGGAAGCGAACCCGGGCTCTAACTGCGAGGCAGCAGCGCTACCACTGCGCCACCGTGCCGCCCGCTGAGCAACTATTAAAGAAAAACATTTCCAGGTAATTAGTGCACTGAAATTTTAAGCAGGCAAAACTTCCATTGGTAATGCCATCAATGCAACTATTATTTTAGTAGCCTGTGCACATTAGTGCAATTTTGGATTAAAAATGCTGCTAGCAACTTGCTTCAGATTTCCAAATTTCAGTGTTGAATTTGTTTTTATAATGACAAAGATAAGCCCACTAAACTGGAAGCACTTAAAATGGATATAATCTTGGGTCCAAATAGAAAAGTTCTGTATAACGTGCTACTGGGGAAGAGACACAAAATCATATTTTATTAGTATAAAACCACCAAGACTTTCAGTTTTCTTAAGTCAGTTACCCAAGTTTAAACTGTTTCAATGTACTTGTTCAGTCTAATCCATTTTAAGTAAATGAAAACTAAGAGATGACATGATCTAAGTATTTAAAATTATGAAAGGAATTAGTACAGTGGATCCCAGCTGTTACTTTAAAATACATTCTGAGACAAGAACACCTGGGGCCTCATGTATTACGCCGTACGTAGAACTCGCACTATAACATGGCGTAAGCACAAAAGCCGAAATGTGTTTACGCACAGAAACATCCAGATGCAGGAATCTGTGCGTACTCCAACTTCCACATTCTTCCGCTACATAAATCCCAGTCAGCGTGAAAACTAACGCTCGTGCACGCGCCTGCTGTCCCGCCCCAACTCCTTCCAGAATTACGCCTCTTTGAATATGCAAATCAATATAAATCGCCCTTAAGCTCAGCCTTCTGTGAAAAGACAATAAAAAAAAAGCAAGAGGGAAAATATAAGAATTTCAGCGAATACCAAGTGGAGGCAAAGGAAAAACATACTATTTGCTCAAATAAACCGTGGTATAATCAACAAAAGGAAGTTGATCGAGTGACATAGCGTGTTGGAGAAACTTGAAATCTCAGATATCAAAGTCGCCGTGAAAAGGCGAGTCGTAGCCCACTGTTCGAGTGTCATAAGAAAGCTTCTTAGGGTACAGACAAAAAAAAAATAGGCACACAGTGGGGAAAAAAAGCACGAAATGTCAACTTCAATCTCAAAATTTCCACTTTAATCACGTAGTTTATTTTGTCATTAAAGTAGAACATCATAAACTTCATGTTAAAATCATTTAATTAACAAGTTTCTCGAATCACATCGTAATTAAAGTAGCACGTTAAATGCTTTGTTTTGTATTTGATCTTCTATGTGCCTATGTGTGTGAATGACTAATTGCTTCTTAAACCGGCTCTCTTCCTCTAACTGGACACAGAATCCATTACATTCGTGATATTACAGCTCACTGAATAACTAAAATACTGAGATGTATACGTGATATCATTTTCATGATGATAGGAGTTAAATCACGTTATTAAACATGGGTTTCACAGCGCAGTGATTGTGTGCGACCTTCGATGAAATTATTTCTTGCAGCAGTACTCATAGGCGGCTCTAGGCAGAGAAAGAATCGGTGGCTCCTTCGCCCGCCAATGTCAATATGGTATCTTATGCACGGTGGATGGCCACGTCCGTTGCGGACACTGCATAGCCGCCTCGTGCTCATGACACAAGCGTTTAACTTTTGTCAAAATTTGCAGCTGCGTTTTTATCTGTGTCGTTATTTTCTCTCTGTTTTATATTCAATATATATTGGCGTGGCCACCCCGCAGTCCTTGCTTTTCTTTCTCCAAGTAATCGATCGCCACACAATCAGCTCTGTAATAGATGTTAAGCCATCTGTAAGCTTAGAGCGCCGATTCTTCAAAACGTTTAAGGAAAATTGAACTCTCTTCGTAGTACATGTTTAATTATTCTATCCTTCACACCTGTCCCAGTGAAGAATATGGATTATTTAAATGAAGTTTTACCTGTATAATATAATATACATATTTTGCTGCATTTCATCTTAAAAATGATATCGTCATCATATGTAAATATGCTCTTTATAAAGTGGCTCAGGTTGTAAAATATTATAAGTGTAGTGCAAGTTTACAGTACTGTATATAAATACTCCGAGTGGTGCAGTGAGAGTAATATGGAAAAAGATGATCCGCTGTGGCAACTCCTAACGGGAGCAGCTGAAAGAAGAAAAAAAAGGTGCAGTGAGAGTAACAACGCTAAAGCAGTTATGGTATTTGGAATACTATGGCTATTCCCTAGACCATTATATTGTTACAAGTTAATTACAATCAGACTCATTACACTAATAAACAATATGCGGTTAGTTTCAGTGTATTTATAAAGCCATGTCAGGAAAATAAGGAGTAGCCACACAGGAACAGTAGCATTGCTTTGACGCTGGGTGTCGCCAGTCTGCAAAACCGAGCGGAGAACTTGCGTACGACAAGGTATGAGGTACCGTGGAAAAATGCGTGGCTTTACGCCAAGTGTAGATTTTGTACATCGCGATTTGAACGTGGAAAAGTTCTTACACAACATTTCTGTGCGTACGCACCGTTTATACATGAGGCCCCTGGACACAGATGGAAACTTATTATGTAAAAAAATTTTCTTCATGTAAAGATCCATAGAGTCATGCAATAAATTACCAAGTAGTGTGGTAAAGAGCAGGACTTTAGGGACCTTCAGATCTCAAACTGATGTTATTTTGGACAATGTAGGTGAACAGGACAGACCCGCCTGCTGGGCTGAATGGCCTGTTCTCATCATACATGTTCTAATCTTTTCTATACATCATAATCTGGCTGGCCACATGGCTGTGGACACCCAAATGTGTTTGATTTTACCTACCATCTGGAAGCGGTGTCCGAAGGTTAGCCACTCTTTCTCAATTAGCACCTGAAATCCGCGGACAGTGCGGTAATGGCCATCAAGCATTAGCATTGCCAGAGAGGTGAGCTGGGCTGTCCGGTCCCATCCATCACTGCAGTGTATAACCACAGAGGTTTTCCCAGATTCCACCTTATCTGCAATACGTAATGCTCCCGCTAGGATCAACTAGGGCAAAAGAAGGAAAGAAACAGTTTAACCTTATTTTGTTCTCTCTCACATTATGGTGAAAAGTCTTAGCAAAAAGTTACCTTGATATGTTCCAGCCAGTGTGTGGACTCCAGGTTAGATAGCCAATGAGACTCTTCAATGTTTGGGTACACCACCTCCTTAAGCTTTCGCAGAGATTCCCGCATGACATGAATATTGTGAATGTCCAGAAAGACTAGTTCAGCATTCTGATATGTATCCTCACTCTCAAAGCCACCACCTTTTGTCTGCAGGGGACACAACAGAAGATAAGGACTGATGAGTCTGCCTTGTCTCACTGACAGACATAAAGGTATAATGTGAGGAAACCCTGCTATAACTGCATAGTTGAAACATAATGGTCCATACAGCAATAACAGAAGGACAAGTAGACTCACCTTGTTGGCTACTGCATTGACACTTGGCCTAGCATCAAAGATAAACAGCTTGTGGGACTGTGCATTGGCATCCATTATGGCTTGAAGGTATTTCTCATCATCTTTGCTGCGTTTGCCATTGGCTCCCACCATTGGCTGGCTGCAGCGTACTACTGTGGCCTGGCTCTCTGGATGAATCCATGACAGCACCTGTAAAGCAAACATGTTCAGCCTAACATCAACACATACAGACCTAGATGGTCCACATTTCCTAGTTATATCCATGTTTCTGCAGGCATATGTGCCAATGG